>NC_064862.1:34582970-34921095 GCF_024139225.1 Suncus etruscus
ATGGACTCACAAATTCTTTTAAACCTTTTTAGAGAAACTACTACCAATGCTTTTCAGGCTCTTTCATGAAATTGGAGAAACAGGAACACTCCCAAACAGTTTTTATGAAGTTAACATCACTCTGATACCAAAACCAGACAGAAATGCTGCCAAAAAAAAGAAAACTACAGACCAAGACCAAGAACGAACACAGATGCAAAGATCCTTAACAAAATTCTGGCGAATAGGAATCCAGTGCCTCATCAAGAAAGTCATATTGGGGGCTGGAGAGATAGCCTGGAGGTAAGGCATCTGCCTTCCAAGCAGAAGGACAGTGGTTTAAATACCAGTATTCCATATGGTCCCCTGTGCCTGCCAGGGGTGATTTCTGAGCATAGAGCCAGGAATAACCCCTGAGCGCTGCCGGGTGTGACCCGAAAACCAAAAACCAAAAAAAAAAAAAAAATAATGAAAAAAGAAGGTCATATTGGGGCCGGAGTGATAGCACAGCTGTAGAGTGTTTGCCTTACACCGAGCCTTACACGAACCCTGGTTCAAATCCTGGCATCCCTATGGTCCCCGAGCCTGCCAAGAGAGCCTTCTGAGCACAGAGCTAAAAGTAACTCCTGAGCACCACTGGGTGTGACCAAAAAACAAAAAAATAAAGAAGGTCTTACACCACAACCAAGTAGGTTTCATTCCAGGAATGCAAGGATGGCTTAACATACGTACATCAATCAACATAATACACCATATAAACAAAAATAAAAATAAAAACCATATGGTCATATTAATAGAAGCAGAGAAAGCATTTGAAAGCATTTCTCAATGGAGATAAACTAAAAGATTTTCCTCTAAAATCTGGTATGAGACAAGACTGCCCTCTCTCACCACTCCTAGTCAACATAGTGCTGAAAGTTCTTGCCATAGCGATTAGGCAAGGAAAAGATATCAAGGGCATCCATATAGGAAAGGAAGAAGTCAAGCTCTCACTGCTTGTAAATGACATGGTATTATCCTTAGAAAACCCTAAAGTCTACCAAAAAGCTTCTAGAAACAATGTTTCATTTAGCAAAGTGGCAGGTTACAAAATTAACATGCAAAAATCAATGGCTTTCTTATACTAGTAATTATAGAGAAGAAATAGACATTAAAAATAATCCTATTTACATTAGTGTCACACAAACTCAAATATCTTGGAGTCAACTTAACTAAAGATGTAAAGGACCTGTACAAAGAAAACTACAAAACCCTGCTTCAAGAAATAAAAAAAGGACACAAGGAAATGAAGACACATACCCTGCTCATGGATTGGGAGAATAAACATAATTAAAATGAGAATACTTCCCAAAGCATTGTACAGCTTTAATACAATCTCTCTAAGAATACTCATGATATTCTTCAAAGAAGTGGATCAAATACTCCTGAAATTCATATGGAACAATAAACACCCATGAATAGCTAGAACAACCCTTGGAAAGAAATATGGGGGGCATCACTTTTCCCAACTTTAAATTGTATTACAAGCTATAGTCATTAAAATATCATGGTATTGGAATAAAGATAGATCCTCAGATCAGTGGAATAGACTTGAGTATTCAGAGAATGTTACCCAGACATACAATCAATTAATCTTTGATAAAGGGGCAAGAAATGCAAAATGGAGCAACGAAAGCCTCTTCAACAAGTGGTGTTGGCACAATTAGCCAGCCACTTGCAAAAAAAAGTGAACTCAGACCTCCATCTAACACCATGCATGAAGGTCAATTCCAAATGGATTAAAGACCTTGATTTCCAACCTGAAACCATAAGTTATATAGAATAACATGTAAGTAAAACACTCCACAATATTGAGACGAAAGGCAGCTTTTAAGAGGAAACAGCACTCTTCAAACAAGTGGAAATAGAGATACACAAGTGGGACTATATTAAGCTGCAAAACTTCTGCACCTCAAAGAAAATAGTGCCCAGGATACAAAACCCACCCACAGAATGGGAGAAACTATTCACCCAATACCCATCAGACAAGGGGCTAATATCTAAGATAAACAAGGTAATGACAGAACTCAACAAGAAAAAAGTCTAACCCCATCAAAAAATGGGGAGAAGAAATGAACTTTGTCAAAGAAGAAATACAAATGGCCAAAAGGCACATGAAAAAATGTTCCACATCACTACTTATCAGGGAGATGAAAATCAAAACAACAATGAGGTACCATCTCACACCGTAGAGACCGGCACACATCAGAAAGTACAAGAACAATCAGTGCTGGCAGGGATGTGGGAAGAAAGGAACTCTCATTCACTGCTGGTGGTAATGCCATCTAGTCCTCCTTATTCATAGACTTCTCTTTGGTCATACACTGGATTGCCATCAAAGTAGTAGTAGACATACAATAAGGGGCAGTAGATACCAGTGGAAGGCATAGGCTGAGCATTTGCACTCTCAATCTTGTTAATAAAAGAAGGGGATAGAGAGAGATGAAGATAACAAACATACTCAGAATAGTGACAACACTATGCCCATAAAATATAGACTCCAGATAACCAAGTAAAGACATGGAGTGACACAAGTTTAGGAGGATGATAGATATAATACTATGATCATAATAGTTTCTTCACCTAGCCTGTAGACTCTATCAGAGAAAAGCAGAATCATAACTAGGCTTCAAGCTAAACTATTCTGGAGTCTCTTACTAGGCAACAACAGTACTTATTCGGCTCATTTGGAAGCTTTTGCATCTGCAGAAAGGAAAACTCAGTGAGAATCGATTCCAATGTGAACACTTATTTAAGTCCCTGGTCTTCTCTCCTGAGGTAAAATTAAAGATGTCCATTGAGGATAAAAAGTACAATAGAGGATGAATAGTAACTTGCTATGTCTCTCCAAGTATATTTAAAGGAGCACTTCCTTTTCTCAATGTAGTTTGGAAGCAAATGCACAGGAAAGATCCTGGCTTAATCTTCTGTACCACATGGGGCTCCAAGCACCCCAGGAAGCAAACCTCAAGTTAGAGCAGCACAAAATGTTGAGCAAATCTAAGGTGGTCCCATTAGCTAAAATAAATATAGATATGGACAATTATGTTTCTCTTATTTCAAGGGGTGGGAGCATTGCTTTGGAGAAGTTTTACACTCAGTTTATGATGAGACTCTCTCTCTCTCTCTCTCTGTCTCTCTCTCTCTCTCTCTCTCTCTCTCTCTCTTTCTCTCTCCCCCCCCCCAGAAAGTGTAAGAAAACAAAAGAAGCTAAGTCAGATGTGTCTAGATGTGTCTAAGGGGTGGGAGCATGGAGAAGTTTTACACTCCAGTTTATGATGAGACACTCTCTCTCTCTCTCTCTCTCTCTCTCTCCCCCCCCCCCCAGAAAGTGTAAGAAAACAAAAGAAGCTAGGTCAGATGTGTCTAGATGTGTCTACAGTTCAAGGGTTTGGTCTGTTATGGGGTGGGCTCTGAGCCTGTCCTGTGACATTCAGGCCTTACTCCTGACTTTGCATTTCAGGAATTACTACTGTTGATACTCAGGGGACTATACAGGATGCGTGGGATCGAACCTAGATCTGCTGCCTGAATGGCAAGAGCCCTACCCACTGTACGATCTTTCTAGCCCAGGGTTCATTCTAATTGGGGGGGGGGGGGGCGAGGGGAACCATGCCCAGCTACGTGCTCAGAAATCACTCCTGGCTTTGGCGACCATATGGGATCGCCAAATCAAGACAAATGCCCTACCGCTATCCTATCGCTCTGCCCGAATCATTCTACTTTTAAGTCGCAGTATGAAGGGCAGCATGGAGAAGCATTAAGGGTTAGTCATATCTGACTTATTCCTATCTGCTAGGTACAGGCCTAATGTCTCACTTCCTGTGCCCCAGAGGCAGATAGAGAGACAAGGAAATAGCAAAGGGTTTCTTGGTAGGATTTGGGTTAGTTTGTTGGGTTTTTTGTTTGTTTGTTTTTAAAGATTTCAAGCTTTATTGTGCAGTATGAGAGTAGATTAGCAACATATGCAGTGACCAAAAGAAGTTAGTCATTTGTGTGTCTTGGGAAATCACAATTTTTTTTCTGATTAAAAACACAAATTATTTTTTCCATAATGGCTTACATATCTTTCACAGTAGTATTGTAGGTACATATTTACATTGAATCAGGGGAATACCCATCACCAAATATGTCTTCCCCCCATTCCAGTTTCCTTTCTACAACCCATATACCCCACCATCACTCCCCCCCCCCCCACCCCTGGCTGCTAGAGTAGGTGGACCCCTCTTTGTCTGGCTTACTATTAGTGATCACATATCTGTTTGGTCCTGAAACCCTCCCTTGTTTCCCCCCTCTATTTAAGAGGCAGAGCTAGATAAATCGAGGTATGTGGTTTTGTTTGAAGGAAAGAAAAGCAATAGATTGGGGTACAAAATAAGAGGAAAATTTTTTTATTCAATGTATCTGGCATTCCTTGTTCTTGCCTCCACTAGCCCTTCCCCTTCTTACCCCACTCCACCATTTCTCTTAATTGCCTTCTGTCTTTCCCCCAGGTTTTTCTTATAGCAAATTTACAAAAGAAAAAGTTGTTGCCAAATGTTAAGTTGCTAGGAGAGAATCCATGGGCCAGGACATCACCAGTCACAGTGCAACACAGCACTATTTCCTTCCTGGTCCTTTTGGTCACAGAACACAGAACACAGAATACAGCTTATGCTGTATGAGGATATAGCTGCATGAGAAATGTAGTTTACTTTAAACTTTTGGCCACTGTTTCAGATGCCATAGAGTTCCATTATTGGCTATCTTGGTGGTTTCAGACTTATGAAGAGAGGTAGATTGAAAAAGCTAGGAAGAGGTTCTGGGGAACTGTGCTGATCAGAGTTCTCACTGCGGTATGGTAAAAGAATGATTCCAGCTCTGTCCACTTAATTTTTTTTATAGTTTGTTGTTAAATGAGCTCTTTATATTGCTTTTTAGTTTGTATGTTAGAGAAACACACACAGCAGTGTCACAGGTTACTCCTGGCATGCTAGGGGGACCATATGGGATACTGGAGATTGAACCCATGTCAGCAGCATAAAAGGCAAGTGCCCTACCCTCTGTGCTACTTCTCTGGCCCCTAGGTAGCTTTAATTTTAAAAATTAAACCACTGTAATGTATAGACTTACAAAGCAATTGGTAGGTGAATTTCAGTTGTATAATATTCCAACACCTATCCCTTTACTAGTCTTCATTTCCTGCCACCACCAATTTCCCCTGCCCCGCCAAACATGCACCCAGACTGCTTCTGTGGAAGACATTTTGTTCTCTCTAATCTCTTTCCTTTTATGCACATGAGTGCAAGCATTCATATCTTTCCCTTCTCTCTCTGACTCAATTCACTCAGCATGGTACTCTACATGTCTATCTATGTATAGATAAATTCCATGACATAATTTTTCTAACAGCTCTATAGTATTTCATGCTTTCTTTACCCCTTCAGTTCTCAGGTACCTTAGGTTGTTTCCATGCTTTCTTTACCCCTTCAGTTCTCAGGTACCTTAGGTTGTTTCCAGATTCTGACTATTCAGAATAGTGCTGCAATGAATGTAATGAATGCCTTTTCTGAATTGTGTTTTTTTTTCCCCCTACAATATCCCAAGAATAGTTATTGCTGGGTTAAATGGAAGCTCAATTGCCATGTATTAGAGGAATGTCCATTTATTTTCCCAAAAGTTGAACAAATATACATTCCTCCAGCAGTGAATTAAAATCACTTTCTCCCTCTATCTTCAGCAGCACTGGTTGTTCTTGTTCTTTTTTGATGTGTGCCCATCTCTATGGTATGAGAATATCATTGTTTAATTTGCATCTCCCTGATGATTAATGATGTGGAGCATCTTTTCATGCACCTTTTGACCCATCTTTATGTCTTGAGGGAATTTCTATTCATTCCTCCTACCAATTTTTTTCGATGGGATTCAATGTTTTTTTTTTTCCACATGGTATTGCAATAAAGACAGAACACTGAAATAAAACTGAATTTGTGAGACACATCTCCAGGCATATGATAAGTTAAATTTTGTTTTGTTTTGTTTTTGGGCTATACCCGGCAGCGTTCAGGGGTGACTCCTGGCTGTCTGCTCAGAAATAGCTCCTGGCAGGCTCGGGGGATCATATGGGACACCAGGATTCGAACCAACCACCTTTGGTCCGGGATCGGCTGCTTGCAAGGCAAATGCCGCTGTGCTATCTCTCTGGGCCCCTGATAAGTTAAATTTTGATTTAAAAAAAAGCAAATAAAACTGAAGAGAAGCAAGGAAAGCCTCTTTAACAAGTGGTACTTGGCAAACTTGTCAGCTATGTGCTGGAAAAGGAATCAGACCCTTTTCTAACACCATGTACAAAAGTCAGAATAAAATGAAGTCAAGACCTTGATATCAGACTATTTATCTTTAATTATAATTACTTTGTAATTTAATTTTTGAGTCAGGTAACATGATGCCTTGATTTTTAGTCTGCTACCAATGCCTCCCTATCACCTAAGGAAGCTTTAAATGCTTTACTTATTTAGACACCACAGTTTACAAAACACTCATAATAGAGTTGTTTCTGGTATTCAATGTTTTGACACCAGTATCCCACTATCAGTGTCACATTCCCTCCTTCACCATTACCCCCAATTTTCCACTCACCTGTTAACCTGCCCCTGAAAGGCCCCAAATAATTTTTTGTTTGTTTGTTTTTTGGGCCACGCCCATTTAATGCTCAGGGGTTACTCCTGGCTAAGCTCTCAGAAATTGCTCCTGGCTTGAGGGAACCATATGGGACGCAGGGGGATCGAACTGAGGTCCTTCCTTGGCTGGCACTTGCAAGGCAGACACCTTACTTCTAGCGCCACCTCACCGGCCCCAAGGCCCCAAATAATTTATTTTATATTGAATGTTTTATCTAAGTGACTGTAGCTTCAGGAGGGTGGGGACTCAGCCTATACCCTTCCCAAAGTGTCCCAAAGTTTTCAGCCAGATGATAGTGTTCCCATGAATTTTAGAGGCTTGGTGGCATCTCTTCCAAGATTCACCACAAAAACAAACTACCCAAAGTTACCGTATTCACCAGGATACACTCTTGTCATACTCTCATGGAATATTCTCCAGACAGATAGTACTATGAACTATGAAACACAACATTATGAATTTAAATAAATATAAATCAGACAAAGGGAAATAGATGCCCTGAACAGGTCCCTATCAAGTAAAGGAATATCATAAATAATTAATGTTTACCCCAAATTGTTGCAAACGCAGATGGTTTCACTTGAGACTTGTACCAAATTCTAGCAAAATAGTCTTATATAATCTACCAAAGTTATTATGCATTTACTGAGCTAATCAGAATAAATATCTTTACAAAGGATCTTGTTCAGAAGTGTTATCCAGTCTTGTCCAGAAGGGCGATTTAAAAGCAGAAAGACATACCAAGCAATACGTTTTTTTAGTTGGGCCAAAGAGGTCGTACAGGCTGTAAGGTTGCTTGCATTGCATATGGTCCCTCCAGTCCCTCTAGGATTGACCCCTGAGCACTGCCGGGTATCACCCAAAAGGCAAAAAAAAAAAATAATAATTATTCCAATATAAAATAACTATGCCATCTAGTCACTAAAAGGTTATTAATGAACATCAAGTGTCCTCCAGGATGAATGCTGGGGATAGAACCCAGGACAGTTGCATGCAAGGCATGCATTCTATCCACTGTACTATCACTCCAGTTCTTTTTGGGTTTTAGACTGCACCAGGCAGTGCTCAATGAGCTTAAGAATAACTCCTGGAAGCCACCTACGAGACATCCAACATTGTCTATAACATCACCTGGAAGCAATCCTCTACCTGGGAAGACCCTACCGCTGCTCTGACATCGATCTACTCAAAAGAGACTTCCCTTAACACTGAGAAGACTTAACAACAATAATGTCCTGCTTACTGGACAGTGCTCTCTGCATTGCCCTTTAATTGTGAGGTGAAACTAGAGAATGCTCAACACCAGCCTGACTTCAATGTAGGATATGCAGATTCCAGGATCTTTTGCCAACAACAGAGACTGTTTGAAAAATAAAACTGTATTGGCACTACAGACAAGGACTTGGATTAGACAAACTATTTTGCCAGAGCCTAGAGCTGGTCTTATGCCAGGAAACTTCAGGGGTAGGGTTTCCTTGTATTTAGGCCAAGGCTTTTCCTTTCCATGTCACCCATATTTTGGTGGGCCTATGCAAACAATAACTGCCACTCTAACACCGTTTTTACTTTGCTCCTTTGACTCTAAACCTTAAAAAAAAAACCCTACTTAAACTTTTGAGGTTAACATAAACTAATATGCATATGCATAGAAATGTAAAATACTATGCCAAAAAAAAAGAATAACTCCTGGAAAAAATAAAGAATAACTCCTGGGGGCCAGAGAGATAATACAGAGGTAGGGCGTTTGCCTTGCATGCAGAAGGATGGTGGTTTGAATCCCGGCATCCCATATGATCCCCCGAGACTGCCAGGAGCGATTTCTGAGCATAGAGCCAGGAGTAATCCCTGAGCACAGCTGGGTGTGACCCAAAAAACAAAGAAAGAAAAAGAATAACTCCTGGTGGTGTTCAAGGAACTATATGTGGTGTTGGATTGAACCTGGGTCAACTGCTTGCAAGGAAAGATTTTCGTTTTGTTTTGTTTTTTTGGGCCATACCCATTTGATGCTCAGGGGTTACTTCTGGCTAAGCACTCAGAAATTGCCCCTGGCTTGGGGGGACCATATGGGACACCAGGGGATCGAACTGAGGTCCTTCCTTGGCTAGCGCTTGCAAGGCAGACACCTTACCTCTAGCACCACCTCACCGGCCCAACAAGGAAAGATTTTCAACCCCTGTATAATCCATCTAGCTTAGGAGATATTTTGTTATGGGAACATTCTATATGTTTCTGGGTCACACCGTGCAGAGCTAAGGGGTTACTCCTGGCTCTGTGCTCAGAATTCACTCTTTGCAGGCTTGGGGGACCATATGAAATGCTGGGATTTAAACCATAGATCATCCTGGATTGGCCGCTTGTAAGGCAAAAGCCCTACCACTGTGCTATCTCTCTGGCCCTTCTAAGAAACATTTCTAGGGACTTGTGAGAGCCAGGCCATTGGCTGCAAGACCTGCATTTTGGCTGTCTCAAAACAGACAGAAGTAACAGATGCATACATTGGAAAAGACAAAGGAATGTCTTAACTGTGCCCTGCTTGGGGACTGAAAGGAGTTATCAGGGACAATAGAGATGCAAAAATCTATAACAATCTATCCCTGTGTGATAAGGGAGCACATTTGTCTTACTTTTGTTTGTTCAAAATAGGAAATTGTGTTGATAATAAAAGAAACTGAAATAAATCCCATCAGAGATAAAGAGGAGATACTACAGAGGATATCTTACAAATATAATACAAATCCTAAGAGGCTAGCAACTGAATAATTAAGTTGAAGAACCTAGGAAAATAGGCAAAATAAAAACAAACAAACAAAAATAAAACAGATAGCTTGATAGAGGCTAATTAGTTAACATAACATAGCCCAGGGGCTGGAGCAGTGGCACAACTGGTAGGGCATTTGCCTTGCACACGCTAACCTAGGACAGACAGTGGTGTGATCCCCCGGTGTCCCATATGGTCCCTCAAGCCAGGAGTGATTTATGAGCCATAGCCAGGAGTAACCCCTGAGCATCACCAGGTGTGGTCCAAAAACCAATAAATAAATAAATAAACAAATAAAAGTAAAATGGGGGCTGGAGAGATAGCATGGAAGTAGGGCATTTGCCTTGCATGCAGAAGGACAGTGGTTCGAATCCCGGCATCCCATATTGTTCCCTGAGCCTTCCAGGAACAATTTCTAAGCGTAGAGTCAGGAGTAACCCCCGAGCGCTGCCAGGTGTGACCCCCCCCCAAAAAAAGTAAAATAAAGAATAAATAAATCGGAACTTCTGGCCTCCCAGCTTCTTTAAGGATCTCTCCTTTCTTGGAGCCGGGAGTCTAGCAGGAGGAGGTTTGGCAGGCCCCCACCATGCCTGAGGCCTGCTTGACCAGGCCTAGTGGGGGTGCGGGACTTGGGTAACCCCAGCACCCCTCTACCGCCTTGCTCCAGATATCCAGGGCTTTCCCGAGCCACATGCCTGGGCAAGCCGGTGAGTTGGGTCCCTTGGTGTAGCTTGAAGGTACCCTAGGCCTTCCCCCATTATCCATTCAGCTCCTTAGGGAGGGTCTGGGTGGGGCTCTGAACTTCTGGCCTCCCAGCTTCTTGAAGTCACTGGTAATCTCTGTCCAGTCTATATTTTCAGAAACATTAATAGTACTCACACAAGAAACATTAATAGTACTCACACAAGAAACATTAATAGTACTCACACAAGAAACATTAATAGTACTCACACAAGAAACATTAATAGTACTCACACAAGAAACATTAATAGTACTCACACAAGAAACATTAATAGTACTCACTATCATTGAATTATGTTTTTATGTATGCAGAATGTCCATTTTGTACTCTGCCCTTTTGCATACCCCTTCATAAGTTCATATTTCTCTTTAACTTCTTTAATTCCTATCCTCATTACTCCTCATTTACCCTTTCTAACTTAAGTACTGTAGAGTCCTAAGTCACAGACCAAAGTGGTGCCCTGGAGTTAACACCCACCCAACTATTTTAAAAGGCATAAAAAAGACACTTATATGTTTTCAACATTTTATGGGTGTTTTCTTTGACGTCTATAAACTTTTGCTGAATATTTTCTTATACAGTGACGATCCCCCCTGCCACATCCCACTCAGGAGCGGCACACACCAGTAAGTGTAAGTGCTCTCCTGAAAAGGAATTATTTGCCAAAAAGGCCCACTTAGAGCAGTCAAAATCACTTGACCCTTTGTGTGGATTGTTTGGCCATAATTCCAATAGTGGCTGTAACTATCTCTCTCTTTATTTTTAACCAATATTAGAAATCAGGCCTTAGTAAATTCTTTCTAACAGAGGAGGACAGTACAAATCCCGCCAAAAGTATCCCACTTAACAGCTCCCTGTAATTTTTGCTACTTTGGCGCCAAGATCAGGTTTTTCCTAAAACTTAGCTCATAGTAAAACAATTTTCAGTTTTCTCCCTAAAACTCTAAAACATTCCTCTCTCTTCCCACTTCCCTGAAAATTACCTGGTTTCTTCTGCTTACCCAAAAACAAAGCGAACCCAAAACAAACTGCCTTTTCACCTTCAGTATCGGTTCTTTAATATGCTAATTTTAGCCAGGGTCCTCCATTCTTTTCCCAGTTTCTTTGATGTCAAGAATTTGCACCCTGTTTTCCAAGCCTCCACCTTTTAAAAGCAGCCAGCTCAAAAATAAATTTGTCTTCATCTTTTTAGACGCGAGTCCCCATACATTCTGTGTGGTTTCATTCATTTATACAATATTGTTCCGTCTATTCGCCATTCCGTGTGCCCACTCTCTCCCCATGGAATTTTTTCCCGATCTCCACGAAGGATCTGTTTGCAGGCGCTGAAGATTTGCAACAGAATTGGCTCACAGCATCCCCCTATGTTTTTTATCTTCTCTTTGTGAACTGCTCAATATGGAATTTGGTGTGAAAGAATCCCTCAGTTTAATACTTATGTTTGAACCAAGTCATGGGTCTTGTTGGAAATATTCTTACGCCCCCATATATCTGATAGCACCACGTGGCTTTATTTCTTGTTTGCTTAGGCACACTAAAATGGGAAAATACTATACATACCAATAGGTTCTTATCTAATAGAGATGGGAACACACAAATCTGGTAGTGCAATGAGACCTTACACCCTGAACATTGACATAAAGACCAGGCACAGGCCTCAGAAGAATGGGCATTCTCCATTCACCCCTTGATCTACAGAAGACATTTACAAAACATCCATGGTTGTATATAACATCACCTGGTGGCATTCCTGTACCAGGGAAGACCCTACAGCTGCTCTGACATCTATCTACTCAAAAGAAACACCCCTTAACACTGAGAAGACAACAAGAACAATAACCTGCTTACTGGACAGGGCTTGCTGTATTGCCCCTTAATTGTGAGGTTTGTCTATAACATCACCTGGAAGCAATCCTCTACCACGGAAGACCCCACCACTGCTCAGACATCATCCTGCTCAAAAGAGACTTCCCTTAACACTGAGAAGACTTAACAACAACAACCTGCTTACAGGAAAGGGCTTTCTGCATTGCCCTTTCATGGTGAGGTGAAACGAGAAGACACTCCACATCATGACTTCAATGTAGGACATGCAGATTCCAGAATCTTTAATACAGAAACATGATACCAACAACAGAGAAAAGTGTGAAAAGTGTGTTGGCACTACGGACAATGTCTTTGATCGGACGATAACTTGCCTGAAGCCTAGAGCTGGTCTTATGCCAGGAAACTTCAGGGGTAGGATCTCTTTGTATTTAGGCCAAGGTTATTCCTTTCCATGCCTCTCATATTTTGGTGGGCCTATGCAAACAACAATTGCCACTCTAACAACGTTTTTACTGTGCTCCTTTGACTCTAATCCTTAAAACGCACCCACTTAAAATTTGAGGTTAACTGGGCCCGGAGAGATAGCACAGTGGCGTTTGCCTTGCAAGCAGCCGATCCAGGACCAAAGGTGGTTGGTTCGAATCCCGGTGTCCCATATGGTCCCCCGTGCCTGCCAGGAGCTATTTCTGAGCAGACAGCCAGGAGTAACCCCTGAGCACTGCTGGGTGTGGCCCAAAAACCAAAAAAAAAAAAAAAAAAAAAAAAATTTGAGGTTAACTTAAGCTAATATTCATGTAAATGGAAATGTAAAAAATTCTATGCCTCTAATGTTAAAGGAGTTACGTAAGTTTGATGGCTTTAGATTGCCTTGTGTGCTCTTAAGAAATATTATAATGTGCTACAATCTGGGGACTCGAGGGTCAAAATAATCGCACATGGATTCTGTTTTATTTTATCTTAACGTTCTTTGGCTGAAAGTTCAAAGTTAAGATATTAGCAAGGGGACTTCTTCTGAGAATTATGTTATGGGTGATTGTCCTTCCACTGTAACTTTACCTTGTCCTCTTTCTTTGCATCTTTTGTTCTCATAATTCAAAATAAAAAATTTAAAAAAAAGAATAAATAAATCATATCTTTCTGAGGAACAGCATAGTCTTGCACACTTACACCACACTACTTTGGCCACTGGGGTCAGGATAGAGTACAGTGGTCCACTGGAAAATGTAGCTCCTTTACTCTCTGGCATCTCTGTCCAGTTTTTCTCAGGACACACACAGGGTCGCAAACCCCAGCCTTTTGGAAACCATAAGTCTTTCCACCTACTGCCTGTCTCCCTATAGACAGCTTGAATGTCAGCTGATTCAGTGTATAGCAGGGCATGGATGGGAATGCCCATTTGTCATTAAACGATGCCTAATCCAAGATCCTTACCAAAGAGTTTGTGCCGGGTGATGTGGTCAAATAGGGTGCTTTTGTGCTCACCAGAGCCTGTGTACACTGGGCATGTTATTTAGTACAGAAAGAATCCTCATGTTCCTGACCAGAACTTACACTCTTGGTTAGTGGTTTTAAGCTGTTGATCAGTGGACCAGTGCCAGTACACAGTAATTTTCTGTTGGCCCACAACAGTTATAGCCACTTCACTGTCAGTGGTTTGCAACTGCCAGTCTACAGACATGTGTAATCACACAGGGGTAAAGATTAAAAAAAAAAAAAAAAAGCACTGGGGGCTGGAGCGATAGCACAGTGGTAAAACGTTTGCCTTGCATGCAGTTGACCTAGGACAGATGTAGTTCTATCCCCCGGTGTCCCATATGATCCCCCAAGCCAGGAGCAATTTCTGAGTGTATATCCAGGAGTAGCCCCTGAGCATCACCAGGTGTGCCAAAAAACAAAACAAAACAAAACAAAAAACAAACAAACAAAAAATAAACACTGCTCAAAAAATAGAAACTTGCTGTTGGGTCAGTATTTGCCAAACTGTGAAATAAGCAGAGGCAGTAGTATACTTGATTGTAATTGGGATTCACTTCGTTTGTTTAGTTAAAGACAATGGATTTCCAGGGAGGTTCTCAGTAATTTTTTGAGGGGGAGTCTGGGGGGGACACACGCAGCAGTGCTCTAGGATCACTCCTGGCTCTGCACTCAGGTCATTCCTGCCAGTGCTTGGAGGACCATATGAGATACCAGGGATTGGACAGTGGTTGGCCACATGCAAGGCAAACACCCTACCCGCAGTGCTATTGCTCCAGCAACAAGAGTGTGTGTTTGTTTCAGTGAGCCCATAGGTCGAATAAATTTGGGTACTTCAGTCCTAGATCCCAGTTGTTCTTTGTCCTGCTAGATGCATAGCCTGTATCAGGCAGGCAGTAAGTCTATGTCAATGCCTGCCTGCCTGGATTCATCAGAGCTCATTGAGAAATACTGCTGCACCAGGATATCTTGGGAATGCCTACTTGCCTTATCTGTCTCAGTGTCTCCTGTTTATATGTTGTTCTCAGAGATAGATGACTTCAGAAGGCTGGATGTATTCTACTCTGAAGGAAGGGTAGATCCCACAGATTTTAGCTGGAAATTTACTTGTCTCTAACTTTATATAGGGCTCACTTTGGATCCCTCAGTGAAACACACTTCCACAATCAGGCTGAACACTAATCATTTTCTTTTATTTTTATAAAACGTATGTTTATTTATTTTGTTTTTTTGGGCCACACCCGACAGTGCTCAGGGGTTACTTCTAGCTCTGTGCTCAGAAAATGCTCCTTTCAGAGGGAGAAAGATAAACACAGAATAGTCTAACTCATCTATGGGTTTTAAGAAAAATAAAAGACATTTTTGCAATAATCCTCAGAGACAAAGAGAGGAGGGCTGGAAGTTCCAGCTCACAACATGAAGTTCACCACAAAGAGTGATGAGTGCAGTTAGGGAAATGACTGCACTGAGAACTATCATAACAATGTGAATGAATGAGGGAAGTGGAAAGCCTGACGAAAGTACAGGTGGGGTGGGGTGGGCAGGAGGGAGATTTGGGACATTGGTGATGGGAATGTTGCACCGGTGAAGGGGAGGTGTTCTTTACATGACTGAAATTCAACTACAATCATGTTTGTAATCAAGGTGTTTAAATAAAGATATTTTAAAAAAAAGTAATCCCTCCTGACAGTCTCGGGGGACCATGTGGGATGCCGGGAATCAAATTCAGGTATGTGCCAGGTTGGCCACATGCAAGGCTCTATCATTGTGCTATCGCTTTGGCCCAACACTAATCATTTTAATGATTCATAATCACAGTTTTCTCATTTGTTTGGCAGTTTGCCCATTCCAGGATAAGTACAGCTTTTTGTACTCTTCCCCCTTATCCCCAAAGTTAAGTCAGGGATCTCTAAATAATAGGAATTTTTTGTTGGATTTGGATTGGTTTGGTTTGGGTTTGGTATTGAGCCAAACCAAATGGTACTTAGGGCTTGTATCTAGATCCTAGTACTCACAGCACCATATGTGGTGACAGGAATAGAAGTTGGGTTATCCATGTGCAAGGAAGCACCTAACCCCTATGGTGCTATTTCTCTGGCCTGTGTTTAGGTTTTTGGTTTGATCATATCTAGCAGGCTCATGGTTTACTTCTGGCTCTGTACTCAGGGTTCATTTGTGGTGGCACTAAGAAACGACATGGTGCCAGGGATCGAGCCTGAATTAGCCATGTTTAAGGCAAGCTCCTTATCCCCTATACTATTTCTCCAGCTCAATAGGTATTTTTTCTTAAAATAGAGGAGTGAAGACCCAGGATTTTAGCCCATTTCTGTCATTAGTTTACATACAGTGAATAGTGGAGGTCATATCACTTGCATGAACTTCAGTTCTTTTCTTTGGAAAAGATTGGCATCCAGTAGAGTGCCCTATGAAATCCTTCCTGGTTCAATAGAGACAGAATTCATAGATACACTCAAGCCTAGGTGGCAGTGTGCTAAGAGGCTGGAGCACGACTGAAGACTAGAGGGTTTGCTATCAATTTGTGAACCTTATGATTTGGGTAGGTCATCTAATATTGTTTTCATCTGAACACAAAATGGTAATAATAATACCTGCCATGCATTGTACATAGTACCTAGCACATGAGGGATGCCAAGAAAATTGTCTTTTATTATTTCCTCTAAGTTTCCTGTGTTATCTGTGCTTGCAAGCGAAAACTTCTTCGATTTTAGTTAATATTTATTTATTAACTACACATTATGAAAATAATTATTTTTTTGACCTGAGATTATTTGGGATTTGGAAATCTTTTAATTGTGGGAATATTGCAAGATCTATTTACAGAACAGACTAAAAAGATGAATGCTATTGACTTTTTTTGGAGGGGTCACACCCGGCAGCACTCAGGGGTTACTCTTAGTTCTACGCTCAGAAATCACTCCTAGCAGGCTCGGGGAACCATATGGGATGCCAGGATTCAAACCACCGTCCTTCTGCATGCAAGGCAAACACCCTACCTCCATGCTATCTTTCCGGCCGTTGCTTTTGACTTCTGATACAAACGAACATTGTGTACCAGTAGCTGCAGCATTCTGAAAGCCTTTCTTCCTTCTGTCTTTCCAGCTGTCTCTGGAACATCTCAGTATATGGATGAACAATTCCTTTCATGTCTCTTCCTGTTTGTGGCCCTGGTAATTATGCTCTGGCTCCTGATTGCCTAACCTGTTGAGTCTCTAGCCTACATTTCTGATGGCACCTCTGGACTAGTAACATGCTACTTCACACACTCTTTGGTGTTGGCTTTCTGGCTAATCAGTTGGGGGCAGTAACACATCAAGGAGTTGATAACTGCTTCTCCATCAAAGCTTTGGAGCTTAAGCAAGACCAGTTGGTGAAAAGTGTGGAACATGATCTCTGCTCAAACCTCAGGCCTTGGCATTGCATCATTTCTCATGGGTGACTCCATGAAATCTTGTTCCAGCCAGATCAGTAGATCCAGACTGCACAGGGAAGAGGAAAGGGGAGACTGTTGGTACAATTTCACCCGAGTTTCATAATGAAGCACAAAGAGAAGGGATGCACCAAATGATACTTACAAAAACTTACAAACCCAGCCTTTCCCAGAGACCTGGAGTAGGGAGAAAGAAATTACCTCTCCAAGATCCATAGCTACCTGGCTTGTTCATATTGGTCCTGGCTCGCTCAAAGCAATAACCAACCATAGAAGGGCCTTCCATTTTTACTTTTCAAAAATGGCTCTTTCAGGGGGCCGGAAAGATAGCATGAAGGTAAGGCATTTGCCTTGCATGCAGAAGGTCAGTGGTTCGAATCCCAGCATCCCCTGAGCCTGCCAGGAGCAATTTCTGAGCATAGAGCCAGAAGTAACCTCTGAGCGCTGCCAGGTGTGACCCCCCCCCCCCAAATGGCTCTTTGGAGCAAGAGGAAACCAAGACCTTGAGAGAAATGAGGAAAGCTCTTCTCCTCTCTTCACATCCCCTACATTATCCCTTTTGCACCTGTCAGTGTTTAAATTGATGAAATATAAGTATTGAATATGTGATTCTTTTTGCCGAATTCATTTTATAGAAATAAGCCACCAGGGCCCAGAAAGATAGCACAGTGGTGTTTGCCTTGCAAGCAGCCAATCCAGGACCAAAGGTGGTTGGTTCGAATCCCGATATCCCATATGGTCCCCCATGCCTGCCAGGAACTATTTCTGAGTAGACAGCCAGGAGTAACCCCTGAGCACCGCCGGGTGTGGCCCAAAAAAATAAGCCACCAGCTTTCAGTATACTGCTGGATTTTAAATACTCTTGAGACACCTGCTTGAGAGTGTTTTTTTATCATCTGAAAATCCCCAACATGGAGTGTCCTTATATTGGTGAGAAGGCTCAGTACAGTGCTGTCCCTTAGTGATGATAAAGAAGATGTCTGTCAGATAGGCCCAAAAGACACTTGGGTTTTGAGAAAGATTATAGAACAGATAGAAAATAAAATTCTGGCCGGGCGGTGGCGCTCGAGGTAAGGTGCCTGCCTTACCTGCGCTAGCCTAGGAGACGGACCGCGGTTCGATCCCCCGGCGTCCCATATGGTCCCCCAAGCCAGGAGCGACTTCTGAGCGCATAGCCAGGAGTAACCCCTGAGCGTCACCGGGTGTGGCCCAAAAACCAAAAAAAAAAAAAAAAAAAAAAAAAAGAAAATAAAATTCTTTGGAGTCATTAATTAAATGGAGTGAGCCCAAGAGAACTCCACGAGAGAAAGCATCTCCAAAACCAGTTAGTAGAGCCAAGTGAGCCAATGTGCCCTCTGATTTTAAACTTTCTATGTCCCTACTCAACCCTGCCAGGAGTCAAAGCAGGGATCCCACTTGGAGCTGCTGGCCCAGCTCCAATTGGGACCCCCCTCCTCCCCCTCCTACAGGCTAACCCCCTGCCAAGGCAGTTTTCCTTTCATATATGTTTTCTATGCTCTTGGTCTTCACGTTCCTCCTGCCACATTTGTAGATCAGGACCAGATCCCAACCTGTCAGAAAATGGCACCATGTATAGTGACACACCTTAACCAGTCACTAATTTTCACTGTTGTGAAAGTGATTTGATTTAAAATTAAATGTTTTTTTTTTTTTTTTTTTTTTTTTGGTTTTTGGGCCACACCCGGTTGATGCTCAGGGGTTACTCCTGGCTATGTGCTCAGAAATCGCCCCTGGCTTGGGGGGACCATATGGGACGCCGGGGGATCGAACCGCGGTCCTTCCTTGGCTAGCGCTTGCAAGGCAGACACCTTACCTCCAGCGCCACCTACCCGGCCCCAAAATTAAATGGTTTTACATTACTGTGAGCTCTGATCTTGTCTGTGTTAGGGAGAGGGGCAAAGGTGTGTGGAGAATGGCTGGGGAGCAATTACACTAATCTGGCCTCTGGGAAGTACCATGCATTCCTTGGCAAACACTGCTGACTTGAAATCAATTCCCAGCATTGAAAATGATCCTCTGGGGCTGGAGAGATAGCATGGAGGTAAGACGATTGCCTTGCATGCAGAAGGACGGTGGTTTGAATCCTGGCATTCCATAAGGTCCCCCGGTCCTGCCAGGAGTGATTTCTGGGCGTAGAGCCAGAAGTAACCCCTGAGCGATGCTGGGTGTGAACCAAAAACCAAAAAATATAGGTCCAGGGCTGGAGAGGTGGCGCTAGAGGTAAGGTGTCTGCCTTGCAAGTGCTAGCCAAGGAAGGACCGCGGTTCGATCCCCCAGCGTCCCATATGGTCCCCCCAAGCCAGGGGCGATTTCTGAGCACTAAGCCAGGAGTAACCCCGAGCATCAAATGGATGTGGCCTAAAAACAAACAAACAAACAAACAAATGGGTCCCCTGACCACTACTAGGTATGGTCCCAAAAGAATAAGGAGAAGCACTAATGCTTGCTAATTAGAGTTTTAGTAGAGACTGAGAACATGACCTTGCTCCTCATGTGATTTGTTTGATAGGCAGCCCCAGCCCCCCCAGTACATGAAATACCTAAACTTACAAATTGCAACTTCGAAGTCAATTAGGTCTGTGCAAAAAGTACTTGAGGTTTTTTAGAGTATAAATGGGAGATTTTGGTGGAGGCGGCACACCCAGCAGTGCTCAAGGGTTACTCCTGACTCTGCACTCAGAAATTGCTCTTGGCAGGCTTGGGGGACCATGTGGGATGCCTGGAATTGAGCCCAGGTCCATCCTGGATTGTCCACATGCAAGGCAACACCCTACCGCTGTGCTATCTCTCCAGCCCCTGAGAGGGAGATTTTTTGTTTGATTTGTTTTGGGGCCACACACAGTGGTGCTCAGGGCTAACTCCTGACTCTACACTCAGGGATCACTGTTGTCAGGCTGAAGGACAATACTAGGTGCCAGCAATTGTACTGGGTTAGTTACATGCAAGATAAGCTAGTGGTACTGTCTCTTTACTATCTTTCCAACCTAGAGGAAAGATGATGTTATATCTGGTTACAAATCTGGTCTTTCCTCCAGCTCCCCAGCACACCAAAGCTGGTCATACCTGTAAAATGAGCTCTTAAGCTTGGACATAATATTTATCAGGCTAAATAACTTCAGGATAATGTTGTCTGGGCCAGAGAGAGAAAGTACTAGGATCAATATACGAAGCTCATAGTTTGCCTGCAAGAGGCACTACATGGATCCCTGTGCACCAAAACAAAAAATTTAGGTAGGCCCTAGTGATTAGGCAAGAAAAATATATCAAGGGCCTCCAGATAGAAAAAGAAGAATTCAAGCTCTCACTGTTTGCAGATAACATGATAATATATTTAGAAAATCCTAAAGACTGCCAAAATGCTTCTAGAAACAATAGATTCATATAGCAAAGTGGCAGGCTACAAAATTAAATTAAAAATTAATTGCCTTCTTATACACTAATAATGATAGAGAATAAATGGGCATTAAAAAAAACAATCCTGGGCCCAGAGAGATAGTACAGTGGCGTTTGCCTTGCAAGCAGCTGATCCAGGGCCAAAGGTGGTTGGTTCGAATCCCAGTGTCCCATATGGTCCCCCGTGCCTGCCAGGAGCTATTTCTGAGCAGACAGCCAGGAGAAACCCCTGAGCACCACCGGGTGTGTCCCAAAAACAAAAAAAAACAAAAACAAAAACAAAAAACAATCCTATTCAATTAGTGCCACACAAACTCAAATATTATAGAGTCAACTTAACTAAAGAGGTGAAGAACCTATACAAAGGAAACTACAAAAGCCTGCTTCAAGAAATAAGAGGTCGGAGAGATAACATGGAGGTAGGGCGTTTGCCTTGCACGCAGAAGGACGGTGGTTCGAATCCTGGCATCCCATATGGTCTCTGAGCATGCCAGGAGCAATTTCTGAGCATAGAGCCAGGAGAAACCACAGAGCGCTGCCGGGTTTGACCCAAAAACCAAAAGCCAAAAACCAAAAAAAAAAAAAAAAGAGAGAGAACACAAGGAAATGGAGACACTGCTCATAGATTGGAAGAATTAATATCATTAAAATAGAAATACTCCCCAAAGCATTGTACAGATTTAATGCAATCCCTCTAAAGATATCCATGACATTCTTCCAAGAAGTGGATAAAACCCTCCTGAAATTTATTTGGAACAATAAACATCCACAAATAGCTAAAGCAATCCTTGGGAAAATGAATGTGGGAGGCATTACTTTCCCCAATTTTAAATGTATTACAAAGAAATAGTTATTAAAACAGCATGGTATTGGAATAAAGACAGATTTTCAGACCAGTGGAATAGACTTGAGTATTTAGAGAATGTTACCTAGGCATACAATCAACTAATCTTTGATAAAGGGCAAGAAATTCAAATTGGAGCAAGGAAAGCCTCTTCAACAAGTGATGTTGGCACAACTGGTTAGCCAATTGCAAAAAAAGTGAACTCAGACCCCCATATAATATCATGCACAAAGGTCAAATCCAAATGGATTAAAGACCTTTATATCAGGCCTAAAACCATAAAATATATAGAACAGCACATAGGTAAAACACTCCATGACATTGAGACTAAAGGCATCTTCAAGGAGGAAACATCATTCTCCAAACAAGTGGAAGCAGAGATAAACAGATGGGGCTATTTTAGGCTGCAAAGCTTCTGCACCTTAAAGGAAATAGTGTCTAAGATACAAAAGCCACCTACAGAATGAGAGAAATTATTCACCCAATTTTCATCAGATAAAGGGTTAATATGCAAGGTACTGACAGAAATTAACAAGAAAAAAAAATCTAACCCCATCAAAAAATGGGGAGAAGAAATGAATGAACACTTTGTCAAAGAAGAAATACAAATGGCCAAATGACACATGAAAAAATGCTCCACATCACTAACCATCAGGGAGATGCAAATCTGAACGATGAGGTACCATCTCATGCCATAGAGCAGGGGTCTCAAACTCACAGCCCTCTGTACAACATTTTGTGGCCCGCAGCCAGCCTTCAAATATTGCAGTATTCGCGATTATTCGCTTACCAAATAATCGCAATAAAAATCACATTAGTAAGAAAAAATCGCATTAAACATTCATATACCCGAGCAGTTTCATTCGGGGTATGCAAATGTTTAATGCGGTGATGTTTATTCTTACTAATGCGATTTTTTTTTTTTTGGGTTTTGGGTCTCACCCGGCAGTGCTCAGGGGTTACTCCTGGTTCCATGCTCAGAAATTGCTCCTGGCAGGCGCGGGGGACCATATGGGACACCGGGATTCGAACTGATGACCTTTTGCATGAAAGGCAAATGCCTTACCTCAATGCTATCTCTCCGGCCCCACTAATGCGATTTTTTTTATTGCGAACATTCTGTAAGCGAAATCCCTTATGCAGCCCTGCCTCACCCCGACTTTGCCTCCTGTGGCCCCCAGGTAAATTGAGTTTGAGACCCCTGCCCTAGAGACTGGCACACACCACAAAGAACAAGAACAATCAGTGCTGGTGGGAAATGTGGGAAGAAAGGAACTCTTATTCACTGCTGGTGAATAATAATAATACTCAGATTCAGTGCCATCTAGTTCAGCCTTTCTGGAGAACAATATAGAGATTCCTTAAAAAAACAGGAAATTGAGCTCCCATACGATCCAGCTATACCACTCCTAGGGATATACCCTAGGAACACAAAAATACAATTCAAAAATCCCTTCCTCATACCAATATTCATTGCAGCGCTATTTACAATAGCCAGACTCTGGAAACAACCTTGAACAGATGAATGGCTAAAGAAACTGTGGTACATATATATATATACAATGGAATATTCTGCAGCCATCAGTAGAGATGAAGTCATGAAATTCTTCTATATGTGGATGTATATGGAATCTATTATGTTGAGTGAAATAAGTCAAAGAGAGATAGATAGACACAGAATAGTTTCACTCATCTCTGGATTTTAAGAAAAATTAAGAACATTATTGTATTAATGCCCAGAGACAATAGAGATGAGGGTCAGAAGGACTGGCTCACAATCTGAAGCTCACCATAAAGCATGGTGAGTGCAGTTAGGGAAATAACTACATTAACAACTATCATGACAATCTTGATGAGTGAGAGAAGTAGAATGTCTGTTTTGAATACAGGCAGGGGTTGGGAAGGAGAAAGGGAGGCATTTGTGGTGGGAATGTTGCACTGGTGAACGGGGGTGATCTGTTTATGACTGAAGCCCAACTACAACCATGCTTGTAATCATGGTGCTTAAATAAAAATTTTATTTAAAAAAATGTAGGTAGGTCAGAAAGAGTACAGCAGATAAGCCTTTTCTTTTTTTTTTTTCTTTTTTGTTTTTGGGCCACACCCGTTTAACGCTCAGGAGTTACTTCTGGCTATGCGCTCAGAAATCGCTCCTGGCTTGGGAGGACCATATGGGACGCTGGGGGATCGAACCGCGGTCCATCCTACGCTAGCGCTTGCAAGGAGGACACCTTACCTCTAGCGCCACCTTCCCGGCCCCAAGATAAGCCTTTTCATGTGGCTGACTCATGGAATCTCTAATACTACATGAGCACTACCCCAAAACAAACAGAATTACAGTAAGCAGGGAGTGGAGTGGTGGCACATGTGGTAGGGTGTTTGCCTTGCTTGAGCTAACTTAGGACTGATGAAGGTTCGATCCCACGGTGTTCCATATGGTACCCCAAGCCAGGAATGATTTCTGAGCACATAGCCAGGAGTAACCCCTGGGCGTCACCAGGTGTGGCCCAAAAATAAAAAATATAAAAAATTCAGTAAGCAATGAAAAAGCAAGAAATTCCACTAGCTCATAAAATCAATAACAACTTTAGGGGCCGAAGGGATAGATTAGAAGTAGAGCATTTGCCTTGCATGCAAAAGGACAGTGGTTCGAATCCCGGCATCCCATATGGTCCCCAGAGCCTGCCAGGAGCGATTTCTGAGTGTAGAGTCAGGAGTAACCCCTGAGCACTGCTGTGTGTAACCCCAAAACCAGAAATAAAAAAACAATAAAGATTTTTGTTTCCAGTTAAAAATGAAACACGTTGGAGACATAGTTCAAAGATTAAGGTGGTTGTTTAGCATTTGGCTACAGCTGCCACCTTGATTTGAATCCCAGTGCCACATAGGGGTCTCCAAGTATCTCCAATTTTGTTTATTGGTTTGGGGCCACACGAGCTATGTTCAGGGCTTACTCCCTGCTCTGTGTTCAGGGATGACTCTTGGCAGTGTTCAGGGGACTAATGGGTGCTGGAGATGAAATTCAAGTTGACTACATGTAAGGCAAGTGCCTTACAAACCCATTTTAGGATTATTAGCTTGCTTTTCAGCCCTTGTTCTTGCTTGGGCACATTCACTTTCCCTCGCTCCTTCCCTCCTTCCCTCCTTCCCTCCTTCCCTCCTTCCCTCCTTCCCTCCTTCCCTCCTTCCTTCCTTCCTTCCCTCCCTCCCTCCCTCCCTCCTTCCTTCCTTCCTTCCTTCCTTCCTTCCTTCCTTCCTTCCTTCCTTCCTTCCTTCCTTCCTTCCTTCCTTCCTTCCTTCCCTCCCTCCCTCCCTCCCTCCCTCCCTCCCCCTGCCAAAAAAAATCTAGATCCTTAGTCTTGTTGGTTGTGTCAAGTTCCACTTTCCTATTTCTTTTGGTAGTTTATAGTTTTCTAGCCCATGTTATTTGTCCCTTTGATTTGTCCAACTTCAGTTTTGCTATTTGCATTACTGTGGTGTCTAATAAGTTCCTCATACTCTTAAAGTAGATTGCTTGTTATATCTGGAGGCTTTGTTTCTTTTTTAAGTCAAGCCATTGTTATAAGTGGAAGTATATGTTGTTTGTTGTATCATGTCCACTGGCATACAGTCTGGTAGTCAGCCCTTCTTTGTGATGTTAATAGTCATAATTATAATTGTCTAAAATTGGATAGCTCAGGATGGAGAGTAATGTCCTATAGGAGGCAAGACATATGACTCCCAGCACATATGACTCCCAGCACTGCCTGGGATCACACCTAAGCATAGAGCTAGGAATAAATTATGAGTGCTTCCAGGTATAACTCCCAAACAAAGAACTGTCCAGTCGGTTTTTCTGAAGTAATGATGAGGTATTTGGGGTTGGAGACTTAATCCTGCAGGACTTAATCCTGGCAATGTATTCAGGGATTACTCTTGGGAGAGAGGAGGTCAGGGAACATCCCAGGTTGACCTCTTAAAAAAGCAAGTGCCTTACCCACTGTACTATCTGGCCATGAAGAGTCATCTTTATCCACACTGTCCAGTGTAGTCTCACTAGCCACATGAAGCTATCTAAGATGTGAAATATGAGGGACTGGAGTGGTAGCACAGCGTACTACCATTTTTTGCCCTGCATGTGGCTGATCCAGGATGGATGTGGGTTTGATCCCCAGCATCCCTTATGGTTCCCCGAGCCAGGGGCAATTTCTGAGCACAGAGCCAGGAGTAACCCCTAAGCGTCACCGGGTGTGCACCCCTCAAAAAACCCAAACAATGTGAAATTTGTCTAGAGAACTGAGGAAGAAAAGTGCAGTTTTATTTCATTCTAAGAAACTATTGTTCATATTTGATAGTATAGTCTAATATTACCAAAAATGTGAGCCAGGAGCCGGAGAGTGGCGCAAGTGGTGGGGCATTTGCCTTGCACGTGCTAACCTAGGACGGACTGCTGTTCGATCCCTCCGAATATCGTATGGTCCCACCAAGCCAGGAGTGATTTCTGAGCACATAGCCAGGAGTAACCCCTGAGAATCATGGGTGTGACCCAAAAAATCAAAAACAAAATTTGAGCCACCAGTGGTCACAGGACATCCAGGTGTAAGCCTCTAGTGAACATGCCAGTGTCAACATGCTCATTCATAGCCACATAGGGTTAATGGCTGGTTACTGTACTAGAGAGAACTGCTTAGATGAATTCATAGGGGTTCAAAACATAATTTAATGGTAAGGGTTTAGCAATGGCTATATTTATGGTTACTCTAACCAGAAAAAAATTCAAGAAACAGAACATGGGTGGGGGATAGCACAGCGGAGGGCGTTTGCCTTGCATGTGGCCGACTCAGGACCAAAGGTGGTTTGAATCCCAGCATCCCATATGGTCCTCCATACCTGCCAGGAGTGATTTCTGAGCTGATAGCCAGGAGTAACCTCTGAGCAGAGCGAGGTGTGACCCAAAAACAAAAACAAAAAGAAACAGATCATGGTGTGGGAGAGGCTTGCGGAAAAAGGCACAGGGAGGAATATATTTAGGAGTAAGAGCTCTGGAATGAAGGGAGTCAACAAGGCTATAAGGTGAGAAGTAGTTAACTTGTTTTTATTTTTGTGTTTGGGAAAGGAGTAGAATGAGAGTGAAGAGGGAGATGAGATAGACCTGGCGCAGAGAGAGTTGAGAGGACTTAGTTCAGAGCTGCCAGTAAGTGGAGTCTGAGAAAACAATGTAATCTGTCATTTCTTTTTTTTTTTTTTTTTTTTTTTTGGTTTTTAGGCCACTCCCAGCGGTGCTCAGGGGTTACTCCTGGCTGTCTGCTCAGAAATGGCTCCTGGCAGGCACAGGGGACCATATGGGACACCGGAATTCGAACCAACTACCTTTGGTCCTGGATCGGCTGCTTGCAAGGCAAACGCCGCTGTGCTATCTCTCCGGGCCCAATCTGTCATTTCTTTCCCTAAGTCATGTGGTAGTGTAAATAAAATCTCTGTCCCCTTTTTACTACCCATAAAATGGTTTGATAGGAGTCTCCATAACCATACAAATTTTTTTTAACTTTATTGATTGATTGGTGTTTGGGCCACACCTGGTAGCATTCAGGGGCTACTCTTGGCTCTGCACTAAGAAGTCACCCCTAGCAGGCTGGAGGACCATATAGGATGCCAGTAATTGAACCGGGTCCCTCCCTAGTCAGCCGCATGCAAGGCAAATGCCCTACTGCTGTGTTATCTCTCTACAGCAGTTCAGATTATTTTTAAAATGTATTGATTTTATATTTTGGGGGCTATACCTGGAACTACTCAGGGCTTATTCCTAGTTCTATGCAGGGATCACTCCTGGTGGGACCCTGAAGTCATACCCTCTATTGTGGTGTGAGGAATCAAAACCAGGTTGGCTGGATGCAAGCACCTACCCTCTGTACTATTCATTGCTCCAGCCCTGCACATTCAATACAGTACACAATCTGGTGGTTGCTATAATCAGATAGTGTAAAACTTGTTGCTAAAGAATATACCCAGGAGGTGCCAGAGCAATAGCACAGTAGTAGGGGTCTTTGCCTGGCACACAGCCAACACTGGACAGATCCTGGTTCGATTCCCGGCATCCCATATGGTTCCCCCAAGCCTGCCAGGAGCGATTTCTGAATGCAGAGCTAGGAGTATCCCCTGAGCATTGCTGGTGTGACCCAAACCCCCCCCCCAAAAAAGAAAATTAAGAATATTAAGAATATTTCCAGGAAATAGATGTCCGGCCCATCCACTACACCCTGTGCTTAGTCTTTCTACACACTCGGACATCCATCTGAAGCTACCTGCCACACCCAGAGGACAAAAATCTGAACTGTGTCTACACTGAACTGCACAGGACCGAAAGAAAGATAACTGTTGTAATCACCTTTGCTTACACAAGAGCTGGCACCAGAAGTAGTCGGTTTGAACTTTGTCCTTGATGGGGTGTCATGATCCATTTTCTTGAGCCCCATCCCAGTCTCTTCCTGTTCACTTTGGACACTTTCCCATGACCTAAATCTGATCTTAGGAAATGATAGTTGCCAAAGACCCAGTACACAGTACAAGAGAGTCGAATGGGAGGGACCTTGGGGACCAGCTGATGTGGGGAGGCCCTTCATCCCAGGAAGAACCCAGTCTATTCCCAAACCCAGGCTTGTCCTACTTGGGTTTCCACCATCCACCATTTTAGCCAGCTGGCCACTACCTGAAACCAATCGACTGATCTTAATCTTTTTTTTTTTTTTTTTGGTTTTTGGGCCACACCCGGTGGTGCTCAGGGGTTACTCCTGGCTGTCTGCTCAGAAATGGCTCCTGGCAGGCACGGGGGACCATATGGGACACCGGGATTCGAACCAACCACCTTTGGTCCTGGATCGGCTGCTTGCAAGGCAAACGCCGCTGTGCTATCTCTCCGGGCCCTGATCTTATTCCTTGAATGATTTTCTTTCCTCTTTCCAGAGTTCACAGGGCAAATCGCAGGTATGTTTTCCTTGGTCTACATGGCATGCTTTGAATTTTGGAATACCATAATACATCATCCATTTTCAAAGGAGGGAAATTTCATCTAAATAAATATTTGTATTTTTGTCTTGTCTTGAAAGATGGATTGTGGTTTCTCTTGACCTGGGCCCTGGAATGCTGATGACAGCACATCTCTCATGTTTGACCTAAAGATTAACCACTATCAGATAACTCATACTGTGCAGAGAAGCAGTAGAATTTCTGAGTTAGAGGTTTTTAAGGAAAGCTACCCCTCCATCTCCATTCCCTAAAATGTACTGATGGGGTAAACCTGACTTCTCCATACTGATTTTCTTGATTCCACTCTATGAAACAGCTTAGAACTAGACTGCTAGCACAGTGCTGAAAGTATTTGCCTTGCCTGCAACAAACCGTGGTTCATGGGCCCCTGAGCACCTCCAATGTGGCCCTTCCAGGCTCTGCCACACTCAAAAAAAAACGTTTCTACTGAGAGTCGGGAAACTTGGGTGCTGGAGAACCTAGCCCAGGTCAGTTTCGAAGATGCTAAAGCCAATGCAGGTACTCAAACTCGTTTTCTCGAAGTTTTGTCTTTCCCCATCTGTGGAATGGGCCTTTGGGGGTGAGGGTTGAAATGTCACCTCCAGCAGGCGATGCCTCCTCTCGAGAGCCCGGCAGGGGGCGCTCGGGCCGCCAAGGAGCCCCACCAAGGGGCGGGGCTGAGCGCTAAGAGGCGTGACCTATTCCGGTCGGAGGAGGGGCTGGGCGCCAAAGGGCATGGCCTAACCGGTCGGGGCGGGGCTGAGCGCTAAAAGGCGTGGTCTAATCCAATTGGGGCGGGGTTTAGCGCTAAGAGGCGTGGCCTGTTCCGGTCTGGGTACTGAGAGGCGTGGCCTACTCCGAGCGGGGAGGGTCTAGACTCCAAGGGGCGTGGCCTTTCCTCGAGGCGGGTCCCCGGTGGGCGGGTCCTGGGCCAGGTGCGGTTTGGCTCCCTCGGGGGCGCCGTAGGCGGAGCGAGCTCCTGTGGCGCCGGAGGCGACGGGACGTCGGAGCGGAGCGGAGAAGTTCCGCGCGCCCGGGGCCAATGTCCGCGCCCGCCGGGACCATGGCGGCCGAGGCGGGTAAGGCCGGGCCGCGCCGTCCCATCGCGCCCCGTCCCGCCGTTGTCTCGGAAGCCGGGCCCGGGCTCCCTGCGGGACGGAGGCCGCGGGGCTGCCCCGAGGGAGGCGGTGCCGGGCGGGGCGGGCTCTGCGGGAACCGGGGCCGCGCGGAGCCGGGCGGGCGCGTGGGGCGCGGGCTGCTCCTGGGCGCCCTGGGACGGCGGCGGCTGCGTTCGCCCCTAGGCGGGGTGCGGGGCGGCGTGGCCCCGCCGCGGCTCCTCGCGGTGGCCTTTCGGGGTTCCGGCGCCGTCCCGCCGCTGCCCCCGCTTCCTGGCTTTCATCGCGGACGGACGGCCGCTTCCTCCCTCCGGAATGCCGGGCTCGGCCGCCCGGGCTCACTTCCTCGCCTGGGACCCGGCCTTGGGGGGGCCGAGGCTGTTGGGGACGCTCCCTTTCCTCTCTCTCTCTTTCTTTTTCTTTCTTTCTTTCTCTTTTTCTTTCTTTCCTCTTTCTTTCTCCTTCCTTCCTTTCTCTTCTTTCTTTCCTTTCCTTCCTTTTTCTCTTCTTCCTTTTTCTTTCTTTTTTCCTCTTCTTTCTTTCCTCTTTCTTTCTCTTTCCTCTTCCTTTTTCTTTCTTTCTCTTTCCTTTCCTTCCTTTCTTTCTTTTTTCCTTCTTTCTTTTTCTTTCTTTCTCTTTCCTTCCTTCCTTCCTTTCTCTTCTTTTCTCTTTCTTTCGTTCTTTTTCTTCCTTTTCTTCTTTCTCTTTCTCTCTTTTCCTTTCTTTCTTCCTTTTCTTTTCTTCTTTTTCTTTCTCTTTCTCTTTGCAGAGTTCTCCAGAGGTCCAAAGATTCTCAGTGCCTTCCTTCTAAGTTCTGTGTCATGGAGAGGTCCTGACCCTTAGATTCTCAGAAACTTGTGAAAGCTCTCAAGACTGCAATGATAGGCATCCGATTTGGCTCTGAGTGAACCAAAATGCTGTCGAGAGACTTTAAAACCGTTTCCTTAAGTGTTGCATTAAATAATTAACGATGGTGCTGGATGGAGGTGGAGGATGGATAGAGGGATTTTTTCTCTGCCATCCCAGGCCACGTGGCTCCGCTATCCCCATTCAGCTGGCGGGTCCCAGGTTTCGGTGAACGGCATCACTTATCCAGAGACAGGCTTCAGGAAGCATCAACTTTATTCATACCCTATTCACCACATGTGTGGCCTCAATCATAACCTTTTAAGCACAGCCATTCTTAGCTAGCCCTGCATCTTAATTCCTTTCAGCCATCTTCCATTTGACCTCCATGCAGGTCAAAGACCAAAAGGCAGAAAGGCCTAATCCCCTGGGTCAAAGGCCTTATCTACCTTTTCCAAGACCCCTCCCAGGAATGGGCGGGGTCTTGCAGGTAAGGTCAAGTTACCTAGGAAGAAAGGAGAGATGAGGCTTCACTTAAGAATGTTTTTCAGGGGCCGGGAAGGTGGCGCTAGAGGTAAGGTGTCTGCCTTACAAGCGTTAGCGTAGGACGGACCGCTGTTCGGTCCCCCGGCGTCCCACATGGTCTCCCCAAGCCAGGGGCGATTTCTGAGCTCATAGCCAGGAGTAACCCCTGAGAGTCAAACGGGTGTGGCCCAAAAACCCAAAAAAAAAAAAAAAAGAATGTTTTTCAGGGCCCAGAGCAATAGTACAGCGGTAAGGCGGGTAAGCTGGGTGTAAAGCACTTGCTTGCCTTGCACATGGCCAGCCCAGGTTTCATCTCCAATAGCGTATGGTCTCCCAAACACCACCACGATTTCCTGAAAGCAGAGCCAGGAGTATCCCGTGAGCATCGCCCACTGTGACCAAAAACAAAACAAAAATTAATTAAAAAGAATGAAGGGAGGTGGAGAATAGTTTTGATTGGAGGCCTAATACAGCAGGTAGAGTATTTGTTTTGCATACACAACTGACCCAGGTTTGACTCCCAGCACTATATAGGGTCCCCAGTACCCCACATATTCTGATCCCTAAGTGCAGAGCCAGGAGTAACTCCTGAGCACTCCTGAGCACTGCTGGGTATGGCCCAGGAAACAAAAAAAAATTTTTTTTTGATCGGCCAGAGTGAGTACAGAGTTTAGGGCATTTGCCTTGCATACCAGTGATTTTGGTTCACCAGGACCACATCAGATACCCAAGCACAGAGTTAAGAGTAGCAATCCGGGGGGCCGGAGAAATAGCATGGAGGTAAGGCGTTTGCCTTTCATGCAGGAGGTCATTGGTTCGAATCCCGGCGCCCCATATGGTCCCCCGTGCCTGCCAGGAGCAATTTCTGAGCCTGGAGCCAGGAATAACCCCTGAGCACTGCCGGGTGTGACCCAAAAACCAAAAAAAAAAAAAAAAAAAAAAAAAAAAAGAGTAGCAATCCTAAGCACCGTTGTGTGCAACCTAAGCTTTCCCAACCCCCATAACATTTGTTGAGTTATAAGAATACCTTGAGGGCTGGGGTACGTAAATTCTTTTTTTTGGGGGGGGGTACATAAATTCTAATGCAAAATTCTCAGTTTGATCCTCAGCGTTCTCTAGTTCCCCAAACACCATCCAGACAGCCTCCAAGCACCATCAAGTAAAAACACTTTCTTATATGTGTAAAGCCTTGAATTCAATCCTTCACACCATATCTGCAATTAAGTATTTGTTGGACCCTTTTCTGCCATGCACTTAGCCAAATCCTCAGAGGTACAGTGATAAACCAACCACGCAGACCCAGTCCTGTCTTCGTGGTGCTTATAGTCCTAGGCATAAACAAATAAAGGTATTGATTGATAAAAAGTAATAGTAATTAAGATAGTATTCTAAGGGTACATCAGGGGTTAGGAAAGTGGCTAGGGAACACTTACTTATTTAAAACACTTGTTTGGGAGCTGGAGTGATACCACAGTGGTAGGGCATTTTTCCTTGTATGCAGCCAACCTGAGACAGACGTAGGTTCGATCCCTGGATACCATATGGTCCCCTGAGCTACCAGTAGCAATTTCTGAGCACAGAGCCACAGGTAACCTCTGAGGACTACTGGGTATGGCCCAAAACCAAAAAAAAAAGTAAATTTGGAAGCTAGAGGAAAGGTAAATCAAGTGCATATATATTACACCTTGAGTTTGAGTTTGATCCTGAGCACCACATGGCCTTCTAGCACTGCTGGGTGTGGCATTTCAAGCTCTGTTGGATATGACCCCAGTGGCCCCTGAGCAACAAAGCACAGCGGGGTGTTGCCCCTATAAAAAAAAAAAAAAAAAAAAAAGGCTGTCCCTGAGGATAAGTAAAAGTCCTGCATGAAATCAAAGAACATACCAGGCAAAGAAACCTCAAAAGAGGGCCCCTGAGGTAAGAGGACACTTGGTGCTTTTGAGAAAAGATCACTATAGCTTTGTGGAGAGGGGTTGCAAGGAAATGCTCAGAAATGGCTTTTCAATGTTTCATATCCAAACAACTACCAGTGGTCAAAATTCATATTTTCCAATTTCAAATTCAGTGCTTCATTCTCATATCACAAACATCAGAACGAGGTTACATGATTCAGAGAAGGAAGAGAGACTAAAACTTTTACTTGTTCTGTCCAAACTGTGTTCCAACACAACTCAGATTCCTGTGTAATAGGAGAATCAACAACAAAGAAATCAAATATTTACTGAGTGCCTGTAATGTCTGAGATACTGGGCTGGGCCAGGTTTTACTGTTCTATGTTTTAACAGAAGAGATTTGAGATAATATAACTCTCATTTTATATATGAAAGAGCAAGGTTCCAGGAAGGAAAATGGATTTGTCAGTACTATTCAGCCAATGATGAAGTCAGGACTACACTAGGAGGTTTTGATGTTTTGTATAAATACACAATTATTTTTAGTTTGGGTCTGCTTTTGGTGCTGGGGAACTTTTGAATCTCTTCTTGGGTGTTATGCTCAGAAGTTGCTCCAGGCAGAAAGCAGAGAATTCTAGTGTGCTGCTGTCCTTTAAGAGCAACCTGGGACTCCTGCATACAGAATGTACTTAGCCAGTTTAGCTATCTCTCTAGCTATCTTCAGTGTTTTTTTCCAGTATTCTAGGCTGCTTGAAAATGGTAAACCTTTAATTGTACCTTTAAGAAATTAATTGCCTGTTACGAAAAATACATAAATTAAGACAATCTGCTCCTCAAATATAAAGTTTTTAATGCGTGCACTTCTAGGCTCTGAAGAATACAGCAAAAACCAAAATAGACCTTTTCCCTTCTCTTATGGAGTATATGTTCCTATGGGTAGAGATAATAGTAAATTTATGACTTATTATATGTTAGGGATAAGTGCTCTGAAGAAAAAGTAGGGTATTGGCAGTAAAAAAACATTAATTAGAGTTAGTGAAAACTGGTTAGTTACATCTGAGCAGATGAATGAAGCAAGGGAGCAAATTGGGGAGGGAAGACTACAAAGAAAATAGAAGAGAAAGCAAAAATCTTTAGCCAGGAATGTGCTTTCCATGTTTGAAGCAAGGTTGACCAGGATGGCTACTAGATTTTGTCAAGGAAAGCATTTTGTTTTGTTTCTGGGGCCATACCTGGGAGTGCTCAGGGCTTACTCTGGCTCTGAGCTCACCTATTACTCCTGACAGGACTTGTGGGGGACCACAAGGGGTGCTGGGAATTGAACTCAGGTCGACTGTTCAAGGCAGATGTCCTATTCACTGTATAGAACTTCTTGAAGAAAGTAAGATTTGCGAAATCTTGTACATGTCTTAGAAAAGTAAGGGGGTATAGCACAGTGGATAAGGCCTTTGCCTTGCATGCAACTGACCCAGGTTTGATATCTGGTATCCCATATAGTCCCCCAAGCCCACCAGGAATGACCCCTGAGTGCAGAGCCAGTAGTAACCTCTAAGTACTGCCTGGTATGTCCCCAAAAACAAACAATAAAAAGAAATGTATGGGATGGAGGGATAGCACAGAGGGTAGGGTGTTTGCTTTGTATGCAGCCAACTAGGGTTTGATCTTTGGCATCCTATATGGTCTCAAGCCTTCCAGGAGTGATTTCTGAGCACAGAGCCAGGAGTAGCCCCTGAGCACCACCAGTTGTGGCTTTAAAAATAATAATAATAATAATAATAATAATACATTTAAAAAAAAGAAAAGTCAGAGACTGAGGTGAAAGGTTGAAGGGAGGATGATATAATAGAGAAGAAACTAGGAATTGGATGCAAAAGGTGGGAAAATTCAGGGTCTTTACGAGGTATATGAATTGAGATGTTTGGTAAAAAGAAGGATAATGAGGTAGAGGAGTCATAGAAGTAAGATAAGGCTGAGAGGATGATTAAAATAAAACAGGGCTTAGTGATAGGTTTATGGAGTAATTTTGGGGGTCACACCCAGCAACACTTAGGGGTTACTCCTGGCTGGCTTGGGGGAACATATGGAATTCCAAGGGTTGAATTTGGGTCGACCGCATGCAAGGCAAACACCCTAGCAAACACCCTACACTGAGCTACCACTCCTGCCCCATATGGAAATTTTTAAACTGCAGTAGAGAACATCAGTTTTAGAGCAAGAGTGTTTAATCTTTTTACTGCCAAGGACCATTTTGGTATTTATAGTTTCAGCCATACAGTACAGATGGACCAGTTGACAAGAAACACTTGAATGTCCTCTCATGCACCACAGGACATTGTGCAGACCTTATACTGCCCATGGACTGGGCATTCCCACCCCTGATATAGAGAGGAAAAGTCACATATGGACATTTTGCATGGACAGGATGGTTTGGACAAATATGATTTGAGGCTTCAATCTGGAGGGTGGTACAGTGAGCCTTGAGCTGAGGTGTTAATAATAGACTGAAGAAGGTAGTACCAACCAGTAGGAAATGCCTTATGGCAGAGACAGAGCAGGGTGACTAGGATAGCTCTGGATATGTGATGGAAGGGATCAAGATAGGGTCCAAGGGCCTGGAGAGATAGCACAGCGGCGTTTGCCTTGCAAGCAGCCGATCCAGGACCAAAGGTGGTTGGTTTGAATCCTGGTGTCCCATATGGTCCCCCGTGCCTGCCAGGAGCTATTTCTGAGCAGACAGCCAGGAGTAACCCCTGAGCACCGCCGGGTGTGGCCCAAAAAAAAAAAAAAAAAAGATAGGGTCCAAGAGGATCTATGGTTTCAGAGCTGAATAGCCCATCAAGTTCGAAGGCACCTCAAATTTTTTTTGTTTGTTTTTGTCTTGGGGCCACACCCAGCAGTGCTCAGGGTATTACTCCAGGCTCTGCACTCAGAAATCACTTCTAGCTCAGGGGACCAAATAGCATGCCAGGGATTAAACCCAGGTTGGCCATGTGCAAGGCAAACACCCTACCCACTGTGCTATTGTTCCAGACCCTCAGACTTTTTATTTCTTGTAGATTTTCTGCATTTGATTCCTAGCCCACTGTCTCTAATGTGTGTAACTTGGCTGGGGATAAGACATATGAACACATTTAGACACATTCAGGAAGATATATTTAGACACATTCAGGAAGATCTTCTATCTATTTGGTATTTCAGGGGGAAAACCTGCAGTCCTTACAGTTGTATCTCACTTTCATCTTTCTTTATACAGGAGCAAGAATTCGGCTCTTATTCTTTTTGTTTGTTTGTTTGTTTTTGTTTTGCTTTTGGGTCACACCTGGCATCGTTCAGGGGTTACTCCTGGCTCTACGCTCAGAAATCGCCAGAGAGATAGCATGGAGGTAAGGCATTTGCTTTGCATGCAGAAGGACGATGGTTCAAATTCCGGCATCCCATAGGGTCCCCCGAGCCTGCCAGGAGCGATTTCTGAGCGTAGAGCCAGGAGTAACCCCTGAGTACGGCCCGGTGTGACCCAAAAACTTAAAAAAAAAAAAAAAATTCGCTCCTGGCAGGCTTGGGGGACCAAATGGGATGCCAGGATTCGAACCACCGTCCTTCTGCATGCAAGACAAACACCCCACTGCCATGCTATTTCTCCAGCCTAGGCTTTCATTTTTACTTACTTCATAAGTAGCTAAAATATGAGCTGTTGACTGGTTTTATTAATGTATCCCTCAAGTTTCTACATTGAGATTCTGATTTGTCATATCTTCCTACTTGTAATTTGTTTTCTCAGAAAAGAGTCTAAAGTGTAGTTAAGGGCATGAGGGATAACATAGTGGTAGGGCGTTTGCCTTGCATGTGGCCAACCAGGACAGACCTAGGTTCAATCCCCACCGTCCCATATTGTCCCCAGAGCCTGTCAAAAGTGATTTCTGAGCCTGGAGTAATCCCTGAGTGCTACCAGGTGTGGCCCAAAAACTAAATAAATAAATACATAAATAAATATAAATAAAGTGTAGTTAATTAGGAGCTGGAGAAATAGTGTACCGAGTAAGGTACTTGCATTGCACTCTCCTAACCCAGATTTGTTCCCCAGCACCCCACATGGTGCCCCAACTGAATGAAGAGCCAGGAATAAGTCCTGAGTACAGCAGGGTCTGCACCTCCCACCCTACCCCCCCCCCCAAAAGAAAAGAACAGCAAAAATGTTGTAGTTAATTAAACACATAGACTGTAATTTACCAGACCACTGGTCTAATCTCAAGCCTAACAGTTGTTAGCTAAACATTTGTTTCCTTTTTAGTAAAATGGAAATAATAATGGTCCTTCATTACTAGTACTTATTTATCTATGGGCTCTTTATATTAAACAAGTTTATGCTTATGTAGTGTAGTGCTTAGGGCACTCACTACCTGGCACAAGTGGAGTCTCAAGTAGTTGGGATTTTCTCCATCATTGACTCTGAGTAAAGGAGATCTATTAAGGACTGTCACAAACATAGTTTGTGACATAGTTGTGACATAGTTCTCTGATAAGAGATTTTTTTATTTTGTTTTGTTGGGAGGGGGCTTGGGACCACACCCAGCGGTGCTCAGGGGCTACTCCTGGCTCTGTACTCAGAAATTGCTCCTGGCAGGCTTGGGGGACCATATGGAATGCTGAGGATTGAACCCAAGTCAGTCCCAGGTGGTCTGCATGCAAGGCAAACGCCCTACCACTGCTATCATTCTGGCCCCATAAAGAGATTTTGAGTGCCCTCATGTCACAGGAAACATCTATCTCATTTACTTCTCTACCAAGTTTATTTGGGGGGGTGGTTTTTGGGTCACACCCTGCGATGCTCACGGGCTACTCCTGACTCTGAGCTTAGAAATCACTCCTGGCTCAGGAAACCATATGGGATGTCGGGAATTGAACCCAGGTCCGTCCTGGGTTGGCTTCTTGCAAGACAGACACCCTACCACTGTGCTCTACCAAGTATTTTTAGTGTACCAAGCTTGCTTGTCCTGCTTCTGTACCTGATTTGTACCTCTGTTCATATTCATGTGACTTATTTCTGTTCATGTCCTTATCCCTCACTCACTAAAGGAGCACAATAGTTGTTGACCTCATCTATGTCCTATACATGAACACATAGATAACTTCCACTAAACTCGTTTTTAAAACATTGACTTGAGTCAGAGCAATAGTACAGCAGGTTAAGACACTTTCCTTGCACATGACTGACCCAGGTTAGATCCCTGGCACCTCATATGACCTCCTGAGCCCCACCAGAAGTGATTCCTGAGCACAGATCCAGGAGAAAGCCCTGAGCACTACAGAAGGATGTGGCCCAAACCCTAAATAAATAAATATATCCACTTAAATTTTTTAAAAAGGGACCAAAGCAATAGCACAGCAGCATTTGCCTTTCATGCAGCTAACAAGGTCGGACCTGGGTTCTATACCGGCATTCCATATGGTCCCCGAGCCAGGAGCGATTTCTGAGTGCATAGCCAGGAATAACCCCTGAGCGTCACCGGGTATGGGCCAAAAACAAATTAAAAAACATTTTTTTTAAAGATGAAAAGATATGTTATTTCAAATTAATCCATTGTTTATCTAAGTTTTGATTATTTCATTTGCTTTTGTGTTACAACAAACAATATGAAGTAAATGTGTGCCTGCAAGGGGGCATGTTAGGGTGGTGAGTGGGAAATTGGGGACTGGTGAAGGGAAGGCCACACTGGTGGGGTTGATGTTTGAACATTAAATTCTTGAAACAGTTCAACTGTATTATGAACAACTTGGTAAATCATGTTGTTAAAAGAAAAAATGTTTGTTTGTTTGTTTGTTTGTTTTGGTCACACCCAGCAGCGCTCCGGGGTCACTCCTGGCTGTACACACAGAAATCTCTCCTGGCAGGCTTGGGGGAACCATCTGGGATGCCGGGATTCGAACCACCATCCTTCTGCATCTAAGGCAAACGCCCTACCTCCATGCCATCTCTCTGGCCCCAAAAGAAAAAAAATTTTATCTTAAAGAAGTTAGGGGGGGAAAGGGACATGGCTGGAAGGGATGAAGACTCTGACATCATGCTAGGATTGGACCTATGGCTTATAGATGTAAAGCAAGTGCTTAAACTTTTTAAAACATCTTCCTAGCTCTCACTTCAGAATTTAATGGTTCTGGTATTATCAACCTTTACCCCTGATACAACTTTTTAGATACACAGGAAGGAAAGCAAAAAAGCTCCTCACAATTCTGTTGTCATCTAAGTGCCGGAGTACTGCTGGAAGTTTTTTTCACATATATTACATTATTTTTCTTAATCCTCTTGGTAATCCTATGAGGTAGTTGATATATATATCTATATATATATAGATATAGATATATATAGATATATATATATATAGTTTATTTGTTTGTTTTTTGGGCCACACTCGGTGGTGCTCAGTGGTTACTCCTGGCTGTCTGCTTAGAAATAGCTCCTGGCAGGTATGGGGGACCATATGGGACACCGGGATTCAAACCAATCACCTTTGGTCCTGGATCGCTGCTTGCAAGGCAAACAAACACTGCTCACTGCTGTACTATCTCTCCGGGCCCGAGGTAGTTGATATTATCCTCATTTTCAAAATTAAGAGACAAGGTTAGAGAAGCTAAGTAATGTACCCAAGGACAGAGACAGATTTCAAACCCAGATTTGGTTTGTCTGCCTGTTTTTTTCCCTAATTTTTTCACTGTTTTTTCCCTAATGGATTATAAAGGGTACAGTACAGGGGCTGGAGAGATAGCACAGTTGTAGGGTGTTTTCCTTTCATATGGCCAACCCAGGAGGGACCTGGTTTGATTCCTGGCATCCTATATGGTCCCCCAGCCTGCTAGGGGTGATTTCTGAGTGCAGAGCCAGGAGTGACCCCTGAGCACTGCTGGGTGTGGCCCAAAAACTAATCAATAAAAGTTTTTTTGGGAAAAAAAGGGTACAGTAGAACAGCAAGAATGATTTTGAGATGCTTATAATTTGTGGCCTGATCTGAAGAATGAGTGACCCTGGTTTGGTATCACAGATTTATTTTTATAGCTGGAAGGAAACATTTGTGGGCACTGAGTGGGGCTGGAGTGATAGCACAGCATTAGGGCATTTGCCTTGCATGTGACTGACCCAGGTCAGACCCAGGTTCGATCCTCAGCATCCCATATGGTCCCCCCAAGCCTGCCAGGAGTGATTTCTGAGCGCAGAGCCAGGAGTAACCCCTGAGCACTGCTGGGATGGCCCAAACAAAACAAAAAACCAAGGGCACTGAGTGATTTTATTTTTCTCTCAAAAGATGATTATAAGCCAAATAATTTCGGAAACTTCTGATGTAGAGGAATGTTAATCATTATGTTAGTCTTGTTGGTAGTACTTTATTAAAATATAATCTTTTCTCTCTTGGCTGTTCCCCATCAGTTGCTGCCCTACCCCTCTGCTTCTTGCTTTATCCTGGAACAAGTGAGATTTATACACCTGACCTGCCAGTTCCTGAGGGACACAGAAGTTACCATACTCATTGCTTTGTGCTGCAGTGAATTGACTGGGTTTTGTTCCTGGTTCTCATTGTCTGATGGAACATGAGAAACATTAGTTTTTTTTCTCAAATGAAAGGATGGGATTTGTGCATGTTGATTCAGGCTAGGCTCTATGATCTCATGAGCTCTCAGTCCTTAAGGATTTCTCACCACTTTGAAGTCTGAAAAAGAAAATGGTTTACAAGGGCCGGAGAGATAGCATGAAGGTAAGGCGTTTGCCTTTCATGCAGAAGGTCATCGGTTCGAATCCCGGCATCCCATCATCCCATATGGTCCCCCGTGCTTGTCAGGAGCAATTTCTGAGCATGGAGCCAGGAGTAAGCCCTGAGCACTGCCGGGTGAGACCCAAAAACCAAAAAAAAAAAAAAAAAAGGTTTACGGAAAAGCAGGAATATAATATATTCTTAGACAAATATTAAGGTGAATGTTAGTTCCTTGCGGGAAATGCACTTAGCTCTTAGTGGGGTACCAGACTGAGTCCTTGCACTGAATAATTGTAGTGTTAAGCAAGTTTTAACTTGTTTGAGACTGCATATTGTAATGAAAATCCAGCTGATCTGGCTCAGAACTTAAGATTAAACTCCTGAGCCAGCTTTTACCAACTTCTAATAGTTAAAAATTAGAAGAAATATGCTCCATGCTCATTTTTTCTTCCAGGAAAATGGAATGATTAGATTAGAATAAGAGAGAGGAAGACAAGAGAATAGAGAAGATATGTGCCAAACATTAAACACAGTGGAGTAAAATTTTTTGTGTTTTTGGGGCTGGAGAGATAGCACAGCGGTAGGGCATTTGCCTTGCATGCAGCCGACCTGGAAGGGACCTGGTATGATTCCCGGCCTCCTATATGATCCCCCAGCCTGCCAGGGGCAATTTCTGAGTGCAAAGACAGGAGTAACCCCTGAGGACAGCTGGATATGGCCCAAAAACCAATCAATAAATGAAAATTTTTAAAAAACAATTTGTGTGTGTGTGTTTTTGTTTCGATGATTTTGGACCACAACTGGTTGTGCTCAGGGCTTACTCTTGGCTCTGTGCTTAGGGATCACACTTGTAGGTCTCAGGGGACTGTATGGGGTTTGAGAAATCAAACCCAGGTTAGCCACATGCAAGATAAGTGCCTCGCCACAAATCACCAGGAGTAACTTTGAGCATCCATGATGTGATCCCCAAACCACCCAAAAATGGGGCTGAAGAAATAGTACAGTGTGTGGGGCTTTCAACTTGTACATAGCCCAACTAGATTCTATCCCAGCACCCCTAGATGGTTCCCCAGTGCCCTCCTGGATTGATCCCTAAGTGTAGAGCCAAGAGTAAGTCCTGGGCACAGCTTGGCATGCCCTGAAAAAAATGAGAAAAAGAAAACTTAACATAAAACTCACAAAATAACCTAGTAAATTAGTGATTTAATAAAGTGTAGGACTCAAGGATTGATATTATTTCCTTTTTATCTTTTTTTTTTTTTGGTTTTTGGTTTTTGGTTTTTGGGCCACACCCGGTGACGCTCAGGGGTTACTCCTGGCTATGCGCTCAGAAGTTGCTCCTGGCTTGGGGAACCATATGGGACGCCGGGGGATCGAACCGCGGTCCGTCCTAGGCTAGCGCAGGCAAGGCAGGCACCTTACCTCTAGCGCCACCGCCCAGCCCCTCCTTTTTATCTTTTAATTTTTGGGGTTTTGTTTTTGTTTTTGCTTTTTTTTTTTTAATTTTTTTAATTTTTTATTTTGAATTATGAGAACAAAAGATGCAAAGAAAGAGGACAAGGTAAAGTTACAGTGGAAGGACAATCACCCATAACATAATTCTCAGAAGAAGTCCCCTTGCTGATATCTTAACTTTGAACTTTCAGCCAAAGAACGTTAAGATAAAATAAAACAGAATCCATGTGCGATTATTTTGTCCCTCGAGTCCCCAGATTGTAGCACATTATAATATTTCTTTTTTTTTTTTTTTTTTTTTTGGTTTTTGGGCCACACCCGGCGGTGCTCAGGGTTACTCCTGGCTGTCTGCTCAGAAATAGCTCCTGGCAGGCACAGGGGACCATATGGGACACCGGGATTCGAACCAACCACCTTTGGTCCTGGATTGGCTGCTTGCAAGGCAAACGCCGCTGTGCTATCTCTCCGGGCCCATACATTATAATATTTCTTAACAGCACACAAGGCAATCTAAAGCCATCGAACTTACGTAACTCCTTTAACATTAGAGGCATAGTATTTTTTTACATTTCCATGTACATGAATATTAGCTTAAGTTAACCTCAAATTTTAAGTGGGTGCGTTTTAAGGATTAGAGTCAAAGGAGCACAGTAAAAACGGTGTTAGAGTGGCAATTGTTGTTTGCATAGGCCCACCAAAATATGAGAGGCATGGAAAGGAATAATATTGGCCTAAATACAAAGAGATCCTACCCCTGAAGTTTCCTAGCATAAGACCAGCTCTAGGCTTCAGGCAAGTTATCGTCCAATCAAAGACATTGTCCGTAGTGCCAACACACTTTTCACACAGTCTCTGTTGTTGGTATCATGTTTCTGTATTAAAGATTCTGGAATCTGCATGTCCTACATTGAAGTCATGATGTGGAGTGTCTTCTCGTTTCACCTCACCATGAAAGGGCAATGCAGGAAGCCCTTTCCTGTAAGCAGGTTGTTGTTGTTAAGTCTTCTCAGTGTTAAGGGAAGTCTCTTTTGAGCAGGACGATGTCTGAACAGTGGTAGGGTTTTTGCTTATTTTTGAGATATATGCAGTTGTACTCAGAGCTTACTCTTGGTTCTACATTAAGGGATTACTCCTGGTGGAGATCAGAGGTACAATTGTGGTGCTAGAGTTAGAACTAGAACTTCGGCTGTCATGTGCAAGGCAAATGTCCTATCTTCTGTACAATCACTACTACGTTTTTTTAAAACTATTCTAATGACGTTTACTCTTTTTTTTTTTTTTTAATTTTTTGGGTCACACCCGGTGCCGCTCAGGGGTTACTCCTGGCTCTACGCTCAGAACTCGCTCCTGAAGGCTTGGGGACCATATGGGATGCCAGGATTCGAACCACCATTCTTCTGCATGCAAGGCAAATGCCTTGCCTCCATGCTATCTCTCTGGCCCCCAGTTTACTCTATTTTTTTTTAAATATGGAATGTTTCACGAATTTGCATGTCATCCTTGCGCAGGAGCCATGCTAATCTTCTCTGTATTGTTCCAATTTTAGTATATGTGCTGCTGAAGCGAGCACAGTTTACTCTATTTTTAAATGTTTATTCTTACTCTTCATTCTTCATATATGTATATGTATACTAGCTTCATATGTAACTTACCATATTTTCCGGCGTATAAGACGACTATTGAAACAAAAAAAGTCAACTGAAAATCGGGGGTCGTCTTATACGCCGAGTATATCCCGAAAAATGTTTCAGTATGCCACTAAACCAGGGGTCTCAAACTATTTACCTGGGGGCCACAGGAGGCAAAGTCAGGGTGAGGCAGGGCCGCATAAGGATTTCGCTTACCTAATATTCACAATAAAAAATTGCATTAGTAAGAAAAAAAATCGCATTAAACATTTGCATACCCCAAACGGAACTGCTCGGGGTATGCGAATGTTTAATGCGATTTTTTTTTCTTTTTTTTTCTTTTTCTTTGGTTTTTTGGGCCACACCTGGTGACGCTCAGGGGTTACTCCTGGCTATGCGCTCAGAAGTCGCTCCTGGCTTGGGGGACCATATGGGACGCCAGGGGATTGAACCGCGGTCCATCCAAGGCTAGCGCAGGTAAGGCAGGCACCTTACCTCTAGCGCCACCGCCCGGCCCCGATTTATTTTTCTTACTAAGGTAAGCGAATAATCGCGAATACTGCGATATTTGAAGGCCGGCCGTGGGCCACAAAATGTTGTATGGAGGGCCGTGAGTTTGAGACCCCTGCTAAACAAAACAAAAAAAATCAGGCCGCAGAATTTCCAAATCTCTTTCTTGGGTGCTCCCATACAGTACTCAGGAGATCTGGGAGCCACTTCTGGCAAAACCCAGCTAACCGTGTTGGTGGTTCAGTGCTAGGGTCCGAGGATGGGGTGTTGTTTGGTTCATGTAGTGGGGGAGATTGACTGACGCCACCAGGGAATTGCCAGAAAAGGTGCCTATGATAAAGGACCAATCACTGCACGGCTGCTCATACAGCCTCTCTAACTCAGCCAATCCAAGCAGGTTTTTTATGCATGCAAATTGGACAATGTTCTGGACCCGAATCTACACTGTCAAAAGCCTGCTCAGATTGGCCAGAGTCAGAGAGGAAGTCTATTACAGTATAACCTTTGAACCTTTGCTTGTTGTGATTGGCTCACTGTGATACATACAGTTGCAGCACAGGAACATTCTGTCTGATACAGCGAATACAGGCCTAAACCTATGTTTTAACTGCAAAATTAGGGGGTCGTCTTATACGCCGGAAAATATGGTACTTTGTACATGGCTGACCCAGGTTCAATCCCCAGTACACGATTCCTGTCAGGAGTGATCTTGAAGCACAGTTTATGTGCATGTATATACCCATATCTATCATATTTATACACATATACCTATTTGTATATATATAATTGGGGGGTCTTTTGGGTCTCACCTGGCAGTGCTTATGGCTTACTCCTGGCTCTGTGCTCACAATCACTCCTGGCAGGCCCAAGAGACTATATGTGGTGCTGGAATTGAACCAAGGTTAGCCACATGCAAGTTAAGTGACTCTAGTGATCATTGTTCTATTGCTTTGGCCTAAAAAATACTTCTTTTTTTGTTTGTTTTTGGGCCACACCTGCTGGTGTTCAGGGGTTACTCCTGGCTTTGTGCTCAGAAATCACTCCTGACAGGCTTGGGGAACCATATGGGATGCGGGGGGATCGAACTGCGGTCCTTCCTTGGCTAGCGCTTGCAAGGCGGACTCCTCCTTACCTCTAGCGCCACCTCACCGGCCCAGTATCCACTGTTTTTTTTTTTTTTTTTTTGGTTTTTGGGCCACACCCTGTGACGCTCAGGGGTTACTCCTGGCTATGCGCTCAGAAGTTGCTCCTGGCTTCTTGGGGGACCATATGGGATGCCGGGGGATCGAACCGTGGTCCGTCCTAGGCTAGCGCAGGCAAGGTAGGCACCTTACCTCCAGCGCCACTGCCTGGCCCCAGTATCCACTGTTCTTTTTTTTTGTTTTTGGGCCACACCCGGTAACGCTCAGGGGTTACTCCTGGCTATGTGCTCAGAAGTTGCTCCTGGCTTGGGGGACCATATGGGACACCGGGGGATCGAACCGCAGTCCGTCCAAGGCTAGCGCAGGCAAGGCAGGCACCTTACCTTTAGCGCCACCGCCCGGCCCAGTATCCACTGTTCTTAAGTCTACAGATATAAGTGGTAAACATCATGGAGGGAGAGAATGGACAACCTGATACAATGAGGCATTTCCATAGGAGAATAACTTTCTAGGTAGGGTTTCATCCTGGTATTCCATATGGTTCTCCTTAGGCCTGCCAGAATTTCTGAATACAGAGCCAGGAGTAACCCCTGAGCACTGCAAGATATGGCACAAATACAAAACAAAACAAAAGCATCATGAGTATAAGAAAAAAAATAGATAATGATTATTTGTCACATAATGATATGACTTTTTTATTTTGTGGTTTTTGGGTCACACCCGGCAGTGCTCAGGGGTTTTTCCTGGCTCTGTGCTCAGAAACTGCTCCTGGCAGGCACGGGGGACCATATGGGACGCCGGGATTCGAACCGATGACCTTCTGCATGAAAGGTAAACGCCTTACTTCCATGCCATCTCTCCGGTCCCAACTTTTAAGGTATGATAAGTACTCAGGGTTCTTTGGAGCCACCTTGCAGGGGGCCATTAGTTCTTTGAGTAAGGATTTATTAAGAAACCAGGATCTTGGTTTTTCTAGTTCTTAGGACTAGGAGGTGACAGTAACTAATTTGAATATGTGAGTTTTGGGTCCCTGCCTAAGACCTTTGCATGTGTCCTCCCTTCACTCTCTTCCAGTCTTTTATGTTAGTCATCCCTAATTTGTTTTGTTTTGTTTTGGGCCACCCCTGAGAGATATCTAGGGATTGATTACTCCTGGCTCTTAAACTTAGGAGTCATTCTTGGCCCCTCAAGGGACTATATAGGGTCCCAGGGATTGAACCAGAATCAGCAACATACAATTAAGTGCCCTACCAGTTGTACTATCACTCCAGCTGCAGTCATCCCTGATTTTACATGATCAGTATAAATTTTAAATTATTCATCTTTGGGGTGGGGGGTGGGGTCACACTTGGTGACACTCAGGAGTTATTCCTGGCTATGCACTCAGAAATCGCCCCTCTGGGATGCCAGAGGATCAAACCATCGTGGTCTGTCCTAGGTTAGCGAGTGCAAGGCAAATGTCTTACCACCTGTGCCACCGCTCCGGCCCCTAACTTATTCGTCTTCAATGAAAACCCCTTGACTGGGGGCCAGAGAGATAGCATAGAGGTAAAGCATTTGCCTTGCATGCAGGAGGATGGTGGTTCGAATCCCGGCATCCCATGTAGTCCCCCGTGCCTGCCAGGGGTGATTTCTGAGTGTAGAGCCAGGAGTAAGCCCTGAGCACTGCCAGGTGTGACCCAAAAATCAAAAAAAGAAAGAAAGAAAAGAAAAGAAAAGAAAAGAAAAGAAAGAAAGAAAGAAAGAAAGAAAGAAAGAAAGAAAGAAAGAAAGAAAGAAAGAAAGAAAGAAAGAAAGAAAGAAAGAAAACCACTTGACTGATTTTCAATCAGCTTGAAAATTACTTCCTTGAAAAAAGGAGGGAGGCATGTCTTTTCCCAACTTTAAATTGTACTATAAAGTAATAGTCATTAAAACAGCATGGTATTGGAATAAGACAGACCCTTGGATCAATGGAATATACTAGAGAATTCAGAGTATTCAGATATATGATCAATCTTTGATAAAGGGGCAAGAAATGCAAAATGGAGCAAGGAAAGCCTCTTCAACAAGTAGTGTTGGGGCAGCTGGCAGCCACATGCAAAAATGCAAACTCAGACCTAAAGGCATCTTCAAGGAGGAAATACCACTGTCCAAACAAGTGGAAGCAGAGATAAACAAATAAGATTGCATTAAACTGAGAAGTTTCTGCACTTGAAAGGAATCAGTGACTAGGATACAAAGTCCACCAAAGAAATGGGAGAAACTATTCACTACTTACAGAACTTAACAAGGGGGAAGAAAGGGGGGGGCAGAATTATAGCATAGCAGGTGGAACATTTGTCTTGCAACTGGGTTCTATCTCTGGCATCCATTTGGTCTCCTGAGCACTGCCAGGAGATGCCCAACACCCCCCACCCAAATCTAACCCCATCAAAAAATGGGGAGAAGAAATGAATAGGCATTTCCTCGAGGAAAAAATACAGATGGCCAAAAGGCACATGAAAAAATGCTCTACATCATCAACAAAACAACAATGAGATACCATCTCATGCCACAGAGACTGACACACATCACAAAGAACAAGAACAGCCAGTGCTGGTATGGATGTGAGGTCAAATGAACTGCTGGTGGGAATGCCAGATAGTCAAGCCTTTCTGGAAAACAATATGGATATTCCTCAAAAAAAATGGAAATTGAGCTCCCATATGATCCAGCAATACCACTCCTAGGGATATACCTTAGGACACAAAAAACAATACAGAAATGCCCTCTGCACTTCCACTCCTATGTTCATTGCAGTGCTATTTACAATGGCCAGAATTTGGAAACAACCCAGGTGCCTGACAACAGATGAGTGGCTAAAGAAACTGCTACATCTATATAATGGAATACTATTCAACTGTTAAGAAAAATGAAGTCATGAAATTTTCCTATACATGGATAGACATGAAGACTGTTATGCTGATTGTAATGAGTCAGAGAGAGATAGACACAGAATAGTCTGACTCATCTGTGGTATTTAAGAAAAATAAAAGATAGTATGGTGGGGCTGGAGAGATAGCATGGAGGTAAGGCGTTTGCCTTTCATGCACAAGGTCATCGGTTCGAATCCCAGCGTCCCATATGGTCCCCTGTGCCTGCCAGGAGCAATTTCTGAGCATGGAGCCAGGAATAACCCCTGAGCACTGTCGGGTGTGACCCAAAAAAAAAAACCACAAAAAAAAAAAAAAAGATAGTATGGTAATAATACCCCGAGATAATAGAGAAGAGGGATATATGAAGCTTTCCATAAAGAGTGGTGAATGCAGTTAGAGAAATAACTACACTGACAACTACCATTACAATGAGAGAGAGAGAGAGAGAGAGAGAGAGAGAGAGAGAGAGAGAGAGAGAGAGAGAGAGAGAGAGAGAGAGAGAGAGAATGCCTGTCTTGAAGACAGGTGGGGTGGGGAAGGAGAGAGATGGAGAACATTGGTAGCAGAAAAGTTACACTGGTGAAGGAAGGTATACATTCGATGACTGAATCCCAACTATGGACATTTTTGCAACCATGGTGCTTAAATTTTTTTTAATAATAATAAAAGAAAATTACTTTTTAAAGAAACATAGTATTTCTATTATATTTATAGCATCATTTTCATATCACCTAATTTTCCTAGTTTTGTTGTTTTTTTTGGTGGTGGTTGTTGGTTTTTGGGTCACATCTGGCAGTGTTCAGGGGTTATTCCTGGCTCTGTGCCCAGAAATCACTCCTGGCAGACTTGGGGGACCATATGGGATGTCGGGGATTGAATCTGGGTCTGTCCAAGGTCAGCAACATGCAAGGCAAATGCCCTACCACTGTGCAATCACTCTAGCCCCTCATTTTTCTAGTTTTGAACTTGATTATCTCCTTCAAATTCTTGTCCAATTATAATTAGAATAATTATGTTGTTAATATTTTCTGTTTAATCTTTGACTTACTGCTCTTTCACTAGCAAGTGTTAGAAACAATGGGCCAAGGGCTAGTATAGCAGTTAGGGTACATGCTAGGCATGCATACAAGCTGGTTTTCATCCCCAGCACAACATAGTCCCTAGAGCCTCTCTGGGTATAGCATTAGAAGCCCCCGAGTATTGCTGTTTCCAGCACTGCATCATTGAGCAGTACTGCACCCTTGAATCTTACTGCTGAACCACTAGTCTAGTTGGCCAGTATGTATTGCCAAAGTGGCCCCTGTCTTCTCTTAGAGCACCACTAGGGATACCACAGCCCTCTTAAAAAAAGTAAATGAAGCCTGCCAATTGAATTTAGCAATATTGGTCATTGTTGGCTTTGGTAAGACAGTTACAGGGAAATGGTGGGTGTGGAAGTCAGATTGCGGTAGATTTTGCTGTAAATAGGAAGTGAGGAAATGAGGGTAGTTGTGTGTAGACACCTGTGGCTGTTAAAGAGAGAATTAAAGATAGTAGCTCTGGGAGAAAGTGGCACTTCACAGTAGTTTTTCTGATTGGGAAAGACTTGAATTTAGTTATTTTGGGGTGAGGATCACAACGAGTGGAGCTTGGGAGGCTACTTACTAGCTTAAGTTCTTGGAGGTCACTCACAGCAATGCCAGTGATTGAAGCCACAAGTCTTCAGTTTGTGGAGTATATACACCATTCCTTTGAGCTATCTCTTGAACCCCTTGAACTTATTTGAATGGTGATTAGAAAAGTTAGTAGAAAAGAGAAATGGAGATACCTAAAAATACACATCTTCTTAAAAGTGAGATAGGATCATATTTGATTCTGGGTATTGTACCTGGGTTGGCTAGATTCAAAGCAAGCAATCTGTTTAACCTATTACCTACTGTATAGATAGTCCCTTTTCTCTTTAGATATTTAGGTATCACAGTAATCTAGCTAAGATTGTACACTAAAGGGAAAGAAGCCAATGACCTAAACTAGAGCAGTAATAAAGGATAAGGTAAAACTGAGAAGTCATAAAAAAAAAAATCTGAGAAGTCATTTGGAAGTACAACGAGGTGGATATGAGAGACTGGAAGTTGGGATTTTGGTTTTGTGCCTTAACAGACCAAGTTAAACATTGATGGCTTTGAAATTTTCAAAATGGGGGAAATTGGACAAAGTCTGGAAGGTCTGTTCAATTTTTGGAATGTGTGGCAACAGTAAATTATCTCAAATATTCTTGTATGGAAGGTCTTGATCCTTTCTGATTTTTGTTTTGTTTTGGGATCATACCCAGCAGCGCTCAGGGGTTATTCCTGGCTCTGCACTCAGAAATCTCCCCTGGCAGACTCGGGGGACCATATAGGATGCCAGGAATCGAACTGGGGTCTGTCCTATGTTGGCCACGTGTAAGGCAAACACCCTGCCGTTTTGCTATTTCTCCGGCCCTCAGAATTTTGAAAAGTTAGAAGTCATGCAGAACCAAAAATGTTGAGATGTTGAGTAAGTGGGTGGTCAGACTAATGCTTTTGGTTAAAAAGTAAAAATAAGTGATTGGAGTGATATTACAGTGAGCGGGGTTTTTACCTTGCATGTGGCTGATCTGAGTTCATTTCCTGGCATCCCTGGTCCACCTAGCCCAGTGGTAGGCAACCTTTTTTTTTCAACTGAGCCAAATCTCGCCAAAACCACAATTGAAATTTATTTTAAGAGCCACACAGGGCGTGCACTGACAGAGGCTAGGAGCAGAGTCCTGACTCCTGGAGCGGTCGCCCGGCACACAGAAGAGCCAAATTAAAAGTGTGAAGAGCCACATGTGGCTTGTGAGCCGCAGGTTGCCGACCACTGACCTAGCCCACAGAGCACCACTGAGTGTGGCCCCAAAGCGACAACAAAAGCAAAAAAGTTTCAGATGTGTTTCAAAATTCTATTTCCAGAATTTGGAAAATTTATTTAGGTGCATATGCTTATTAAAAGCCTTTCACTAATTTACTATTTTACGAACCACTTTGATTGAGTCTTTCAGATTTTATTACTTGAAATTTGTGAGAATGTTGGCATACTCCCTAGTTACTATTCCCCAAACCAAAAGATTCCTCTTCAGTCTGAGGTATTTAGTGATGATGAGTGATGATAAGTTTATTTATGTCCTATCACTGTAAAATCAGAGGGAAGGAGTAAATGGGTTGAGACTGTTTAGGTATAATTGTGGGAATTGTTTTGGGGAGTGAGATTAGGCCACACTTGGCATTACTTAGGGCTGTTTCTGGTTTTGTGCTTAAAAGTCACTTTGAGAGGCCGGAGAGGTGGCGCTAGAGGTAAGGTGTCTGCCTGGCAAGCGCTAGCCAAGGAAGGACCGAGGTTTGATCCTCCAGAGTCCCATATGGTCCCCCCAAGCCAGAGGCAATTTCTGAACGCTTAGCCAGGAGTAACCCCTGAGCATCAAACAGGTGCGGCCCCCCCCCAAAAAAAAAGTCACTTTGAGGGGGATCGTATGCAGTGCCAGGGATTGAACCAGAGTTAGCTGTGTGCAAGTCAAGCACCCTGTACTCAGCTCAGATTGAGTTTTCTTTTTCTTTTCTTTTTTCTTTTTCTTTTTCTTTTTTTTTTCTTTTTGGCTTTTGGGCCACGCTCAGCGTTGCTCAGAGGTTACTCCTGACTGCGCTCAGAAATCGCTCCTGGCAGGCATTGGACCATATGAGATGCTGGGGATCGAACCCAGGTCTGTCCTGGGTCGGCAGCATGCAAGGTAAATGCCCTACCACTGTACTATTTGCTCCAGCTCTGAGTTTTTTTTCTTTTCTTTTTTTTTTTAAGTCTGCTGTTAGTTTATTTAACTCATATGGAGTATGAGAACAGCTGTCTGTGTCCTGGCTGCCTACTACTGAAGGTCTTTACTCTTTTCTTTTTCTTTTTTTTTTTCAGTGATAGGGATTGAAGTTAGGGGTTCAGACATGCAAGACAAGTACTCTATGGCTCAGCTGTTCCTATCCCCTGCTAAGCAACATTAAAGTGTGTAGAGCTATTCATTGTCTATTCATGGTTCTGTGCTTGTGCAACAGCGCTCAGTGACTGTCATTGTCCTTGTGGCAGTCTGGAACTACCAAAAGAGAACAAAGCTGTATACATAGGATGCACAAGGGAGCCTTGTAACAACGTTCTGCTTTTTTTTAGAGCTGAGTCAGGTACCATAGATTGATCTCAGCTGCCCTTTTTATTTCAAGAAGTCGGCACCTGAGCTATACCAGGAGTATTAAGTTTTGTCCTATTCGGAGAGACACAGATCAGCTCTGTGCTACTGCTCATTTTAATGCCTCAGCTACATAGCTCTTTCCTGCCCTTTCTCAGCATTTGGTAAATCTTCCCCATCTTTTCAAGACTCGATTCAAATATCAGCTTCCCCTTAAAAGACTTTCTTCCACTACATGAAATGAGCAGGAGTTATTTAGGGGTTAGAAAATGAGTGAGCATTAGAATAAGTCAGGCCTGAGTTGAAGTGCTAGATTTACTATTGCCCTGTCACTACAGGCCCACGATTGCACTCCCCTATTCATTAAATGAGTATTTTCTCAGCATTGTTTTGCAAACTAAATGACATTTGAAAGCACAGTTCTTGGAATATAGAAAGAATTCATTAAGTATTCTTGAGGCCTAATGGCTAGGTTAGTTGTAGGTTTAGCTTCCTATACTGTCACATGTTCTAACCACAGCCCTAGGACTCTGCTGGTATCTACAATCCTCAATGTTACAAGCCATTTCTGGTAGCACAATTAAAATTCTGTCACCACAGTTAGCACCAGCGAAAGACTTACGAGTACCCACCCAGGAAGTGTGACTCTAGTCAATACCTGTGAGTATCAGAGCATCTCCTAGTGAGTAAAAGAATGTGTTAGAGCACCATAGCTAGAATCCAACATCAAGAACTGTGACTGAAAATGCAAGCTGATGTGTGACCCCTGTCTTGCACCCTAACTAAAATGTGCAAGCTGCTGTAAAGTTTACAAAATGGAAAGTTTCATTTACTTATTTTTTTATTTTATTATTTTGGATTTGGCCACACCCAGTGACACTTGGGGATTACTATGCACTCAGGAATTGCTCCTGGCTTGAGGACCATATGGGACGTCAGGATTCGAACCAACGTCCATCCTGGATCGGCTGCATGCAAGGCAAACACCCTACCGCTGTGCTATCACTCTGGCCCCTTTTTTTCTATTTTTATTTATTTAGGATTTTTGGGGTCACACCCAGCGGCGCTCAAGGGTTACTCCTGGCTTTGCACTCAGGAATCACTCCTGGCAGGCTCGGGACCATATGGGATGCCGGGAATCGAACCAGGGTTCATCCCAGGTTGTCTGTGTGCAAGGCAAATACCCTACCGCAGTGCTATCTCTCTGGACCTGATGTTGGTTGAATGAATGAGCTCCTGGACTAGGTCATCGAAAACCTGGCCAATCATAAATTCTAAGGAACAGAAAGAGACAATATGGTAATGTGGCCCCATCCCCCCATTCTTCCTGTGTGACTTGATCTTACCTGCAAGACCCTCCCATTCCTGGGAGGGGTCTTGGGGAGATTATAAAAGGTTTGGCCTGAGGGGCCAAAGGGGATTTGTCTGGATGCAGCATGGAGGATAAAGCAAGATAGAAATATGGCAAAGGAAGAAGGTACTATGCAGGGCTGAATAGGGATCCAGCATAAATGGTTATGATATAGGCCACACACGTTGGCCAGGGCAAATAAGGATGTTATCTTTCTGGAAGCCTGCCTGTGAGTGAGTTCTATACCCACCACACTCCTGGACCCAGATACCCGCTGGCTGAAGGGGGTTGCAGACCCACATGGCCTGGGATGGCAGAGAAAGGTCCTTCCATCCATCCACCAACATCCAAGCCCATCCTAAGGGCTTGATTCTACAATCTGGCACCTGAACAGGGACCTGAGGGAATTGTTATATATGTAAACATTTCAATGGGATTTTTAAGTTACTGATCCTACCCTAAGGTGTGACCTGGCATTCTGCTTCCACCCTAGGGTGGTACCTGATTCTGCTCCCACCATTGGGTGGTACCTGATTCTGGGGCATAAAGCAAGGGTCTGTGTAAGGCGAGGGACTTTTTTCCTGGGCTGATTATGGGACCTTTTAGCTTCAGCCTCTTCCAGGGAATAAAAGGTGCTTGTCGAATTTGTAGGAAAAATTGACATTTAAAGGAGAAAAACCTAGGGCTGAAATCATAGCAGGTAGAGCACTTAGGGAGAGCACAAGGCCAACCCGGTTCATTCCCTACACCACATATCATTTCTTGTGCCAACCAGGAGTGATCTTTGAGCTCAGAGCCAGAAGTTACCCCTGAGCACTGCTAGGTATGACCAAAACAAATCAAAGAAAAACACTATTCATTTCTTATATTCAGTGATATAAGCCAGAGGCTGCAACACAGAACCAGGAGTAAGCCATGATCTCCCCTGGGTGTAACATTCTCCCCTAAAAAAAAAAAAGAATAATTTTTAGAAAGTATAATTAGATGATTTTTGAGACCACAAATTTCATCCAGGGGGATATGAGTAGAGACTGCATAAGTATATACCTGAGATCTTGTGTATCTAACAAACCAGTGTCATAACTATTTCAGTATGAGAATCTATTCCGTCTTACTCTACATAATCCACAGTCTTTATCTTGTTGCCTTCTTTTACATGATGCCCTTGAAACATGCAACATTCCCACACTCCCACCTCCATTCCTTATTTTTTGGTCACAGCAGGATTTATTTCTGGTTCTGCACTCAGGAATCATTCCTGTTGATGCTTGAGAAACCATATAGAGTGCTGGTGATTGAATCTGGGTCAACTGTGCAAGATGAGTGTCTTAACCTCTATTATTTTATGAGCCCTCTGACCTTGTTGGTTTTGTGTGCAGATGAAGATACCAGGAGGTGTCGGGGCTGCGGGGATCATGTCACTCCAAGCCAGCAGTTGTACGGGATTGTCAGCGAAGGCTGGCACAGGTCTTGCTTCCGGTAAGTGGACATTATCTCTTTCTTTGCTAATGTACTATAGACAGGCACTATTTAATGTTCTGGAAAATATAAAAGCGAATTTCTGGCTTAAGAGCTTTAATTTCTGTTGGTGATATGGGGAGGAAAGTGATCTACCAAGAAGAAAACACTTGCAGCAAATAGCAGTCGTGGCTCCCTGCATTGCCAGTGAAAGTGGAGGAATCACAAATGGACTTGTACAACTATAGGTGTGTTTGGGGGGGCACCCTCATTTTATAGATTAGAAACTGTCCCCCACACAAACAAGGGAGTGCAAGAGCAATAGCACAATGATTAGGGCATTTGCCTTGCACATGACTGACCCAGTTTCAATTCCCAGCATCCCATATGGTTCCAAGTCTGCCAGGAATAATTTTTTGTTTTTGTTGTTTTTAAGCCACACCTGGCCGTGCTCAGGGGTTACTCCTGGCTCGGCACTCAGAAATCAATCCTGGCAAGCTCAGAGGAACATGGGATGCTGGGGATCAAACCCAGGTCTGTCCCAGGTTGGCTGCATGCAAGTTAAGTGCACTACTGCTTTGCTATCGCTCCTGCCCCTCAAGGAGTGCAGTATTTGAGTACAGAACCAGGAGTGCCCCTGAGTACTGCTGAGTGTGGTGGGGGGGGGGGGGGGGGGAAGAAAGGAAGGAAGGGAGAGAGGGGAAGGGAGAGAGAGAGAGAGAGAAAGAAGGAAGGAAGGGAAGAAAGAAAAGAAGGAAGGAAAAAAGGAAAAGAAAAAGAAGGAAGTAAAAGAGGGAGGAAGGAAAGAGAAAAAAGGAAGGAAAGGGAAGGAAGAAAGGAAAGAGGGAGGGAAGAAGAGGAGGAAGAGGAAGGGGAGGGGATGAGAGGAACTGTCCCAAAAAGAATGACTTTCCTACAGCTGCAGTATTGGTTATAGACGTGCCTCAAGGGTTATGGAATCTTTTGTGATTTTATATGTGTGTGTGTGTGTGTGTGTGTGTGTGTGTGTGTATGTATGTTATGATTGGAGGCTATTCCTGGCTCTGTGTTCAAGAGTGATCCCAGGTGATGCTGTTTACCAAATATCAAATCAGGGTTGGCTGCATTGCATGACGAGCACCTTAACCCCTGTCTGTCTGTCTGTCTGTTTGGCTGAAGGGTGCTTTTTATTGCAGTTGGGAGGCCAGCTGTTCACCACAGGATGTGTCATATATACACACCCCGCAGCACTCGGGTTACTCCTGGCTCTACACTCATCTACACTCAGAAATCGCTCCTGGAGAGATAGCATGGAGGTAAGGCGCTTACCTTTCATGCATAAGGATGGTGGTTTGGATCCCGGCATCCCACATGGTCCCCCGAGCCTGCCAGGGGCGATTTCTGAGCATGGAGCCAGAAGTAACCCCTGAGCGCTGCTGGGTGTGACCCAAAAACCAAAAAAAAAAAGAAAAAGAAAAAGAAAAAAGAAATCGCTCCTGGCAGGCTCGTGGACCATATGGGATGTCGGGATTCGAACCACTGTCCTGCATGCAAGGCGCAAACACCCTGCCTCCATGCTATCTCTCTGACCCCCTATCATTTATTACAACTTTCAGGTTCTTGAGAATAACAAGACTTTAAAGTCAGGTTATTTTATTTTTTAAATTTTCATCTTTTCCTGCTCTGGCAAGTCAATAACCCCTCACCTCCACCTACCAAGGGCCACAGAATCAAATTTCTTTCTTTCCTTCTCTTTCTCTCTCTCTTTCCCTCTTTCTCTCCCTTTCTCCCCCCCCCCCACATATTTTTGGGGGGGATTTTGGGTTTTGGGTCACACCTGGCAGCGCTCAGGGGTTACTTATGGCTCTGTGCTCAGAAATTGCTCCTGGCAGGCTTGTGGGACCATATGGGATGCTGGGAATAGAACCGCCTTATGTCCTGGGTTGGCCACGTGCAAGGCAAATGCACTATCGCTGTGCTATCTCTGTGGTCCCTAAAGTCAGTTTTGTTGGTTTTGTTTCTGTTCAAGGCTATTTCTTTTTTGTTTGTTTTTGTTTTGGGGCCACACCCAGTGATGCTTAGGGGTTACTTCTGGCTATGCACATGGGATGCTCAGGATCAAACCCAGGTCTGTCCTGGGTCTTTGGGGTGCAAGGCAAATGTCCTACCACTGTGCTATTGCTCCAGCCCCCAAGGCTATTTCTTGATGAGAAAAATGTGGAAATAGGGGTGGAGCAATAGCACAGTAGATAAAAGGCTGCAAGTTGCCTTGCATGTGGCCAACCCAGATTCTATCCTTGGCATTCCATATGGTTCCGTGAGCACTGTAAGGAGTGATCCCTGAGCATAGAGACAGGAGTAAACCCTCAGCACAGCCAAGTGTGGCCCAAAAACAAGGGGAAAAAAAAGAAAGAAAAGTATGGACTTTCAAAGAATGGGAGTTTGCTTTGTAATGTGTTTCTGGCTCAGAGCCATTCTTCATTAGAGATTAAATGGGCATATATAGCCCCCATCTTCTAAAGTTGTGAGGCGTTCACATCCTGAAATGGAGACAGAGTGTGATTAGGCACTGTGTGTGATAGATTCCAGTCCCTACACAGTTTGCAGGTCATTCCCAGTGCTGATACCAAATAATTTAATTGACCTTTAAGCACTTGCCTCCTCAAGAAAACTATGTGGGAGGTTGGCCTGGAAGGCTCTGCCTTTTAGAGTTGGAGAGGAATCAGCATTTTTTTCTGACTTCTCAGCTCTAACTCTTAGCTCTTCAGTCTTCTCTGTGGATCTGACTATCTTGATTGATTCCTCTTCCTTTTGCCCTCATGGAAGTTGATGATACATTTTCAATGACTTTTGTAAGATTGGAGCATAGTGTAAAGAGAAGCAAGGGACCTTAAACTTGAAGCCTTGGGAATTTAGGACTGCACAAACAAAGACAACTGACTTTTTTGTTTTGTTTTTTGGGGGCCACACCTGGTGACACTCAGGGGTTACTCCTAAATATGTGCTCAGAAATCACTCCTGGCTTGGGGGACCATATGGTATGCCAGGGGATCAAACCGTGGTTCGTTCTAGGTCAGCTGCGTTCAAGGCAGACACCCTACCGCTATGCCACTGCTTCATCTCTGACTTTTAAATCGTCACTTAATAACTTGATAGATTTGGTCTTACCTTGGAATCTAACCCAGATTGTTATATTTATTTATATTTATTATTGCTATTTTCCTATTTGTATGATTATTGTCTACTCAAAAAAGAACTAGATGGGGTATATTAGTTTATTTTTGTAATTCCTAGATTGTCTTATAACTAAAGTACTTGGGGCTGGAGTGATAGCGCAGCTGTAGGGCATTTGCCTTGCACGAAGCTGACCTAGGACGGACCTGGGTTTGATCCCTGGCGTCCCATTTGGCCCCCTAAGGCAGGAGCGATTTCTGAGCATCACTGGGTGTGGCCTAAAAACCAAAAAAATAAACTAAAGTACCTCAGAGCTACATGAATCTGGGTCTGAGCAATAGCACACAGTAGAGCATTTGCCTTGCACGCAGCCAACCCAGGACAGACCCAGGTTCAATTTCCAGCATCCTAAATGATCCCCCGAGCCTGCCAGGGTCAATTTCTGAGCGCAGAAAGAGTAACCCTGAGCCCCACCGGGTGTGGCCCCAAACAAAACAAAAAACTACATGAATCTGTCTATATAACATAAATCTCTTCCTAGTATAGATGAAGATATTTGCAATTAAAAGGATAAAGAGGGGCCGGAGAGATAGCATGGAGGTAAGGCATTTGCCTTTCATGCAGAAGGTCATCGGTTCGAATCCCGGCATTCCATATGGTCCCCCGTGCCTGCCAGGAGCAATTTTTGAGCATGGAGCCAGTAGTAACCCCTGAGCACTGCTGGGTGTGACCCAAAAAACACAAAAATAAATAAATAAATAAATAAATAAAAGGATAAAGAGTTTTACATATAGGACATGGATAACAAAAGCTGGCCTTAGATATGAGGTCTTAGATCATTTGTAGGTCTGGTTAGATGCTATCTTGTTAGAGAAAATGTGTGTGTAAAAAGAAAATAGGGGGGGGCGGAGAGGTAGCGTGTGTGTGTGTGTGTGTGTGTGTGTGAGAGAGAGAGAGAGAAAGAGAGAGAGAGAGAGAGAGATGCAGATTGATAGTTGTAGGTTATAATGTTACTGGAAAGGTTTAAATTTAATAACTTGTCAGAGAGATAGCATGGAGGTAGGGCATTTGCCTTGCATGCAGAAGGACGTTGGTTCAAATCCTGGCATCTCGTATGGTCCCCTGAGCCTACCAGGAGCAATTTCTGAGTGTAGAACGAGAAGTAACCCTTGAGCACTGCCGGGTGTGACTCAAAAAACAAAAAAATAATAATAGCTTACAATAAAATACCTTCTACAAAACATAGCAATAGAAAATCCTTAAATAATAATTAGAAACTGTCACTGTTTATACCTATTGCATGAGTTATTTCTCTTATTATACACTTACTGGGCATCTAAAAAGCTAGATCATGTTAAGGTTAATTTTTTTAATTAATCATGCCTCTGGAGGCAAGTAGGATCAGCTGCTTGCAAGGCAAACACTGCTGTGCTATCTCTCCGGGCCCTTTTTTTTCTTTTTTTTTTTTTTTTTCTTTTTTTTTTGATCATGAGAAACATGAGGCATCAGCCTGGGTGTTTGTTGTTTTTGTTTTGTTTTAAGGCCACACCTCATATGGTCAGGGTTCATTACAGGTTCTGGGATCACTCCTGGAAGAATTTGGGGGACCATTTGTGGTGCTGGGGATTGAACCCAGGTTGGACAGATGCAAAGAAAGCATTCTACCTGCTGAACTAGGTTCCTTGCCTCTGAATGACCTTTCATGTTCTCTTCCTCCCTCCTGCTCATCTGAGATTCTCTGATAGATTCAAAGTGTCTGAACACAGACCTGCTAGAAGTGGATTCATTAGTTCATACTGCACAAAGTGATACATTCGTTTTTGCTCTCTTCCTGCCTTGGTTTTACATTGTTGGTCAAATAGTTACAATAAAAATAACTGACTTGGGGCCGGGCGGTGGCGCTAGAGGTAAGGTGCCTGCCTTGCCTGCGCTATCCTTGGACGGACCGCGGTTCAATCCTTGGACGGACCGCGGTTCAATCCCCGGCGTCCCATATGGTCCCCCAAGCCAGGAGCGACTTCTGAGCACATAGCCAGGAGTAACCCCTGAGCGTCACCGGGTGTGGCCCAAAAAAAACAAAAAATAAAAAAATAAAAAATAACTGACTTTTCTTCTCCCTTCCCCCTACCTTTGTTTTTCTGCAGGATGAAGCTGAAGGGAGAAATTGCTGGGGTTTGACCTCAATAATTTGGCCCCTTCATTTTATTTTGGTTTTGGTTTGGATTTTGGGGCCACATTTGGCAGTACTCAAGGATTACTCCTGACTCAGCACTCAGGAATCACTCTTGCTAGTACTCAGGGGACCAATTGGGATGCCAGGCCTCAAACCTAAGTTGGCTACATGCAAGGCAAATGCCCTATCCACTGTACTATTGCTCCAGTCCCTCAGACCTTCATCTTCTTGATATTACCGTATTCATACCATATCCATAAACCTGCCTCGAATAGTTTTTTTTTACCAGATTCTCAGGTACCCAGGATAACTGAGAGTCACTTAAGACTGGAACTGGATACTATACAGTGGTTTTCAGTTGATAGATCGAACTCCTAGAAATAACCCAGTCTGAATTGTGCTGCAATGAAAGGCCTCTAGACAATTGACTGGCCAGCTCACTTTTATTCTCTCAGCAGTGTGGGTGTCAGAGAGATAGTACAGTGAGTAATACATAGTACAGTTAACCTGCAGGCAGCTAACCTGGTCCCTAGCACCACACATGATGCCCTAAGCACCTTTAAGAGTGACCCTTGAGCTCAGAGCCCAGAGTAAACCTTGAGCGTAGGTGGGTGTGTTCTTTCCCCCTGGTTGCCCTTTCCCCTCCCCGCTTCCTTACCAATAGAACTGATAGGGCTCTTAAGTGCCTCCGTCTTTCCCTTTCCCTAAGATGGATCATTGCTTACAGAACCAGGTCCATCTCTCTGAATCTTTCTTTTTTTTTTTTTTTTTTGTTTTTTTTTTTTGGTTTTTGGGCCACACCCTGTGACGCTCAGGGGTTACTCCTGGCTATGCACTCAGAAGTTGCTCCTGGCTTCTTGGGGGACCATATGGGACGCCGGGGGATCGAACCGCGGTCCGTCCTAGGCTAGCGCAGGCAAGGCAGGAACCTTACCTCCAGCACCACCGCCCGGCCCCATGAATCTTTCAGTAACTGCTTCTACTGGTACTTTCATTGATAGAGGCCAGAAAAGCATCCAGAGCGCACACTGCATTATAGTAGAGGTTAAAGTATAGAGATACGTTGTTAAATAGAGATATGTTGGCATGTTTGTTGACAAATTAAAGAACTTAGACAAGTTCTCTGACAATTATCGCTTAACATGGAAACACTTTTGCAGGTCCTGGTTTCTAATAATTTTATGATGAGAAGGAAAATCTCACCATTATTTGTTTGAGGTATTTTTTGTTTGTTTAGGGGACACATCCTGTAATGCTAAGGGGTTGCTCTTGGCTCTGTACTCAGGAATTACTTCTGGCAATGCTTGGGGGACTGTTTGGAATGATGGGAATCAAACCCAGGTTGGCCACTTGCAAAACAAATGACCTACTCTCTGTACTATCTTTCCAGTATTTATATCCCACCATTCTTTTTTTTTTGTTTCTAATATGTTTCATTTATTGAAGAAAATGCATCACATAGTTGACATAACTGATCATAATACAATTGTTTCAGGAACACCAAAAGCAACATGATTAAAAAAAATAGAAAATGTAAAGAAAAACTAAAAAGATGGGAGAGAAAGGAAAGAAAATGTTCAGTGCCAAGTATATTTTTGAAAATTATTGAATCACCCTTGAACTCATTAAAGCACTAACAGAAAAGTTTAGTAAGCTCTTATTTTTATTTTTAAAGGATAAGAGTTAAAAAATACAGTAAAAACGGTGTGAGTGGCAATTGTTATTTGCATGGGCCCAGCAAAATATGGGGGAAATGGAAGGGAAAAGCCTTGGCCTAAATACAAGGAGACCTTACCCCTGAAATTTTCTGGCATAAGACTGTCTCTGGGCTCCAGGCATACTGGGTTGTCCTACCCCTGAGTCATTCTCTGTTGTTGGTGTCAGATTTCTGTAGTTAAAAGATTCTGGTTTCTGTGCATCTTCTTCATCAAAGTCAGGATGATGTTGAGCGTCCTCTAGTTTCACCTCACCATTAGCGGGCAATGTGGAGAGCTCTGCCTGCAAGCTGGTTATTGCTGTTGCTAAGTCGTCTGGTTGTTAAGAAAGAGACGCTCTTTGGAGTAAGTTGATGCCAGGGCAACGGTAGGGTTTTCCCTGGTAGAGTTTGCTTCCTGGTGATGTTATAGACAAATGTGGTTGTTTCTGTAGATGTTATCCATGGTTCAGGGGTGTATGGGCAATGCCCGTTCTTATGAAGCCTGAGCCAAGTCATTATGACCATGTTCAGGGTGTAAGGCCCCACTGCATTACAAAATTTGTGTTCCTATCTCTACTAGATAAGAACTTGTTTGCATATGTAATATTTTCCCTTTTTTTTTTTTTTTTTTTTTTTTTTGGTTTTTGGGTCTCACCCGGCTGTGCTCAGGGGTTACTCCTGGCTCCATGCTCAGAAATTGCTCCTGGCAAGCACGGGGGACCATATGGGACGCCGGGATTCGAACCGATGACCTTCTGCATGAAAGGCAAATGCCTTACCTCCATGCTATCTCTCCGGCCCCAATATTTTCCCATTTTAATGTGCCTATGCAAAAGGAGAACAATGCCACAGGTATTATTGGTGCATATGGGGGCCCAAATTCAACAATCCCGGTAACTTGGCTCTAACATGAACTCTAAACAGAAAGGCTCTTCTGACAGAATTCCCTATTGAACATATTGCCAAAAAGAAAAAAGAAAAAAGAAAAAAACAATGGGCGAAATTGTCACTATATATAAGAGGATATTCAGTAAGCATTATAGCTGTTAAGGGAATACATCTAAGATACTCAAAGGAGATACATGTCCCTTTTATGTCTTTAGAAATAGTCAGGGGAGTGTTAAGTCCGGGACACCATTTTGGTTTGTGATTTGGCCTTCTGGAGTCTTTAAAACAGCTCCCAGCAGTCCCATATCAGGAAATGTCGTTGAGTGGGAACTTGTCAGAAACTGAGTATGGTAGCAAGTGCATGTATGCAATGAAGGGAGGTGGAGGAAAAGCAGCCGCTGAGAGTAGATCAATAGCAACAGAGTATTGTTTTCTTCTCAGTCTGAGAGTCTATTTTTTCACTTTGGGAGCTGGTTGGCAGCTGGCTTGAGTGGGGATAATGATCTGCTTGTGAGGAGCCAAGAACTGAAGGTAAAAAGGGTTAAATGTGGGGTGATAGGTGTATCCCACCATTTTATTGTGTTTTTGTTTTTGTTTCGGAGCCATACCCGGTGGTACTCAGGGGCTACTACTGGCTCTACTCTCCGAAATCACTCCTGCCAGGCTTGAGAGATTATATGGGATGCCAGGGATTGAACCCGGGTCAGTTGTGTGCAAGTCAAATGCTCTCCCCATTGTGCTATTGCTTTAGCCCCAACATCCCACCATTTGTGGGGGGGGGGGGGATATCACACCCAGCAACGCTCAGGGGTTACTCCTGGCTCTATGCTCCGAAATCGCTTCTGGCAGGCTGGGGCATGGGACGGACCATATGGGATGCCAGGATTCGAACCACTGTCCTTCTGCATGCAAGGCAAACACCTCCATGCTATCTCTCCGGCCCCACATCCCACCATTTTTAAAACCTCTGGGAACTGTTCAGGTGCTCCTGTCTCAGGATCATGAACATAGAATATATGAATTTTTCTCTTGATAAGTGATTTCTTTTTTTTTTTGGTTTTGGTTTTGGTTTTTGGGCCACACCTGTTTGACGCTCAGGGGTTACTCCTGGCTATGCGCTCAGAAATCGCCCCTGGCTTGGGGGGACCATATGGGACACCGGGGGATCGAACCGCGGTCCGTCCTACGCTAGCGCTTGCAAGGCCCATTACACCTTACCTCTAGCGCCACCTTCCCGGCCCCGATAAGTGATTTCTAATGCCTATGCTCTGGGGTAAAAATCAGGTAGATTGAAAGCTTTTGTCACTAAATCTGGCAACACTATTTCCACTAAATTGTCATTTCAGAAAAGAAATTACAGGTGTAGTGATCAGAGACTGGTGTAATGGTGTAATGGCCTGACAGACAATAGTATTTTTGGGGGGGTTGCTATACCCAGCAGTGCTCAGGGGCTACTCCTGGCTCTGTGCTCAGGGATCATTTCTGGTGATGCTCAGGGCGGGGGGGAAGCATATGGGATATGCATTCCATATTGGATGCTCCATGCTCAATATAGAATCCAAGTCAGCTACGTGCAAGGCAAATGCCCAACCCACCGCACTTTATCTCCAGCCCCACAACAGTATTTTGTGATGATGAAAGCCATGATTTTCTTTCCCTCTAATCCTCTGTTTAATTATTTAAAAAAATTTTTGTAAACCAAATTTTGTAGGATCGTAATTACAGAAATGTCATTTATTGAGCAGTTACTTTTAAAGTATTTCACATGCATTATCTTATTTATTCTTTTTGTTTTGTTTGGCTTTTGGTTTTTGGGTCACTCCTGGCAGCACTCAGGGGTTACTCCTGGCTCCACGCTCAGAAATCGCCCCTGGCAGGCTGGGGGGACCATATGGGATGCCGGGATTTGAACCACCGACCTTCTGCATGAAAGGTAAATGCCTTACCTCCATGCTATATCTCCGGCCCCATCTTATTTATTCTTGAAACACAATAAATGTACTGTTTATTATACAGATAAAGAAATAGAGGTACTTGGGGCTGGAGAGATAGCATGGAGGTAAGGCATTTGCCTTGCATGCAGAAGGTCAGTGGTTCAAATCCCAGCATCCCATATGGTCCCCTGAGCCTGCCGGGAGCGATTTCTGAGTGTAGAGCCAGGAGTAACCCAAGTGCTGCCGGGTGTGACCCAAAACCCAAACCCCCCCCCTAAAAAAGAAAAGAAATAGAGGTACTTGCTTAGGGTCAAAGGTCTAGTAAATACCATAATGAGCATTTGAACCCAGGTATTCTTATTTCTTGCTTATAGGATTCTGTTTATATCCCTAAAATAGACATGTCATTTAACCTCTCTAAAGGTTAGTTTCCTCTTCTGTTTTGACCTCAGCAATGGTGTAAAGGATTGGAAATCATGCTCTGAACACATCAGGTTCAACCCCCCAACACCACAGTCTTCTCCCTCAGTCCTGCTGCAGTACCTTAGGACTAACTCCCAAGCACCCTGCTCTGGGTGTAGCCCAATAGCATCTCTAGGTATGGCCTAAAAAAAAAAAAACAAAAAAAGATTCACTGCCTACCTCAAAACCAATAGTGTCAAATAACATTGAGGGATTTATGAACTCTCAAGTGTCAGGAAAAGTCTTGTTTGTTTGTTTGTTTTGTTTTGTTTTGGGGCCACACCTGGTGCCACTCAGGGATTACTCCTGGCTCTGTGCTCAGAAATCTCTCCTGGCAGGCTCGGGGTGGTGTGGGGGTGGGGAACCGTATGGGATGCCGGGAATCGAATCTTGGTAGGTTGCATGCAAGGCAAATGTCCTACTGTGTGTTACCTCGTCAGCCCCAGAAAAGTATTATTAAAAGCCTGGGGATGGGGGATGGAGAGATAGCATGGAGGTAGGATGTTTGCCTTGCATACAGAAGGACGGTAGTTCGAATTCCGGCATCCCATATGGTCCCCTGAGTCTGCCAGGAGTAATCCCTGAACACTGCCGGGTGTGACCCCCCCCCCCAAAAAAAAAGAATGGGGAAGTAGCTCAGTCAGTAAAGTGCTTGTCTTATATGTGTGAGGCCCTAGATGCAATCTCCAGCAAGAAAAAGAAAACCCAAAGATGGGATCCAAGTTTCAGTGTTGTACAGTCAATAGCCCATCAACTGAGGCCTAAGTCGAGTCATTGACAAATGTGCAGCTTAAAAGCATCCTTTTTCATAGAACCATAGAATAGTAGTTACTTTGTTTTACCTCATCTTTCTACGTCATTCTACAAATTGAGAAAATAAAAAGTGAAGGGCCCGGAGAGATAACATAGCGGTGTTTGCCTTTCAAGCAGCCGATCCAGGACCAAAGGTGGTTGGTTCGAATCCCGGTGTCCCATATGGTCCCCCGTGCCTGCCAGGAGCTATTTCTGAGCAGACAGCCAGGAGTAACCCCTGAGCACCGCCGGGTGTGGCCCAAAAACAAACAAACAAAAAATTATTAAAAAAAAAAAAAAAGTAAAGGGTTTCAGGGGCCAAGTGGTCTCAAGTGCATTGTTGGGAAAAATAAAAAAAAGGTCAGGGGGCCGTGGCATGGAGGTGGGGCATCACTGGGTGTGGTCTAAAAACCAAAAAATAAAGTAAAATAAAATTTAATATAAGACCCCCCTCCTCCCAAAATAAAAAAATAAAGTAATTATAAAATTATAAAGTAATCTGCACTTTGGATTCAATCAATTATTAATTAAAAAACATAATTTTAGGGGCCAGAGAGATAGCATGGAGGCGAGACAATTGCCTTGCATGCAGAAGGACAGTGGTTCGAATCCCGGCATTCCCATGTGGTCCCCCGAGTCTGCCAGGAGCGAGTTTTGAGCTTAGAGCCAGGAGTGACCCCTGAGCGCTGCCGGGTGTGACCCCAAAAAAAAGAAACAGACAAACAAAACAAAAAATAAAAGAGGTCAGAACTAAATACCCAAGCCAAAGTCAATGACAATAGAATTAAGAGACTCAAACTATAACAATCTAAATGTAAAATGGACCTTTTATACTAGTAGTCCAGGAGACTAAGGTTGGAGGTATGAGATGGATGCTAGGGAACTTTGGTGGAGGGAATAACCCTAATTCACTGTCACTATATGCCTGAAATACAACTATGAAGGATTTGTAGTTCACAATGGTCTTACTTTAAACAAAAAAAGCAAAATTAAAAAGAAAAATGGGGCCGGAGTGGTGGCACAAGCAGTAGGGCGTTTGCCTTGCACGCACTAACCTAGGACGGACAGTGGTTTGATCCCCCCAATGTCCCATATGGTCCCCCAAACCAGGAGCGATTTCTGAGCGAATAGCCAGGAGTGACCCCTGAGCATCACTGGGTGTGGCCCCCCAAAAAAAGAAAAAGAAAACCTACTTAAAATTTTTCTTCATGGGAATCAGTAGCACTATCCTGCCATCTACTGTTGTATTGATGATGTTGCTGATGCATTTATTGACCTAAATTTTTGATTCTAGTTTGCCTATTTTTTTTTGTTTTTTGGATTTTTGGATCACACCGGGCAGAGCTAAGGGGTTACTCTCACCTCTTCGCTCAGAAATTGCACCTGGCAGGCTCAGAGGACTATATGAGATGCCAGGATTCAAACCACCCTCTGTCTTGGGTTAGCCACGTGCAAGGCAAACGCCCTACCACTGTGCTATCTCTCTAGTCCCCCCCTCTTTTTTTTTTTTTGGTTTTTGGGTCACACCTGGCGGCACTCAGTGGTTACTTCTGGCTCTGTACTCCGGAATTGCTCCTGGTAGGCTTGGGGGATCATATGGGATACCGGCATTCAAACTACCATCCATCCTGGATTGGCTGCATGCAAGGCAAAATGCCCTACCGCTGTGCTAACTCTCCGGCTCCCCCACTTTTTTAATAAGAAACACTTCACATGGCACTTTGCATGTCATCCTTGTGCAGGGACCATGATAATCTTCTCTGTATCATTCCAATTTTAGTATATGTGCTGCTGAAGCGAGCACTGCCTATTTTTCTAATTCCTCCATTCCTCCCTCCTTTCCTCCCTCTCTTTCTTCTTTCATCCTTCCCTCAGTCCTTTCCTCCCTTCCTCCCTCCCTCCCTTCCTCCCTTCCTTCTTTTCTTTCTTTCCTTTGTTGTTTTTGGTTTGTGTTGGGGCCACACCTGGAGCTGCTTAGGGTTTACTCTTGGCTCTGCACTCAGGGATCAACTCCTTTAGGGCTTTGGGGACCATTTGTAGTGCCAGGGATTGAATCCCAGTCTGCTGCATGAAAGGCAAATACTCTACCACTGCTCTATTACTCTGCCCAATGTCTATTTCTATGGAAATAGCTAATAAGCATATAGCTGATCTGTTGGGCCTGACAGAAGGGAATGACAGATACTTGTCACACAAACTGAGCCTTCCTATAAAAGCACAATGTTGTTCAAAAAGTAGAGACTCTGGGGCCGGAGAGATAGCATGAAGGTAGTGAGTTTGCCTTGCATGTAGAGGGATGGTGGTTCGAATCCCGGCATCCCATATGGTCCCCTGAGTCTGCCAGGAGCGATTTCTGAGCAGAGAACCAGTAGTAACCCCTGAGCGCTGCTGGGTATGACCCAAAAACAAACAAAACAAAACAAAAAAAGAAAGTAGAGACTCTGACCATTCTTTATAAAATCAGGCTTCAAATGTCCACTGTAAAGATGCAAAGTCCTGGTCCTTATGCATTTTTGTGCCACACGTGGGGCTACCATAGGAGGGGATTAACTTATCACATTGAGTTTGCTTTTGCTGCTGAAACCAAAGTCTGGAAGTTTCTGGATTGACAAAGAGATTCTCTACTCCAGTGCCTGTGGCAGGACTGTACCAGAGTTCAGCTGCTCGAATTGGCCTTGACAGTATTGGGATGGTTCCAGGTATTCATAATGTGAACTTCCTGGGAAAAGGTGCCTTGAGCACCTTATTATTCTCATAGCTCTATGTATCCCAGGTATGACAGAGGTCAAGTTCACCTGGGCATAATTGTGTTTAGGATATAATTTTTGCCAGGGTTTTCCTTGGCAGAAATTCACAATACATTATTTCAAATTAGAAATAAAAAGCAGGGGCCTGGCGGTGGCGCTGGAGGTAAGGTGCCTGCCTTACAAGCGCTAGCCAAGGAACGGACAGCGGTTCGATCCCCCGGCGTCCCATATGGTTCCCCCAAGCCAGGGGCGATTTCTGAGCACATAGCCAGGAGTAACCCCTGAGCGTCAAACGGGTGTGGCCCAAAAACCAAAAAAAAAAAAAAAAAAAAAAGGAAATAAAAAGCAGGGAGCAGAGCAGTGGTGCACACGGTAAGGCATTTGCCTTGCATACAGCTAACCTAGGACGGACCGCGGTTCGATCCCCCTGCATCCCATATGGACCCCCAAGCCAGGAGTGATTTCTGAGCACATAGCCAGATAGTATAGTAATAATATCCAGAGAAAATAGAGGATGAGGGCCATGCAGACCTTGTGGTAGGAAGCTTGCTACAAGTAGCAGGAGAGTGCAGTTAGAGCAGATTAGAAACCACCATGATGGTATTTAAATACAGAGTTTTCTCCTTCGTTTGTTTTGGTTTAGTTTTTGGACCACACCCATTGATGCTCAGGGGTAACTCCTGGCTGTGTGCTCAGAAATCGCTCCTGGCTTGGGGGGGGGGGGCATATGGGACGCCAGGGGATCGAACCGTGGTCCATTCTAGGCTAACACTTGCAAGGTAGACACCTTACCTCTAGCACCACCGCTCCGGCCCTAAATACAGGGTTTTTTTTTTTTTTTTCAGAGTTTTTTTTTTTGGGAGGGGTGCACAGTGAGCAGCGTTCAGGGATTACTCCTGGCTTTGCATTCAGAAATTGCTCCTGACAGATTCAGGGGACCATGTGGGATCTTTGGGATGAACCTGGGTTGGTCCTGAGTCAGCCACATGCAAGGCAAATGCCCTACCCACTGTGCTATTGCTATGGCCTAAATAAAGTAATTTAAAAAAATCTAAAAAAAAAATAAAAAAGATTGTGGATTGTGGTATAGACTAAATTTTATCATGTAGAAACCAGAGTGGTAATATACAGTGGGATAGGGTGTTTGCATTATAGGTGGCTGACTCAGATTTCATTCCTAGTACCCTATAGGCCTCCTAAGCCCTCTAGGAGTGATTCCTCATCACAGAGCCAGGGGTAAACTCTGAGCACTGCCACCCCCTCATAAAAATTTGATATCACAGCGGTACGGCGGTTGCCTTGTATGTAGCCGATCCAGGACAGGCACAGGTTCAAGTCCCTGTGTCCCATATGGTCCCCCAAGCCAGGAGCAATTTCTGAGCGCATAGTCAGGAGCAACCCCTGAGCTTCACAGGTAATAGCCCAAAAAGTAAAAAAAAAAAATTTTTTTTTGATCATGGAGCGGGAGCAATAGCACAGCGGGTAGGGCATTTGCTTTGCATGTGGCCAACCAGGGTTCTATCCTTGGCATCCCATAAGGTCCCTGAGCCTGCCAGGAGTGATTTCTGAGTACAAATTCAGGAGTAATCTCTGAGTGCCGCAGTGACCCCCTCAACATCCCCCCTAAAGAAATTGATCATGTTTTCTTTTTCGTTATTGTTTTTTTTTTGTTTGTTTGTTTTAGTTTTTGGATCACACCCGGCAGCGCTCAGGGGTTACGCCTGGCTCTATGCTTAGAAAGCACTCCTGGCAGGCTCAGGGGACCATATGGAATGCTGGGATTCGAATCACCGTCCTTCTGCATGCAAGGCATGTCTTACCTCCATGCTATCTCTCTGGCCCCTGATCATGTTTTCAAAGCCCTGTACATGGAGCCTTGTCATAGCTTTTTGTTTTTATCTTTGTTTGTTTTGGGGAGGGCACACCCAGCAACACACAGGAGTTACTCCTGGCTCTGTGCTCAGAAATCACTCCTGGTAGGATCAGGGATTGATGGGAGGAACCATAGGGATGCAGGGGATTGAACCTGGGTCAGCCTCATGCAAGGCAAATGCCCTACCCTCTGTGCTATCGTTCAGGCCCCTAGCCTTCCCATAGTTAAGATTTAATAGGGCCAGAGTGATAGCACAGCGATAGGTCCTTTGCCTTGCACACAGCCGTCCTGCTGCCATCCCAGGACAGACCTGGTTCCATCCTTGGCATCCCATATACCATATTTATTCGAGTATAATGCACACCCGTGTAGAACGCACACCCCTAATTTTCTATTAAAAATCGGTATAAAATTTTGTTTCACACCAAGCATTGTAATTGACAAAAAATTATTGTTGAACATGTGCAGCCATGATAAAAATTATTTATTGACAACATAAACTGGTATAAACACAAATTCAAAATAAAATTACCGGTAACAATATTTATTTAAAATGCTTCAAAGTCAGATTCATCATCAGATACAGTATAGAGTTGTTCCCATCCTTTTCGAGTTAATTTTTCATCAGTGTCCCAGTTGGCAGAACATCTGTTTCTCCAGTTTCTTTGCTTTCTTCTAAGTCTGAATTCCACAGCAGGTCGTCTTCTGTGCTGTCCATTTTATTGCTGATACCTCTCTTCCAAAAACTCTTGATGATCATTTCTTTTGGTATGTCTTCCCATGATGTTTTAACCCAGGATGTCACGAGAGATAGGCCAGGTTTCTTGAGTTTTTTTTTTTTCTTCGCCCTCGCGTATAGTGTGTGGCTGCAGCCCGGAAAGGCGAAGTGCAAATTCACAATTCGCCTGCGCCTTCATTGGACCGGCCGCCACTGCCACCCCACCCTAGCCCTCGTTGATAACGCGCACCCAAACTTTGATCTCTTTTTTTGGTAGAAAATTCTGCACATTATACTCGAATATTCTTCCTGGCTGCCGGGAGTGATTTCTGAACAGAGCCAGGCACCCTAAGTGCCGCTGGGTGTGGGGTGCTCCTTCCCCAAGAAAAGAAATGTACTAGATATTAGAGTTTATTGTTAGTGTGTTTGTCACTCTTCAAATATTCTTCTCCTTTGACTTCAGTGACATTTCACTCTCCTGGTTTCTCTTTAGTTCATTTGTTTTTGTTTTGGGGGCCACTCCTGGCTCAATGCTCAGGAATCACACTTTGTGGTGCGCTGGGGATCAAGCAGGATACCGGGGATCAAATCTGGGTCAGCTGTGTGCAAAGCAAATGCTCCAGCTGCTGTACTATTGTTCTAGCCTGGCTTCTTTTATTATTGGTTTGTTTTTCTTCTCTAAGTGCTATCTTATTTTCTTTCAAGATAATTTCATTCATGCCTATGACTTCCATTGCCCTTCACATTACCCTTGATAGCAGATAGCTCAGACCCAACCAAACTGTCAGTCTTTTTCCAAAACTGGCTCATCTTTCTTTGTAGCCATTCTGTTTAATGACACTATTATCGCTCCACTACCTCAAACAGAACCTGACCATCTCCTTGACTTCCATCCTCTCTTAGCCTGACTGTTTAAGCCTGTCATTTTTCCCCAGATTATCTTTTGGTTTTTATTGTTTGTTACCTGATTATCAAACCTAGAGCCTCACACATGTTGTTCTACTCTGCTTAGCCACCTTCCTTATCCCAGATTTTATCTCGAATACTTCCAGTTCTTTTCACTTGTTCTATTTCTACTCTGTTCTAGGCTACATTATCTTCCACATGGGTAACTTCATTAGCCTTTGTTTCTCCCTAATCTCCACACTCTGTGCCCTTTAACCCATTCACTGCAGGGGATGCAGTTTGAGATCTTTAAAAGTAGTATCTGAAAAAAAAAAGTATCTGAGGGAGACAAGAATGATAATATAGTGGGTAAGTTTCTTGTTTTGCTCAGAGTTGATTCATGTTCCATCCTCAGCATCCTACATGGCCCCCTGAGCACCACCAGGAGTGATCCCTGAACACAAAACTAGAAGTAAGCCTTGAACACCACTGGGTGTGGTCCAAAAACAAAAAACTTTCAACAGATGCCTATGAAAGCATAAAATAGGGTCACGACCCACTGATAGCCATTCTCCTAGATAACCAGCAAAAGATTTGACAGATGAGCAAGAGTTAATTACCGTATTTTCCAGTGTATAAGACAACCCTCTACTCCTGTTAAAATATTGGTTTGGGACTATATTCGTCATATAAGATACCTCTCTCTCGGGCCCAGAGAGATAGCACAGCGGTGCTTGCCTTGCAAGCAGCCGATCCAGGACCAAAGGTGGTTGGTTCGAATCCTGGTGTCCCATATGGTCCCCCGAGCCTGCCAGGAGCTATTTCTGAGCAGACAGCCAGGAGTAACCCCTGAGCACCGACCTTTGGTCCTGGCTCGGCTGCTTGCAAGGCAAACGCCGCTGTGCTATCTCTCCGGGCCCAAGATACCTCTCTTAAGACACACCAAATGGAAATTAAAAACCATAAGATTTTATTTCAATATGGAGATTTTTTTGTTGTTGTTTTTTTTGTTTTTTGAGTCACACTCAGCAGTGCTCAGGGGCTACTCCTGGCTCTACACTCAGGAATCGCTCCTGGCAGGCTGGGGGAGCTGTATGGGATGCCAGGATTCGAACCACTGTCCTTGTGCATGCAAGGCAAATGCCTTTCCTCCATGCTATCTCTCCGGCCTATCAATATGGAAATTTTAATTCAAATGCTTATGTAATGTATGTACTTAGCTGGAGAATTGTCACTTATAGACATAAAGCGATTTGTCATCAAACATGTAAACATAAAACAATGATCTACATTGAGAGCAGGGAGGGGGGCTCCTCCAAGAGCAGCTGGCTGGGGTGCAGTGATTAATAGGACAGCTAGAGGGAAACAGAGCTCCTCCTCTATGTTTCATAAAAGCCGAACAGAAGGATGCCAGATCTAAGAGGGGCTGGATCACTCGTCCCTGAAGTTGGAGTAAGTTTCAGCATGCCGTATACCAACATATAAAACAACCCCACTTTTTTTTTTTTTTTTTTTTACCCTCGACTTTTAAGTTTTTCATGGGTTAAAAAGTCGTCTTATGGGGTCGAAGAGATAGCATGGAGGTAAGGCATTTGCCTTTCATGCAGAAGGTCATTGGTTCAAATCCTGGCATTCCATATAGACCCCTGAGCCTGCCAGGAGCAATTTCTGAGCATGGAGTCAGGAGTAACCCCTGAGTGCTGCTGGGTGTGACCAAAAAAAAAAAAGTCGTCTTATATGCCGGAAAATATGATATGCCAAAAAGGGTGAGAGGGTTGAGCATATTATTGTCTTTGAGGAGGCATTTGGTTTTTGTTGGGAGGGGGAGACATCCAGTGGTGCTCAGGTGCTTCTGGCTCTGTTCTCAGAGATCACTCCTTGTGGGCCCAATAGGGACCATATGGGCTACTGAGGATATCCTGGTGAGCAGAATGTAAGACAAGTGCCTCACCTACTGTCCTATAGCTTTGGCCTCTCAAGGGGCTATTTGTTGATTAATTACTAGAAATGACCAAGAAAGATTATGTGAGACCTTTCCCTGCCCTTCCCTTTTTCCACATTCTTCTAGCAGCTAACATGTCTATACTTTAAATGACAGGGATAAATGGGTTGAGGATTTGGGTTGTTTTAGAAAATTACCTGCAAGTATTAAGGTGAGATGTAAAGCTTTATATTCTGTCCTAGAGAAACCAGAAGCTATCCTGGGTGGGCTGTTGTTCTCTGTGCAGTGAGGAATAGGCAGAAGCAGTAGAAGAAAGAAACAATTCAGCTACTTTACCTCAAATTAATAAGTTACTCTGAAATCTGAAAAAAAAAAAAATTTTTTTTTTTGCTTTTGTTTGGGGCCATACCCAGCAGTGCTGAGGAGTTAATCCTCACTCAGAACTCAGAAATTATTTCTGACAGTGCCATATAGGATGCCAGGAATTGAACCCAGGTTGGCCATGTACAAAACACACACCCTATCTGCTGTCCTATCGCTCCAGCCCCTGAAATCTGAAAAATAAATTTTAATTTTAGTTGTAAGATTTTTGTTTATTTGGGGTCGGAGAGAGCGCAATGGTAGGGTATTTGTCTTGCAAGTGGCCAACCCAGGACCAATGGTGGTTCGAATCCTGGCACCCCAGATGGTCCCCCATGCCTGGGGCAATTTCTGAGCACAGAGTCAGGAGTAACCCCTGAGCACCGCCAGGTGTGACCCAAAAACAAAACAAAACAACAAAAAAAATATTTTTGTTTTTTCATGTTAGAAATATTGGAGAGGGCCCGGAGAGATAGCACAGCGGTGTTTGCCTTGCAAGCAGCCGATCTAGGACCAAAGGTGGTTGGTTCGAATCCCGGTGTCCCATATGGTCCCCCGTGCCTGCCAGTTGCTATTTCTGAGCAGACAGCCAGGAGTAACCCCTGAGCACCGCTGGGTGTGTCCCCAAAAAAAAAAAAAAAAAAAGAAATATTGGAGAGACAGGGCCGGGCGGTGGCGCTAGAGGTAAGGTGCCTGCCTTGCCTACACTAGCCTTGGACGGACTGCGGTTCAATCCCCCGGTGTCCCATATGGTCCCCCAAGCCAGGAGCAACTTCTGAGCGCATAGCCAGGAGTGACCCCTGAGCGTTACCGGGTGTGGCCCAAAAACCAAAAAAAAAAAAAAAAAAAAAGAAAGAAAGAAATATTGGAGAGGCAGCATTAAATGTTAAAAATAACCCCTAAATATAGAGTGGAGATAGTGCAGATAGTAAGTCCCTAGTTCAATCCCTGGTATCCCATGTCGTCCCCCCAAACTCTGCCAGAAGTAATCCCTGAGTGCAGAGCCAAGAGTAAACCTCGAGTACTGCCAGTGTGGCCCAAAAACAAACAAAAATAATGAATAGTATAGAGAAAACAAAATTATGTTTTATCTTTTATTTATGTGATTTACAGGGACTGGGCTGGGTAGGTTGCAGTTCTTCAAGAACTAGGAAGTGAAGTTTGCAGTCTGTGGAATCAACATGTTATAAGATCAGTATCATGAAGTAATTAAGAGCACAGACTCCTAGATTGCTTGGGTTCAAAGCAATTTATGATCTGAGGGCATATTGCTTACCTTTTTTATGCTTCTGGGGCTAAAGCTAGAGTATAGCCTGTAGGGTGTTTGCCTTACACTTGGCTGATTAGGTCCCTCAGCACCACCTGGAGTAATTCCTGAGTGCAGATAAAGGAGTAATCCCTGAGTACTTCTGAGTAAGGCAAAAAAACAAACAAATAAAAAACAAAACAAGAAACAAGACAAAAACAACTTTCTGTGATTCATTTCATCTTCTAAAAAAATGGAGATACTGAGTAACTGCCTACCACTTAGTATTTATGAGACCAAATGAATGAAGTTATGCAGAGTTCTGGGCAGAAAGCTTTGGAGGAACCACAGGGTGTGGTCCCCACAACAATTTAAGGGAAAAACAACACTAAATCTAGATGTCTTTGTTATCCAAAATCGAGTCCTTTATGATAGGCAGGGCTGTTCTCACTGATTTTTACTGACAAAATGAAATTTTCTATGGCTTCTCATTTTCCTTTAAGTACATGGTTGGGACTCTGGTTTTTGGGTCACACCTGGCAGTGCTCAGGGGTTATTCCTGGCTCCAGGCTCAGAAATTGCTCCTGGCAGGCACAGGGGACCATATGGGGCGCCGGGATTCGAACCAATGACCTCCTGCATGAAAGGCAAACGCCTTACCTCCGTGCTATCTCTCCGGCCCCATGGTTGGGACTCTTGATAAGAAGGGACCCCAGTTTGATTCCCGGCATCCCATATGGTTCCTCGAGCCTGCCTGGAGTGATTTCTGAGTAATCCCTGAGTGCTGCCGGGTGTGACCCCCTACCCCCAAAAAAGGGGGCCTGTAAGTATAGGAGATATGGGAATTCTGATTTCAAATGTCAAATTATAAATGTGTTACAAGTGATTTGGGTCAAGTGAAGAGAGAGCAAGGGAGGTAGACTCAAGAAAACAGTTCTCCAACCTCTGCCTGACCATTGGAGAAATGCATGGCATGGATTAGATTGGCCTACTACAAACAACTATGCTGCATGGAAGCTTGCATCTCACCAGCACGAGGCAGCTGTCAAACTGTACATCAATTCTACTTATCCTGTGTGGCACAGTAAGTGCTTCCCACCAACTTGAGTTCCTGAGGAACCGTGGAGTGAGGAATTGCTCTTTGTAGAAAAAGGAAATTCAGTTCTAATCTCAGCATAGACATTCTAGGCACCTTCCTAGAATCACCTTCCCTCATAGTAAAGAATTTTAGGAGGAGATGGAATAGTGAAATAAAATAGTTTGATTTAAGGAAATTGACTTAGAGAAATGTGAAGGGGAAAGAGATGTACATATTCAAGAAAAAAAAACTCCAGCTTCTTCACAGGGGAAAAAGCAGAGAATGGATTTTGGGAGGCTTTATAACTGTCTTGGCCTGGAGTTCTTCATTTTTTATTTGTTTATTTTGGGATCACAGTTGCTGGTGTTCTGGGTTTACTCCTGCCTCTGCATTAAGAAATTCCTGGACCGTAGAGATAGCATGGAGGTAGGGCATGCCTGGCATGCAGAAGGACGGTGGTTCGAATCCTGGCATCCCATATGGTTCCCTGAGCCTGCCAGGAGTGATTTCTGAGCGTAGAGCCAGGAGTAACACCTGAGCGCGGCTGGGTGTGACCCAAAAAAGCAAAAAAAAAAAAAATTTTTTTTTTCTTGACAGCAATTGGGGGACCATTGAATTCTGGGGTTCAAACACAGGTTAGCTTTAAGTGCCTTACCCACTGTACTATCACAACAGCCCCTGGAGTTTTCTGTATATAAAAGTTAATCCAGATGTTGTTAAAGGGGATAAAAACTGGATTCTTTTTTTTTTTTTTTTTTTTTTTTGGTTTTTGGGCCACACCCGGTAACGCTCAGGGGTTACTCCTGGCTATGTGCTCAGAAGTTGCTCCTGGCTTGGGGGACCATATGGGACACCGGGGGATCGAACCGAGGTCCGTCCAAGGCTAGCGCAGGCAAGGCAGGCACCTTACCTTTAGCGCCACCACCCGGCCCCAAAAACTGGATTCTTGATGGTCCTTTCTTTGAGGGTTGGTGTTAGGAGAGTCTTACTGGCAGTGCCCAGAACTTACTCCTGGCTCTGTACTCAAAGGTAACAACTACTGGTAGAGTTCTGGGATCAGATGGGACTGCTGGGCATTGAACCTTTGTCAGCCACAGTCAAGGTATGCACCTTATCTAAACGTGTTCTTTCATGTTCTTACTATGACCTTTGGATTCTCTGGTAATTTCTCCCTTTCCTGAGAGAGTTCACCCTTCTCTGAGTAATGCCTGAGTGCATTATATGCACTGAGTGCATATGGATCTAGATGATTCCTCAGTTTCTCCATATCCAGCTATCTTAGTATTTGCATCTCAAGGGGATGTGGTCCTCATGCCATGTCAGGGATAGGCAATTTTCTCTTGGTTTTACTATTTTCTGAAAAACCCTTTGTCAATGCCTATCTACTTGCAACAAATGGATGATAAGGGGTTAATAAGTGGTCAAGACAGGACCTTGGGGGCCAGAGAGATAGCATGGAGGTAGGGTTTTTGCCTTGCATGCAGATGGACGGTGGTTCAAATCCTGGCATCCCATATGGTCCCCCAGCCTGCCAGGATTGATTTCTGAGCATAGAGCTAGGAGTAACCCCTGAGCACTGCCAGGTGTGACACAAAACAAAACAAACAAACAAACAAAAAAGACAGGACCATGTAGAGTGTCTGTTTGAGTTCTGTGACCTAAAAGGTCAATAGGAATATCTGGGTCAAAGTCATTCACCAAGGTGATACCAACATTCTGGGCATCTCTAGATGGTCAGTCAACTGATTTTTTGTTCCCCCTGGTAGGGGGAGGCATATGGGCTGGTGTAGATGAGCTATTTCCAATTTTCTTATGGCAGTATTTGGGGGAACGGTATAATTACAATGATCAAACCCAAGGTTCCACCATGTAAAGCATATGCTCAGCTTATTGAGCTATCTCTCCAGCATTAGAGTGGGATTCTTTGCTCATCTACTCCATTTACAGAGAAAAAAAATTAAGGTTTAGATAGCTGTTTAATGACTGACTTCAGATCACAGAGCTTTTTTATTTTGGTTTTTGGTTTTTGGGTCACACCCGGCAGCACTCGGGTTACTCCTGGCAGGCTTGGGGAACCATATGGGATGCCAGGATTCGAACCATCGTCCTTCTGCATGAAAGGCAAACGCCTTACCTCGTACTATCTCTCCGACCCTACAGAGCATTTTTTAAAATTTTTATTTAAATACCATGATTACAAACAGGACTGTAGTTGGGCTTCAGTCACATAAAGAACATCCCCTTTCACCAGTGCAACATTCCCACCACCAATGTTCCCCATCTCCCTCCTCCCACACCCCCTGTCTGTATTCGAAACAGGCATTCTTCTCTCATTCATTAACATTGTCATGGTAATTGTTAGTGTATTATTTTTCTTTTTTTTTTTTTTTTTTTTGGTTTTTGGGCCACACCCATTTGACGCTCAGGGGTTACTCCTGGCTATGCGCTCAGAAATCGCCCCTGGCTTGGGGGGACCATATGGGACGCCGGGGGATCGAACCACTGTCCGTCCTACGCTAGCGCTTGCAAGGCAGACACCTTACCTCTAGCGCCACCTTCCCGGCCCCAGTGTATTATTTTTCTAACTGCACTCACCCCTCTTTGAGGTGAGTTTCATATCGTGAGCCAATCCTTCCAGTCTTCATCTCTGGGCATCATCCCAATAATGTCTTTAATTATTCTTTTTTTTTTTTTTTTTTTTTTTGGTTTTTGGGCCACACCCGGCGGTGCTCAGGGGTCACTCCTGGCTGTCTGCTCAGAAATAGCTCCTGGCAGGCACGGGGGACCATATGGGACACCGGGATTCGAACCAACCACCTTTGGTCCTGAATCGGCTGCTTGCAAGGCAAACACAGCTGTGCTATCTCTCCGGGCCTGTCTTTAATTATTCTTAAAACCCATATCTTCTTTATCTAGTCAGGAATCTTTTGGCATTGTCTGGAAATTTGTTCAAGTATACTATATACTTGAAAAAAATATTTTTTTTCTTCAGTGCTTCACCATTGATTACATTTCTAACCAGGAGCTGGTTTTGAAATTGTCTTAATATCATGGCCCAGAAAAATAGCATGGAGGTAGGGCATTTGCCTTGCATGCAGAAGGCTAGTGGTTCAAATCCCAGCATCCCACATGGTCCCTCGAGCCTGCCAGGAGCAATTTCTCAGTGTAGATTCAGGAGTAACCTCTGAGTGCTACCAGTTGTGACCCAAAAACAAACAAAAAAAAGAAAGAAAGAAAGAAAGAAAAGAATTTGAATAATATCAGCCCTACACTTTTTCTGGTAGAGCCATGAGAGCAGATTGTCCATGTGAATGCATCACTTGGCACTTAATGTTGGTTTTCTAATATTAGGATCAGATAGCAGCAGAGACTAGCAAATTTTTTGTGAAAGTATAATATTTAGAATATAAATGCCCATTCAGTGAGAGAAACTGACAACTAAAGAATAGAAGATTCTATTTCAGGCTTCATTTTCTACTTACTGGAAATTTATGCTTCAGTTATCTTGTATAATCCTTTGGGGTTTTTTATTTGTTTGGTTTTTTGGGTCACATCCAGCAGTGCTTAGGGGTTATTTCTGGCACTGCGCTTAGAAATCACTCCTGACAGGGCCGGCGAGGTGGCAATAGAGGTAAGGTGTCAGCCTTGCGAGCGCTAGCCAAGGAAAGGACCGCAGTTCAGTCCCCCAGCGTCCCAGATGGTCCCCCTAAGCCAGGGGCAATTTCTGAGCACTTAGCCAGGAGTAACCCCTGAGCATCAAACGAGTGTGGCCGGAAAAAAAAAAAAAAAAAAAAGAAATCACTCCTGGCAGGCTCAGGGCACCATATGGGATGCTGAAATTCAAACCACCATCTGTCCTGGGTCAGCCGCGTGCAGAACCAAATGCCCTACCACTGTGCTGTCTTTCCAACCCCTAATTATTTTGTTTTGGTTTTGTTTCGGGGCTATACCCAAGATGCTCAGGACTTACTCCTGGCTCTGCACTCAGGAATTATTCCTGGCAGTACTTAGGGATCCTAATGGGTGCTGGGGATTGAAACCCATGCCAGTCACATACAAGGCAAGCGCCGTATCCATTGTACTATCTCTCTGGCCCCAGATCTCTGATAATTTTTTTACTGACTTTGAGTGGCAAGTCTTAAACCTAGCAGAAATAGCCTTCTTCTGCCCTCTCCATTCAATCCCCACATATATTTCTTTAAAGCTAGAAGGCCTCTTGTCTGCTTGGCAATCAACCAAACAGATTTGTCAACTGATAGTTCTTGTTCTCTATAAAGAAACTTTCCCAAATCCACCTTAATCCCTATCTACCTGTCAGAGATTTTTCTCTTTTTGTTATTCTTCTAACTAATTTATTTACTTATTTAAATTAATTGGGGGTGGCTGGAAAGATAATATACCAAGTAGGGCGCTTACCTTGCAGACAGCCAACCCAGGTTTAATCCCTGGCACCCCCTATCCTGGGTCCTCTGAGCCTGATCAGGAATAATTTCTGAGCACAGAGTCAGGAGTAAAACCTGAACCTTTCCAGGTGTAGCCCCAAAACTTAAAAATAATAATAATAGGGGCCAGAGAGATTGTACAGCGGTAGGGCGAATCCTGGCATCCTATATGGTCCCACTAGCCTGCCAGGAGAGATTTCTGAGCACAGAGCCAGGAGTAACCCCTGAGTGCTGCCAGGTATGACCCAAAAATCAAAATAATAATAAAATTAATTAATTTGGTTTTCTTTTTTTGGGCCATATCTGGCGGCACTCAGGTTACTCCTGGCTCTGTGCTCAGTTAATTTAGGGTTGTGCCATACTCAGCTAGGCTCAGCACATCTGGCTCTGTGCGCAGGTGTCATTCCTAATGTACTAGGGGCCATATTGGGCATTCTGGACAGAATTCAGATTAGCTATGTGTAATTAGCCACGTACTCCCTCTTTAGCCCTAGATTCCTTCTCTTCTCTCTCATTTTTTCTTGTTTTTGTTTTTGTTTTGTTTTTTGCCTTTTGCTTTTTTTTTTTTGTTGTTGTTCGTTTTGGGGTCACACCCGGCAGCACTCAGGAGTTACTCCTGGATCTACACTCAGAAATCTTCCTGGCAGGCTCGGAGGACCATATGGGATGCCGGGATTCGAACCACCATCCTTCTGCATGCAAGGCATGCCCTACCTCCATGCTGTCTCTCTGTCCCCTCTCATTTTTTCTTTTTTTCTTTTTTTGGTTTTTGGGTCACACCGGGCAGTGCTCAGGGGTTACTCCTCTCCTGGCTCTATGCTTAGAAATAGCCCCTGGCAGGCACAAAGGACCATATGGGATGCTGGGATTCGAACCACCATCCTTCTGCATGAAAGGCAAATGCCTTTCCTCCATGCTATCTCTCTAGTCCCCCCTCTCATTTTTTTTTTTTTTTTTTGGTTTTTTGGGCCACACCCATTTGATGCTCAGGGGTTACTCCTGGCTAAGCACTCAGAAATTGCCCCTGGCTTGGGGGGACCATGTGGGACACCGGGGGATCGAACCGTGGTCCTTCCTTGGCTAGCACTTGCAAGGCAGACACCTTACCTCTAGCGTCACCTCCCCGGCCCCTCATTTTTTCTTAATAAAAGTTTTACAGCACATACACACACACACACACACACACACACACACACACACAACACAACACAACACAACACACACACAGAGGTCAGAAATTAATGCTGTTTCTTCTTTGTTTCTTGTCTCACTTCTGAACTCTAAGCATATAGTAGACACTTCCAGGTAGTCTCTAAGGATTGTCTACATAAACTTTTACAGCAATGGAATTATACTTAACATTCTCTAATACTTAAGTTTTTCACATAACATGTTACTGGGACAATTTTTGTTTAAGCATCCAGTGGTCCTCAAACTACAGCCCGCAGTAGTTCGTATTGTATTAGTTTGTATTATATTAGTTTCCGTTTTGTTTCTTCATTCCAAAATAAGATATATGCTGTGTGCATAGGAATTTGTTCATAGTTTTTGTTTTTACCATAATTCGGCCCTCCACCAGTCTGAGGCCCCTGTTTAAAAAGTTTGAGGACCACTGAAAGACTCTATCTCATTCATTTAGTAGTTATCATATGAATGTGTTCTTGTATTTAGTCATTTCCTACAGGTGGATAAGTGGATTGTTTCTAATCTTTTAGAATGGAACAGTTTGTATTTGAGCCAGAGTGAGTTCAGTGGTCTTGAGCATATGCACTACGAGTGTGAAGCTTGGGTACAATATTTGGAACTATTTCATCCCTGCTACACTGCCATAAAATTTTTACTCTAGCTTAGATCTTGGTGTGGACCCTGAACACCTCAGGTGTAGCATACAAATATTTATGCAGGGGCCCGAGTGATAGCACAGCAGGTAGTTCATTTGCCTTGCACGCAGCTGGCCCGGGTTCCCTCGATTCTGCCAGGAGTAATTTCTGTTTTTTTTGTTTTTTGTTTTTTGTTTTTGGGCCACACCCGGCGGTGCTCAGGGGTTACTCCTGGCTGTCTGCTCAGAAATAGCTCCTGGCAGGCACGAGGGACCATAGGGGACACCGGGATTCGGACTAACCACCTTTGGTCCTGGATCGGCTGCTTGCAAGGCAAACGCTGCTGTGCTATCTCTCCGGGCCCAGGAGTAATTTCTGAGCCCAGAGCCAAGTGTAAGCCCTGAGCACCGCCAGGTGTGGCCCCAAAACAAACAAAAAACATTATGCATTTCTATCAGTGATGTTTCTGGAATTCTCACTTTCATTTATTGGGGGCCCTCACCCAGCAGTGCTCAGGAACGAATCCAGTTTTGTGCTTGGTGGTCAATTCTGGTGGTACTAAGGGGGAACCATGTAGTTCCAGGATTGAAACCCAGGCAATATTCTCATTTTAGAAAGATGATTGGTGCTGTAGTGTGGAAAATTAGATAAGAAGAGGAACAGAGAGGTAGGAAAATTGGTCAGTAGTTGGAGGTACAGATCTGGTCTTTGAAGGTGCATTTATAAGCTCCATATTCCCCAGGAGCAAACTCCCTTCCCTGGTAGAAATCCTCCTGGCCAATAGAGGGCTCCAGGTGAATACAATTCCTTGGGCTTCCAGTGATCTATCTAGAGCCTTCTGACAGCTGTTTGGATGATGCTTTTAGCTCTCCTTGCCAATGTGTCACTTGGAGCTGCCAGCTTTGATGGTTGTGTTCTCCAGTCTCTCTGGTGCCTTGAAGCCCTGGGTCTCAGGTGGTTTCAAGGAGCCCATTTTTAACTCTCTAGCTGGTAAAATGTGCAGAAGATTAACACCTCTCCTGCCATTTCATCCTGTATATAACTGCCAGTGTAAGGATCCCTGAAGTTTGGCTCTGGCAGTCCTATCTGCTAACTCCTTTGCCAGCTGCTTTGGAGATGTACAGGATCAGCTTTCTACTCAGGACCAGTGTGCAAGCAGGAGGGGGAAGTATATTCTCCAGCTTGGCCTTTCACCCCCCACTTCTAGGGGGTTAAGCCATTTGACGTTGGCTGGGAGGACCTGCAAAATTTGGGTCTGAGCAGCCAAGGGCTATGTCTGGTGATCGGTCCTTCAGCGGTTACTCCTGAAGTCTTAGTTTATGGAGGCCAGATAGATTCTCTCCTAGAAGAGACTTCCTTCGTTTTAGAACAGGAAAGATGTCTGAACCTCTGCAATGTGAGGGAAAGGCGTTTTTTGTGGCATTAACAAGGCCCCTCACAAGTTTTCTGTACACCCACCCACAAAGTCCTTTGTAAAGGGAGTGGGGGGGAACGGAGAGCGCCTGCAGCCTCCTGCTCACATTCCTAGACACCGACTCACTGCGCCTGCCACTGCTGGAGCTTCAGAGCTGTGTGAAATGTCAAGAGGAGTTATGCTCATGGGCTCCCTGGCCCCAGTTTCTTTGTGGCTTGTATTTTCTTCTCTCCACACTCTGTTCATCAGATGGAAATCAGAAGGTGCAATTTGAAGATAATTTGCTAGTTCCAGACTTAATTTGGGACCTCCTTCTTGCCTGATTGAATTACAGAGGAACATAAAAGATTTTTTTTGGTGAGAAATAGTTGGCTCTATAACTGGGATAAAGAGAGCTCTGAGGTCCCCAGCTGGAAAACCCTTTCAATGTCCTCTGTGTCCCCTCCCCCTCTTCTGCTCTTAACCCCTCAGGGCCAACTTATGAGGTCTAAGCTCAACTTGAGACTTAAACAAAACAGGGACACTCAGCCTTACAGGACTGAAAACTGTTGAAGCTGGAAGCAATTTAGAGACCAAACTAAGGTCCAGACATAGGCAGTGACTTGCTGAAGGCCACATAACTAGCCTATAGTGGTAGTAACAATAGTCTTAATGATATTAGCAGCTAACATTTATCAATCCTTAATGTGTTCCAGACTCCGTGCCAAGGGCTTACGTGTGGTGCATTGTCGCATTCAAACCCAGACAGTCTGGCACTGGGCCCAGGCTGGGCTTCAGCATAGCAAAGGAAGAGCTCATTACATACAGCCAGGGTTTGAATCCTGACTTCCCTTCTCTCTTATACAATTAGATGACCCCAAGCAAATAATTTAACCTTTCTGTACCTATGTTCCTTTCTTTATATAATGGGAAATCATTGCTCTGTTGAACAATATAGTTAGAATTCACTCATACATTTATACAGGGGCATTAATTCAGTCTTCTGGCTACCTCTGGGGCTAGAGTACGGTGTCTGGTAGAAGAGAAATGTGGCTGAGTTCTGCAGAAATGCCAAATACTGGTTTGGGGGGTGGGTTTGGGGGGTTTGGGCCACACCCAGTGCCGCTCAAGGATTACTCCTGGCTTTGTGCTCAGAAATCGCTCCTGGCTTAGGGGACCATATGAGATGCTGGGGGGTCGAACAGCGGTCTGTCCTAGGCTAGCGTAGGCAAGGCGCACGCCTTACCGCTGCGCTACCACTCCAGCCCCCCAAATACTGGTTTTTACTGTAAGAGGCAATAAGCAGAGAAGTTTGAATTTTGACTCCCTGTCAGAGGTGAGCAAACTTATGTATGGTCTTTGATTTTTACATTTTTGGGGTTTTTAGGGGGCTACGGGGAGTCATACCCAGAGGTGCTCAGAGTTTATTCCTGGCTCTGTTCTCAGGAATCACTCATGGTACAGTTCAGGGGATCATAGGCAGTCCTGCAAACTAAACAAAAGTTGGCCACATGCAAGGAAAGCACCGTAATCCCTATACTATCTCTTTAGCCTGATTTTTTTTTTTTCATTAAAAATTGGGGGATGGGGCACACATAGTGTTGCTCAGGACTTCTGTTTCAATATTCGGGAATTTCTGCCAGTGCTTGGGGAACCGTAGAGGATGCTAGGATTGGACCTGGGTCAATTTCATTTAAGGCAAGAGCCCTGCCTCTTAATTACTTCCAGTACGTCCATGGTCTCATCTCATTATCTCCAGCACCTGATTTTTACTTTTGTTTTTTGTTTTTGGGCTACACTGGTGTCAGGAGTTACTCGTGGGTATGTGCTCCGAAATCACTCCTGGCTTGGGGGACCATATGAGACACCGGGTATCAAACCGTGGTCTGTCCTAGGTCAGCTGCATGCAAGGCAAACTTCCTAGCGCTGCACCACTGTTCCAGCCCCTGACTTTTACTTTTTTTTTTTTTCTTTGTCTTTTGGGTTATACCTGGCAGTGCTCAGGGGTTACTCCTGGCTCTACGCTCAGAAATCATTCCTGGCAGACTCGGGGGACCATATGGGATGCCAGGATTCGAACCACCATCTTTCTGCATGCAAGGCAAATGCCCTACCTCCATGCTATCTCTCCGGCCCCTACATTTTTGTTTGTTTATTTGTTTTGGTTTTGGGTCACACCCAGCAGCGCTCAGGGGTCACTCCTGGCTCTATGCTTAGAAATCGCTCCTGGCAGGCTCAGGGGACCATATGGGATACCACCGTCCTTCTGCATGCAAGGCAAACGCCTTACCTTCATGCTATCTCTCCGGCCCAATCTACATTTTTTTTTTTTTTTTGGTTTTTGGGCCACACCCCTTTGATGCTCAGGGGTTACTCCTGGCTATGTGCTCAGAAATCGCCCCTGGCTTGGGGGGACCATATGGGACGCCGGGGGATCGAACCGCGGTCCTTCCTTGGCTAGCGCTTGCAAGGCAGACACCTTACCTCCAGCGCCACCTACCCGGCCCCCCAATCTACATTTTATAAATGGTTGGGATAAGAATATTTTTTGGCACTTGAAAATAGCATGGAATTCAAGTTGCAATATCCATACATAAAGGTGGGTGGCTTTTTGGTTTGTTTTTTTTTGTTTTGGTTTTTTGTTTTTGTTTTGGGCCACACCCCAGTGGCGCTCAGGGGTTATTCCTTGCTCTGTGCTCAGAAATCACTCCTGGCAGGCATGGGGGACCTTATGGGATGCCAGAATTCGAACCACTGTCCTTCTGCATCGAAGGCAAACAAACGCCTTACCTCCAATGCTATCTCGCAGGCCCCCCAACAGTATTGATTTTCCCCAGTAGTCGTACAGGAAGGGAAAAAATGGGATTTCCCTATGGTGACTCCAGTTTGGTCATTCCAGATACCTCCACCATCACCCCTACAATCACCCCAGGCCTTATTGTCTATCATGCCTCATTTTCAGCTTGAGAAGCCTCTTTACCGTCAATGGACTCAGTGGATAAAGTCCTTTTACTCTAAGATCAGAGAGTGGCATTCTGGGAATTAATGAATGAACAAACGAATGAATGAATGAATGAACTCCTGCTGACATGTAGAAGAGGGGACAGATTTAGTTGTAGAGAGCTAGCTGAACCAAATGAAAGCCTCTTTGCATGCAGAAGTGAAGATTCTATCCCTGGCCCTATGTAGGCCTCTGGGCACTACTTACTGGAGAAGTCCCTGCACACTTGAGTGTGCCCAAAAACAAAACCTGACAGGGGACTTGTGATCTATAATCTCCCACATGCTGAAAATCCTCTAAGGAAAAATTTTTCTTACAGAGGTAGAATGAAATTCTGGATCTGCGAGCTTGTGCCGGGGGTGGGGGGGTGGGGGGGAGGAATGGTGTGTTTTTAAATTTCAAATCTGCCCCTACTATCATTTTAGTCTTAGGCAAATTATCTAGGTTCTCTGCAGGGGTCTCAAACTCAATTTACCTGGGGGCCGCAGGAGGCAAAGTCGGGGTGATCCTTGAGTGCAAAGACAGTAGTAAGCCTTGAACATTGGGGGGTGTGACCCAAACAACTAAAACAAAACAAAAAAAGATTCCTCTAGGGCAAGGCCACAAAATGTTGTACGGGAGGGCTGCAAATGGCCCGTGGACACGAGTTTGAGACCCCTGCTATGGTTTTCCTCATTTATAAATTGTAGATAATTTTCATCTTGGAGAAATATGAGCATGCTTATACAGTGCCTGCTGCATGGAGAAATATCAGGTGTCATTTAACATTCTGGATCTTGTTTCCTCTCTCCCAGCACAGCTCTGGCCAGAGGTACAGAGTATCAGCCTACTTAGCCAGGTCGTGTTGACCTATGGCCAAGCCAAGGGAAGTGGGAAACAGGAGCCTTAGCACATAGGAAGGGCTTAGTAGACACTAGCCCAGGGCCAGAGACCACCCCTTCACTGCCTTACTCCCAGCTGCTCCTTCTGGGGATGTGGCATGGCTTGGTTGGTGTGGGGATTCTGTGCTTTTCTTTACTTCTGATAGTTATTGTCCTTCAGGTATCATTTTGGCTGGGAATATACTTAGGGGCAGATGTGCTCACCCATTCTCCGGTCCTGCCTTTCCCAAGCTCTGGGATGGACGCTCAGCCAGTCCTGGTTATTGTCTGCAGCGCCTGCCTAATGCCTCCCTCTAGCTCAGCTCCACCCCTTGCCTGCAAGGTCTGTTTCCTAATGCTGCTCCAACCACACACCTCGGTTCCGCGAGGAGCCCCTCCTCTTCCTCCCTCCCTCCCTCCCTCCCCGGGGTGGGACTGAAGAAGAAGGCTAACTTGACAGCAGCGCTTCTTTCTTAGCTAGTCACCGGCCCCTGCCTAAGAATGCTTATGTCTGTGTAGTCTCCACAGGGAGGTTGTTCTCTTGGAGACCTGAGAGTCAGCCCAAGCTTCCGAGGACTAGGGAGGAGCCATTCTAGCCATGAGCTGCTGCAGGACTCTGCCAGGGGGCAAGTGGCCCGGAGTCCTCTTGCTCGCCTCCCCGTTGCTCCGGAGAGAGAGGTGAGCACCGCCGGCAGCCAGCGCAGCCAGAGGTGCCAGGAGCCCTGGCCTGTCATGGTGGCTGTTTCCAGGCAGCTTGAGGCACTCCCAGACGGGTTTGCAGCTGAGATTGTTTATCTGGTGTGGGAAGAAGATGGGGAGTTACTTGTCCATCTCTGCTTACTTCACCTCCAGAGACCCCTTTAGGTGAGTTGAGCTGAATTCTTCTCATCCCCTGTGTGGTCCCTGGTCTGCGGGTGTGTGTGTGGGGGGGGGGGGCGGAGGGCCTGAGGCCTCCCTCAATTGGCTTTTCAGATTTCACTTGTTCTTGGATCATTGGTTCTGCCAGGTAGGAGAGCTTAGAAGTTGTTCCTAAACTGACTGACCAGTATAGAAGGTTCCCCAGCATGTTCTGGAAATGGTGAGATAAGAGATAGGCCTAGAGGGGAGCTCTGAGGAAGTCCTTTCTTCCCAAACAGAGCTCGAAGAGCCTCCCAGAGTCCACAGACTGGCTTCTTTAGTTTTACTTCTTCCCAGTGAAGACAGCAGATGAACATGGCGCTGTTCTTCAACTCTCACACATCTTACCTGCAGGCCACACTGCCTCCCCAGGAATTTGTCCCAACAAGCAGGATGGGCAGGTTTTGCCAAACAGTGTGAAAGCCGGCAGACCTGGGTGTGGGCACCCTGGTACACAGTAGGCCCTCTATTAATGTTTGTTCTCCGAATGGCAAGCACATTTGCCTCTGGCTTTTAAGGACTATTAAGTTCCCAGGTGAACAAAATTGCGAGGACAAATGCTTCCCAAATTGGAGCCATTGGTTTTTCAAATAGTTATGAGCTGCTGTGCTAGCTCCCTACTCCTTGGGTCCCTGACATACCCTCTGGGGCCTCTGAGGCTTCTCAAAGGGAGGTATAGAAATTTCTACTTCTGACTTGCCTTTCTTTGCTCTCTGCCCCACCCACCTCCAACAGAAACTCCCCAGGGGGTTTCTGGCCCTCGGGGTCCCTCCTGAATGGAGCCATTCCTGACTGGGGTGGGGCTTGTTTTCTTTCTTTGGGAGCTGCCTGTTCCCAGGGCTGCCTCCCCCTCACCAGTGGTCCTCGGAGACTTTTCTTTTCTGGCTTCCCCACCTCAGCTTCATGTCCAGACCTACCTGTGGGATACCAGTCAGGTGCCTTTGCTTTGGGAAGAAAAAGGGAACATCATTTGGTTTCACAGAATTAACCATGATAGAACTGTCTTAAACTAGAATTTGGGAAACTGGTCCTCATTGCTGTCTACCAGGTAATTGGCTAGGATCTCTCAAGGGCCTCAGGCATTCTATGTCCCCATTTTACAGATAGGGCAAAATTAATATGTGGGGATTCTGGCCATTTTGTCCTATTAGTCCTGAATCCCTCATCCTTTGGAGCTGCATATACCTCCCTCTGCCCACAGCCCTCCACCTATCCCCAATCAAGTATTCTTGGAGGTTTTTTTTTTTCCTCACCCAGCAAACAGAAAAGCACCTCCATAGTTTTGTCTTTTTTTTTTTTTTTTTTTTTTGGGGGGGGGGGTGGCCTCACCCAATAGTGCTCAGGGCTTCCCAGGTCTTGCTCTATGCTCAAGAATCATTCCTGGTGAGGTTGGGGGACCATATGGGATGCTATGTATTGAACATGGATTGCATGCAATTGAACACTGCTGCATGCAAGACAGCACCCTATCCACTGTAATTATCATTCCTGCCCTAGACCCCCATAGTTTGGCATGTCAAAAAAATTGTGAAGACTGTTTTCTGAAGAACAGTGAAAACTAATCTTGAATTTAGGAATAGGTATTATGAAGTATAATTAATATATCAATTATTTTTGCCTTTTTCCTCCCAAAGATACGTATTCTTAAGTTTAAAGCATTATGATTTACAAAGTTATTCATAGTTAAATTTTAGACATACAGTGTTTCAACACCAGTTCTACCACCAGTGTCACCCTCCCTCTACCAGTGTTCCCAGAGTTTATCTCATACCATCACCACCCCACCCCAGCCTGACATCATAACAGGCACCTTTTTAAGTTTAGTTGTTAAATTTTGGGTCTCATGATTTTGTTATTGTTGATTTCGTGGCTTGGATATTTAGTTCTGTCCTTTATTTACACTGTCAATGCACTTGAGTCCTCTTAGCCCTGCCCTCCAATATTTCACATCTGTCTTTCTCCAACCTCAACTCATTTTCTTTTCTTCTCACTATACTCTGGGTCTAGATATCAAAGAAGCCACTAGTTTAGACCAGGGCTTAATTAACCTCTCTTAGTCTTAATCCTGAAAATGCAGTTTAGGGGAGGGGTCCCTTAGTAACCAGGTATGCTGTGCCCCTTTAATCTATGGGAGGCTGAACACAGCTTCTCTGGAGCTAGAATACATAAAGAATTGTCAGCCAGGACATATGAGGGCCAGATCCCCAGTTCCACCAGTGTCCGCCTGTCCTTTGTCCTGTTCTGCTCCAGCCCCTGTGGTGAACCTGACAATTGGCCCCTCAACCCACTGTTTGCCCAGCTGGAGTCAGGTAGGTACTGATTCCACTACAGACCATCTCCCTTCCCCCGTAGATGGGAAGCCACATTCCTAAAGCCACTTCTAAAGAGAGAGCTGACATTCAGGGCTCTCTGCCTCCCAGGAGAGACCACCTAGATCTGTGCTCTCCCAGATATCTGTCTCATCAATCACCACTACCATCATTGCTTGCTCAGAGAGGGAGAGGGGGAGAGAAAGGGGCGGGGGAGAGAGAGAGAGAGAGCGTGTGTGTGTGTGTGTGTGTGTGTGTGTGTGTGTGTGTGTGTGTGTGTGTGTGTGTGTGTGTGTGTGTGTGTGAGAGCATGTGTGTGTGTGCGTGTGCGTGTGTGTGTGTGTGTGTGTGTGAGAGAGAGCATGTGTGTGTGTGTGTGTGTGCGTGTGCCAGGGGTCAAAACCAGGGCCTGACACATGCAAGACAAGTGCTCTGCTGCTGAGCTACGTCTCCAGCCAAGTCCTTTTTTATATATTTTTTATTTTATTTATTTATTTGTTTTTGTTTTTGGGTCACACCCAGCATTGCTCAGGGGGTTCTCCTGGCTCTACACTCAGAAATTGCTCCTGGCAGGCTCAGGGGACCATATGGGATGCGGGGTCAAACCATCGACCTTCTGCAGGCAAGGCAAACGCCATACCTCTATATCTCTCTGACCCCAAGTCCTTTTTTTTATAGAACATTCTCACTTCAAGGATTCCTCTCTGGCAAGGTGCCTGCACCCTCTGTGGGCCTCAGTTTCCTACTCTGAGTAGCATAGGGACTTACTGGACTCCTAAACACAACCCTTGTCACACTCTGTGAAACAAATTAAATCTTTGACCCCAGGCCTCTGGGAGAGTACAAAATCCATGGGAGCTCTGGGACTATGGTCGCAAGGGAAATGATGCAACCGGATTCTACAGGAACATGATCAGACGTGACATTGAGTGAGGGAGGGAAGAGAGAGTAGAGAATGAAGAATGTGATTTCTGTGTCTGGGACACAGTGCTTGATGGGATGTGCTCAGCAGATTGTACCATCTTCCTTTACCAGCGCCACTCCAGGGAAGGTTGAGATGCACTTTCAGAATCTCCCAACTAAGATAGCACCTCAGATTTGAGTCCACATGAGAGATTAAGAAGTGATTTTTGGGGCCAGAGAGATAGCACAGCCCTAGGAGAAACAGCACAGCGGTAGGGCGTTTGCCTTAAACACAGCTGATCCAGGATTGAGGGTGGTTCGAATCCCAGCATCCCATATGGTCCCCCAAGCCTGCCAGGAGCAATTTCTGAGCATAGAGCCTGGAGTAACGCCTGAGCGCTGCTGGGTGTGACCAAAATAAAAAAATAGTGACTTTGTCTGACATTTTTTAAATTTCTTTATAGAATTTCCCTTAATTTCAATATTGATTTAATGTGTTTGGTTTACACACTGTCTCTTGAAGAAAACAAAAGTATCTTTGTATTTTAAAGCAATCCATGTCTAAAGTGGAAAATTATTCTTAATGCTGCTTAGTTTAGCAGTATCATTTGGCAGCTGCCTTAAGTCCTCGGGGATTGACTCTTTCTCATCTAAAAGATAAAGAACTTGACTTTGGTAAATGATCCCAACTCTGCAACCATTGTGACGTTTCAGGTATATACAAGTTTCCATATTTCCCAAATAATAGAGACTTTACCCCAACTCTAGTAGGATTGCACAGATTATTGAAACAGCAAGCTTCCTGGCTTTCGGTTGGAACTGAATTAATGCTCTGGCTGATCATTATGTTGTTTGGTTAGTTTCTTACAAAGGGATAACAACATATTCCATAATAATTATAACTTGATTGATGGCCTGTTTTAATCTATAGGGTCTGCAGGAAGGAGGAATAATAAAGGGATCTTTAGTAGTAGAAGACTAGCTCTTAACCTGAGTCTCTGGGCCTTTGTTTTATGTTACCATTTTCTGGGCAAGAGTTGGCATTCTCAATCATAATACTCAAAGGCATTAGAGAGAACTGCCTGTTCTCTGTGTAGCCCAAATAGAGCTCAGAGGCAAGGATCTGAAAGAAGTTTCTCTCAAAGTACCGGTTGAATCTAAAGACTGAATATACAAGCAACCAGGTCTTCACCAGGGAGAACTTGATCGTAAAGCTGGGCAAATCCACTCTTATTTTCTTCACCATGTGAAGATATACCTGTAAACATTTTATCTGAAAAATTTGTGTGAGCAGGTAGGACATTTTCTTGCATGTGACTGGTCTGGATTTGATCCCTGGCCACCCATTTGGTCCCTGAGCCTGATCAGAAGTGATCACTGAGCAGAGAGCCAGAAGTAAGCCCTAAGTGAGCTTCACCAGGTGCGGTACTAAAACAAACACAAAGAATTTAGGTAAGTGAGAACTGGTCCTCAATCTTTTCTCATTTGATTTCTAGCACAGCACCTTGTCTGTTTTTTTGGTGGTATTTTTGTTTGTTTTTGCTTTTTGGGCCACACCTTGTGACGATCAAAGGTTACTCCTGGCTATGTGCTCAGAAATCACTACCAGATTGGGGGACCATATGGTACGGGGATCAAACTAAGGTCCGTCCTGGATTGGCCGTGTGCAAGGCAAACATCCTGCTACCGATCCAGCCCCACCTTGTCTGTTTTTAAACACCATAATTACACAGAAACTTTTTCAAAACTATTAGCATTCAAAAAATTTTTTAAAAAGGGCCAGAGAGGGGCCAGAGAGATAGCATGGAGGTAAGGCGTTTGCCTTTCATGCAGGAGGTCATCGGTTCAAATCCCGGTGTCCCATATGGTCCCCCGTGCCTGCCAGGAGCAATTTCTGAGCCTGGAGCCAGGAATAACCCCTGAGCACTGCCGGGTGTGACCCAAAAACCACAAAAAAAAAAAGGGCCAGAGAGATAGCAAAGAGGTAGGGTATTTGTCTTGCATGCAGAAGGACAGTGGTTCGAATTCTGGCATCCCATTTGAGCACTGCTGGGTGTGACCCAAAAACCAAAAAAATCTATTAGAATTCATTGATTCCCTGACCCTTTATTTATAATTTGTTTGATTCTGGACCAAGAAATAGGTTCCTATTACTTGAACATGGGAAAAAATGGTTTGTCTACATTTCTCCTTGGTATTCTCAAATTAAATAGGGAAGGGGACTGGAACGATAGCATAATTGTAGGGCATTTGCCTTGCACAGTGCCGACCTGGGGCAGACCCAGGTTCAATTCCCAACATCCTATATGCCCCACCCCCCATCCTCGAGCCTGCCAGGATCAATTTCTGAGCGCAGAGCCAGGAGTAACCTCTGAGCAACGCGTGGTGCCCCCCCCCCCCCAAATTAAATAGGGAAGGGAGGGAAATGAACTTTTTGCTGTGAGCCTAGCATCATGCTAGGTATTTGTGTATATTTTGTATAACACAACAAGAGTTTCTGCCACTTGTGTACAAAGAAAGACACTAAAGTTTAGAATTATGAAGTAGTTGAATTGGTAACTAAATGGCAAGGAAGAAATATAGAGCCTGGGTTCTTAAGCATATTATGAGAATTTCATCTGTTTTATGTTTGTTTGGTTGGTTGGTTGGTTGGTTTTGGGCCACACCCAGTGTCACTCAGGGGTTACTCCTGGCTATGCACTCAGAAATCACTCCTGGCACGGGGAACCATATTTGATGCCGGGATGGAACCCAGGTCTGTCTTTGCAGCCACAGGTAAGGCAAACGTGCTACTGCTGTGCTATCACTCGGCTCCTCTTCTGTTTTTTAAACCTATGTATTCACTGCTAATTCAGAAGGCCTCTATGGATCTAGACTGCCCTCTGACCTAATTACCAGGGTTTGATTCACTCATTAGCTCTCTGTCATACTTTGGAAAATGAGTTTTGGAGCTCCCATTCTGCTCAGTATTTATGGGCTTCTCAGTATTTCCTTAGAGGGTTTTCTGCCCTTTCACTTTGCCTACTCAGAAATTTATTGACTGATACCTCAGCCCTGGCCCCCACCCCTATCTCCAAGATGGATGCTCTCTGGCCTGTAACAAAGGACATATTTTGACTTTGAGTTGAAACTTTAAAAAAATTGAAAGCTGGGGGCCTGTGAGATGCACAGTGATAGGGTGTTTGCCTTGCATGCAGAAGGATGGTGGTTTGAATCCCGGCACCCCATGTGGTCACCCTAGCCTGCCAGGAGCAGTTTCTGAGTGTAGAGCCAGGGAGAACTCCTGTGAGTGCCGCCAGGTGTGATCCATTAAAAAAAAAAAAAATGAAAGCTGGGGACCAGAGTGATGACCAGGCAGTAGGGCGTTTGCCTTGGACATGCTAACCTAGGATGGACTACAGTTTGATCCCCTGGCGTCCCATATGGTCCCCCAAGCCAGTAGCGATTTCTGAGCACATAGCCAAGAGTAACCCCTGAGCGTCACTGAATGTGGCCCCAAAACAAAACAAAATTGAAAGCTGGTGTAAAAAGCCTTGGCTTTCAGACGAACATGTTGTGACCAGGGCCTCTGATAATCTGAAGCAGAGTTTTTTTGTTTTGTTTTGTTTTTGTGGGGTTTTGTTTTTTGTTTGTTTGTTTGTTTGTTTTGAGAAGTACCTTAAATTCTCAGTGTTCTTTGGTTTTTTTTCCTAAAGGAACAAGAATCTGCCAGAGAATAGAACACTAGACTAAGTAGAATCATTGTGCCATTTAACATTTGGTACTCTAGAGAAGCCTCACCAAGTATTCACACTAAAAGAACATGAACTCTTACGACTCTAGATCCTCATTTTCACAAGTGAGAAGCTTATTCCCAGCTTTGTAGATGTGCTACTTCACTTGGATGATGTAGTGCAGGGTAAATGGCTTCATAGCCAAGTGTGTACAGGCTCAGATTCCAGCTCCATCATGTGTGTATTGGGTGACTGCAGAAGTAATTTGATTGTAAAACAACATTAATCTTATCATCTTGTAGGGTTGTAGTCAGAGATAAGTAAGCAAATTCATATAATGCCCTGAATAGTATTATCATTTCTGTAACAATAATTGTTGTAAATAATTAATCTGACATTCTTACATCTGTCATGGCAATTTCTGTTTTTGTTTTGTGTTGAGGTTCGAACACAGGGCCTCATACACACAAGTCCTGTGCTTTACTGCTGAGTTAATCCCCAACACTTTCTTGAGTGGCCTAAGAACCAGTGTGTTCTGTGACAGAACACTTGGGAACTCTTGTTCACCAATCAGCTTTCTGTTCAGCTTACTGTTCAGAGACTTCTCTAATAGCCAGTATTGACCAATTATCTAACCATGTCTTTCAAAGGCATTTCTTGACACAGATGTCTGTATTGGTGATGTCGCTTTCCAGCCAGGTGTTCTTCCTGGCAGGCTAGCAGTGGCTTCTCCCACATGCCTACACTTGTTTCTCTCCCTGCCCCCCTCCTGAGCCTGGCCACAGCTACTTGTAGCAAACAAAAGCAAGATATTGGCAATGGAAAGGAGGACGTGTTCTGGTGCTCCCATGCCCTGCGGCATACATACCATTGCTAGGGTGTAACAGGGCCCAGGCCTGCAGTTGGGTGCAAATATGTCTGCACTAGCTTTTTTCCACCATAGGTAGAAAGGACCTGGTGACTGTGAGCCCTTACCTTGACAGCCAGTTCTAGCATTCTTACTGTTTTCAGTGTGGAAACATTTGCTAACTTCCTTTGCCAGATTTTTTACTAGTCTAAATGAAATGCTGTTCCGATCCTCTAGGAGCTCCTGAATCTAGTGAAAGAAAATGATACGTGCCAGGAGTTTTGAGTCAGGTGAGAAGTGGGGAAGAACTTATATCTTGTACTGATCCCTTTCTGGGCATCTCACAGTCTTTCAAAGTACCGTATTTTCCGGCGTATAAGACGACTTTTGAAACAAAAAAAAAGTCAACTGAAAATCGGGGGTCGTCTTATACGCCCAGTATATCCCCAAAAAATGTTTCAATATGCCGCTAAACGAAAATTGTCTGAATATTGCCACAAAACGAATTTTCCAACTCGATCCTGTAACGATCACTGCAAGGCTGCTCGGACCGCCTCTCAAACTCAGCCAATCCAAGCAGGCTTTTGATGCATGCAAATTAGAAAATGTTCTGGACCCGAATCTACACTGTCAAAAGCCTGCTCAGATTGGCCAGAGTCAGGGAGGAAGTCTATTACAGTAGAACCTTTGAACCTTTGCTTGTTGTGACTGGCTCACTGTGGTACATGAGCACAGGAACACATGCAGCACAGGAACATTCTGTCTGATACAGCAAATATAGGCCTAAACCTATTTTTTAACTGCAAAATTAGGGGGTCGTCTTATACACCGGAAAATACGGTAGCATTTATTTACTTGATAGAGGGGTGGGAAGGTTCATTTATTCAGCAGTGCTTGGAGGTTACTTCTAGTAGTTTTGGAGAGACCATGTGGAGCCAGCTATTGAACTAGGATCTGTAAGCACCTTAACTAGTTCCTGTACTGTTTTCAGGTCCTCAGAGTAGCATTTTTTTTCCTTATTACTGCCCTGAAACTATCAACATGTGTTAACGTTGCCATTTCACAAATGTGAAGTGAAGCAATTTGAGACCGCTAAGGCTGAGAAGTGGTTTTGCTGAGATTAAAATATAAATTAAATATAAATTAAAATTAAAATATAATTTAATCAGTTCCTTAGATGTACGAGTCAGGAAACAGCCCAGACAAGGAAAGAGGCTTGTTCAAGGGCTTCTAGCAGGGGTCCTCAAACTTTTTAAACAGGGGGCCAGTTCACTGTCCTTCAGACTGTTGGAGGGCCAGATTATAGTAAAAACAAAAATTATGAAAAAAAAAATTATGAACAAATTTCTATGCACACTGTATATATCTTATTTAGAAGTAAAGAAACAAAATGGGAATAAATACAATATGTGGCCCGCGGGCCGTAGTTTGAAGAACCCTGGCTTCTAGGGTAACAAAAATTTGAACCTATATTTCTCTCTTCCTCCAGTGACACATTATGAGTTCAGAGCTCATACACTGCCTTTTGCTTATGAGTTTGAGTTGCATGCCCAGAATAGGATTTTCTCCTCCTCTTCCTATAAATTACAGTTCTCAGTATGACACACTCTAGGCACATCATATTCTTTTTGTTTTTGGGCCACACCTAGCAGCGTTCAGAAATTACTCCTGACTCTGTGCTCAGAAATTGCTCCTGGCAGGCTCAGGGGACCATATGGGATGCCCGGAATCAAACACAGGTTGGCTTCATGCAAGGCAAATGCCCTACCATTGTGCTATTGCTCCAACCCCATATTCTTTTTTCTTCACACTAAAGGTCAACTTTCATTGGACAAATCGTAAGCTATAGATTAGAATGGCAGGGTAGGGGCCAAATAGTACAGTCGGTGGGACACTTGCCTTGCATGCAGCCAACTTGGGTTTGATCCCTAGTACCACTTATGGTCCCCCGGGCCTTCCAGGAATCATCCCAGAGAACAATGCCAGGAGTAAGTCCTGAGCACAATTGAGTGGGGCCTAAAAACATGACTGAGGGCAGAAACCATCAGTATATATTAGATTCCCTAGATATTTTATAAAGAGGGATCTCTTAAATTGTCCTCGTTGAGCTACTTTCCATCATCACCTTAACTCATTCCTCCTTGATTCTGGCAATGCTTCAAGGCCTCTTACCTTACATTATTAATTAAACTTTGTTGTGACTTTTCTCTTTCCCCACACATTGTAAGCTCTTGGAGTAGGAGACTCTATATATCAATTTTTTATTATTATTTTTTGGATCACACCCGGTGACACTCAGAGGCTTTACGCTCACTAATCGCTCCTGTCTTGGGAGACCATATGGGACGCCAAAGGATCAAACCACAGTTCGTCCGAAGTTAGCGTGTGCAAGGCAAACACCCTTCTGCTTATGCCACTGCTCTGGCCCCTGTATATCTATTTTTTTTGTTTTTGTCTTTGGGTCACACCTGCCAGTGCATGGGTGATTCAGTGGTAGAATTCTCACCTGCCACACCCGGCAATGCTCAGGGGTTACTTCTGGCTCTATGCTCAGAAATTGTGACTGGCAGGCTCGGGGGGGCCATATGGGATACGGGGATTCAAACCACCGTCCTTCTGCATACAAGGCAAACACCTTGCCTCCATGCTATCTCTCTGGCCCCATATCTACTTTTTATATCTGCAATGCTTAGCAAGTTACTGTAATTACATATTTGCCTTGCTCCTCAATTTACAATAGGCTTTTCTCAGACATTCATTCCAGATTTCATAGATTTTTTTTGTAGTACGATGATTTTGTTTTGTTTTGTTTTTTGTTTTTCGGGCCACACCCATTTGATGCTCAGGGGTTACTCCTGGCTAAGCGCTCAGAAATTGCCTCTGGCGTGGGGGGACCATATGGGAGCCAGGGGATCGAACCTCGTTTTTTCCTTGGCTAGGGCTTGCAAGGCAGACACTTTACCTCTAGTGCCACCTCGCCGGCCCCTGTAGTACGATGATTTTAACTACATTTTGTTAATGAAGAAAAATTACTGAGAGTGGTAGTAAGTGACTCATAATGGAGCTACTATTATTATCATCATCTGTTTTAGAGGGTTAGGAGCCATACCTTGCAATGCTCAGGGATCACTCTTGATCATTTGTTTGTTTGTTTGCTTGCTTGTTTGTTGGGTCACAGCACTGCTCAGGGATTACTCTTGGCTCTGCACTCAGAAATTGCTCCTGGCAAGCTCGGGGACCATATGGAATGCCAGGGTTCTAACCACTGTCTGTCCTGGATTGGCTGTGTGCAAGGCAAATGCCCTACCACTGCTATATTACCTCTACAGCCCCTGATCTTTAACAACTGTACCTACTGAGATCCTAATGTCCTATATCTTCCCCCCCCACCTCTTTCCTTTGTTAATATTATTATGCATGTGTGAGATCAGGGGTCTCACACACACACGGTGTAGTGCTTACACACATGCTTACAGAGCTGGGATAGGGAGTGTCATACTCATGTAATTGGCTCCTGCACCAGTGGTCCTCAAACTATGGCCCATGGGCCACATATTGTATTTGTATCTGTTTTGTTTCTTCATTGCAAAATAAGATCTATGCAGTGTGCATAAGAATTCGTTCATAAGTTTTGTTTCTACTATAGTCAGACCCTCCAATGGTCTGAGGGACAGTGAACTGGCTCCCTGTTTAAAAAGTTTGAGGACCCCTGTGACCTGCACATTGAAGTTGTGCTTACCAGGGGGTTTTGTTCATACATATGCTTGCATAGGGTCACATTCCTAACCATAGTGTTCACTCTTCCTGGTGTCAGAGATCAAACACACAGTAAAATTCTTAGGACTATGCTTAGTACTTGCGGATGGAAACAGATGTAAGAACTATGACCTCATGTTTGTGAGGCAGAAACTATTAGCCACTGAGCAATCCCTTAGGCTTTTGTACTAATCCTTTTCTTTCTTTCTTTTTTATGGTTTTTGGGTCACACCCAGCAGCGCTCAGGGTTACTCCTGGCTCTACGCTCAGAAATAGCTCCTGGCAGGCTCGGGGGACCATATGGGATACCGGGATTCGAACCACCATCCTTCTGCATGCAAGGCAAATGCCTTGCCTCCATACTATCTCTTCGGCCCTGTACTAATCCTTTTATGTAAAGTATCTCTAGTATGGCAAGTTTTCTTTCTTAAAAATTTCATTTTGGGGACCTGAGAGATAGCAAGGAGGTAAGGCATTTGCCTTTCATGCAGAAGGTCGGTGGTTCAAATCCCAGCATCCCATATGGTCCCCAGAGCCGTGACGAGTGTGACCCAAAAACAAAACAAAAAAAATTTATTTTGGGGCTGGAGCGGTGGCACAAGCAGTAAGGCATCTGTCTTGCATACACTAACCTAGGAACCCAGGATGGACCATACTTTGCTCCCTCGGCATCTCAGATGGTCCCCCAAACCAGAGGCGATTTCTGAGCATCACTGGGTGTGGCCCAAAAACCAAAAAAAATTTTTTTTATTTTAGGGGCCAGAGTGATAGCGCAGCAGTAGGGCATTTGCCTTGCACATGACTGACCCAGAACAGACCTAAGTTTGATCCCTGACATCCCATATGGTCCCCCAAGCCAGGAGAGATTTCTGAGCGCATAGCCAGGAGTCACCCTTGAGCGTCACCAGGTGTGGCACCAAAAAAAAACCAAACAAACAAATTTTTATTTTAGGAGTCAGAGCAATAGCACAGAGGTCAGGGCATCTGCCTTGCACGTGGCTGACTAGGTTTGACCCTGGCATCCCATATGGTCCTCCAAGCTGCCAGGAGTAATTTTGTTTGGTTTTGGTTTTGGTTTTTTGGGGTCACACCCGGCGGTGCTCAGGGGTTACTCCTGGCTGTCTGCTCAGAAATAGCTCCTGGCAGGCACGGGGGACCATGTGGGACACCGGGATTCGAATCAATCACCTTTGGTCCTGGATTGGCTGCTTGCAAGGCAAACACCACTGTGCTATCTCTCCGGGCCCAGAGTCAGTTATAACCCCTGAGCACTGCCAGGTATGGCCCAAAACAACAACCACCACCATTATTTTAGGCACTGTGATTTACAATACTGATAATGACAGGATTTCATGCAAAAAACATTCCAATAGCCACCTTTTACCAGTGTCAGCTTCATTCCACATCCTAGTGTGTCACAGTTGTACCCCCCAAAACCCATCTTATCCTCTCATCACCACCCCTATAAACCCCTACAGTGATCTGCTTCCTATTGAAGACCATTTCTCAGTTTCTGTTGCCGTTGTTTTTTCTTTAGCATAGTAGTTTTCAGCTGCTAGTCTGTAGATAGGCGCTAGTCTACAGGTGAAAGGTTAATATGTATTATTTAATTTTCATGGTAGTCCATTTTACTGAGCCAGAGAAGTGAAGTAATTTGTTTGCCCAAGATGACATAACCAGTAGGTTAAAGGATTAGGATTCAAACCAAGAGCCAGCCCCACCCTGCCTCTTAGAAATAAAGATGTAAGGGGCCGGCGCAGTGGCGCTAGAGGTAAGGTATCTGCCTTGCCAGCGCTAGCCTAGGACGGACCCCGTGTCCTATATGGTCCCCCAAGCCAGGAGCGACTTCTGAGCGCATAGCCAGGAGGAACCCCTGAGCATTACCAGGTGTGGCCCCCCACCCCCCAAATAAAGATGTAGGTGGTATGAGGTCTGGACAAAAAGAATAAGGAGTTTTGTTGACTAAGAGGTGGTTATAGATAGCAGCTCCTAGCTCAAAGTGTTGGGAATATTTCTTTTTTTTTTTTTTTTTTTAGGTCACACCCAGTGACACTCGGGGGTTACTCCTGTCTATGCGCTCAGAAATTGCTCCTGGCTTGGGGGACTATACGGGATGCTGGGGATCGAACCCATGTCCATTCTGGATCAGCCATGTGCAATGCAAATGCCCTACCACTGTGCTATCACGCTGGCCCCCAAGTTTTGGGAATCTTAAATGAGGAGGAACTTGTCTGTTCAGACATTGCCTTTGAACATACTGAGAGACATTTACCCAAGTGACTGGAGGGGAAAAGGAGCTATCTCTTCAATATGTTTTGGTTATTTTACTCCAAATATTTTTGTCCACTTTCTCTCTTTCTCCCTCCTTCCCTTCCTTTCATTTTTTTATTTTTTAGGGCAACATCCAGTAGTGCTCAGTGTGTTACTCTTGGTTCTGTGCTCAGAAATTACTCTTGGTGGTACCAGAGCAATAGCACAGCAGGTAAGGCCTTTGCCTTGCACACGGCCAACCTGGCTTCATCCCTGGCATCCCAGATGGTCCCCCGAGCCTCTAGAAGTAATTTTTTGTTTTGTTTTGGGGTCATAACCAACTGCACTCAGTAGTTAATCCTGGCTCTGTGCTCAAAAATTACTCCTGCCAGGCACAGGGAACCATACGGGATGCTGGGATTCATACCACCATCCCTCCTGGATTGGCTGCTTGCAGGTCAAACCCCCTACCACTGTCCTATCTCTCTGGCCCCAAGGAGTAATTTCTGAGTACAGGGCCAAGAGTAACCCCTGAGCACTGCTGGGTGTAGCTCATAAACAAAAACAAAGAAATTACTCTTAGTAAGCTCGGGAGGACCATATGGGATGCTGGGATTTGAATCTGGGTAGGCCACTTGCACGGTAAATGCCCTCCCCGCTATGTTATAGTTCCTGCTCCTTTTTGTCCATTTTCTTATTTTTGAGTTATACCCACAGGATTCAGAGATTTGGGGGGTGCTTTGGCATGATTCAGAAACTTTGAGGTGCTGGGGATCGAGCCCAGGCCTTTTGTGTGCAAAGCATTTATGGCACATTGATCTATCTTCCCAACACAAATATTTTATTTTGAAAATTTTCAAATACAGGGCCAGAGCAATAGCACAGCAGGTGTTATGGTGTTTGCCTTGCACGCAGCAGACCTGGACCAACCTGGGTTTGATCCCTAGCATCCCATATGGTCCCCCCAAGCTGCCAGGAGCAATTTCAGAATGCAGAGTCTAGAGTAAGCCCTGAGCACTGCCAGGTGTAGTCCAAAAAACAAAAAATAATTTTTTCCCAAATACATAGATGTGTCTGATGAAGGTTGTTGTACATTGCATGACTGAAAATCATGAACAACCTTGTAATTGTACCTCCCGGTGATTCAATTATAATAATTTATTTATAATTTTGAGACCGGAAAGATAGCATGGAGGTAGGACGTTTGCCTTGCATGCAGAAGGACAGTGGTTTGAATCTGGCATCCCATATGATCCCCCGAGCCTGCCAGGAGTAGCCTGAGTGCTGCCGGTGTGAACCAAAAACAAAAAAAAAAAGAATTTATTTATGATTTTAAAAAATTAGGTCAAAGAATACCCATGTGTTTCCGTTACCTAACTTCTTTATCTTTTTTATGTATGTACATAATAATATTTATGTTAGGCTTTTTTGTTTGTTTTGTTTTGGGGCCACACTCTAAACTCTGGGCTCAGAGATTACTTCTAGCAATTTGATTTTTGGAACAACTTATGGGCCTGGTTTAATCCTCAAGACGATGTATATTTTTAGTTTTGGGGATTGTGTTTTTTGTTGTTGTTTGTTTGTTTGTTTGTTTTTGGTTTTGGTTTTGGTTTGGGGGCCAACACTCAGAGGTTACTCCTGGCTCTTCACTCAGAAATCACTCCTCAAGGAAGGATCGAGGTTAGATCCCCGGTGTCCCATATGGTCCCCTCAAGCCAGGGCAGTTTCTAAGCGCTTAGCCAGGAGTAACCCCTGAGCATCAAACGGGTGTGGCCCGACAAACAAACAAACAAAAAAAAAAAACAGAAATCACTCCTGACAGGCTGGGAGGGCCATTTGGGATGGCAGAAATAGAACCTGGGTTGTCCACATGCAAGGTAAACACCCTACCCATTGTGCAATCCCTCTGGCTTTAAGACCATATGTTGTCTCAGTAATCAAATCCAGGTCTGCCACACGCAAGGCACATGCTTTATCTCTTGTACTATCTCTTTTGCCCTATGTTAAACTACTTTGTTCTTGTTGTTTTGGGGACCACATCTGGCAGTGCTCAAGACTTACCCCTGGCTATAAGTTTTAGGATCACCTCTGGTGGACATACAGGACTGTGTGGGTTGATGGGAATCAAACCGGGTTGGCCATGTGCCAGGCAAATACCCTACCCACTGTGCTATTGCTTTGACCTCTGTTTAACTATTTTATAATTATCTTTATTTAAACACCATGAGTACAAATATGATTATAGTTGTATGATTACTGTCATGTAAAGAACACCCCCCTTCACCAGTGCAACATTCCCACCACCAATTTCCCAGATCTCCCTCCTCCCCATCCCCCCACACCTGTACTCGAGACAGGCTTTCTACTTCCCTCATTAACTATCTTAAAGTAAATTGTAGTTACCAGTATTTTTATTTTTATCATTTTTTTGGGGGGGGGGTCACATCCAGGAGTGCTCAGGGGTTACTCCTGGCTCTATGCTCAGAAATCGCTCCTGGCAGGCTCGGGGTACCATATGGGATGTCGGAATTTGAACCAATGACCTTCTGCATGAAAGGCAAACGCCTTACCTCCATGCTATCTCTCCAGCTATTTTTATCTTTAACTGCTTTTATTTATTTTTATTTTGAGGGACCTGTGGATGTTTAGTTATGCCTGGCAGGGCTCGGGTTACTCCCAAATCAGTGTTCAAGGTTACTCCTAAATTGGTACTCTGACCATACACATCAAATCTGGGCTTCTGGCATGCAGAGTATACATTTCAGTCCTGAGTACCCATGGGTATGACCCCAAAACAAACCAAAAATAAATTATTGTTTGGTTGGCTTTTTTTCTGGGACTGGAGCCATAGAACATAAGTTCAAGCATTTGCATTGATTTGATCTCCAGTACCACATATGGTCCTCTGAGCACTGAATGCAGAGCCAGGAGAAAGTCTTGAGCACTTCCAGGTATGGGCCCCCTACCAAAAAAAAATTGTATATAACCAAACTAAAACTTGATAGTAGTTCAGTTCACAGTATAATCGGATGTATAGATCAAATTCAAATTTCCCTAATTATTCCTCACAAAGACATTCATAGCTGTTTTCTTTGTCAGTCCAATGTGAAGTCCAAGATTTAGATGTTACATTTGGTCTCTGTCTTTGGCTTTTTAGAATTCCTAGTGGCTAGTTGCCTTACTAAATGAGCCATATTCTGAATTACTGCCATTGTTTCTTTATGCTTGACATATTTGCATGCTTGTCTATGTGAGGCTAGGGTATCCAACCAAGGGACTCAATGCAAGACAAATGCTGTACTTCTAAGCCATATCCCCAGTCTCTGCATCAGTAATGTTATTAGTAATGGATGAGTTTCATTGCTTCATCAAGATATCGGTCTAGGGCCCGGAGAGATAGCACAGCGGCGTTTGCCTTGCAAGCAGCCAATCCAGGACCAAAGGTGGTTGGTTCGAATCCCGGTGTCCCATATGGTCCCCCGTGCCTGCCAGGAGCTATTTCTGAGCAGACAGCCAGGAGTACCCCCTGAGCACCACCGGGTGTGACCCAAAAACAAAAAACAACAACAACAACAACAACAACAAAAAGATATCGGTCTAGGGGGCCGGAGAGAAAGCATAGTGGTAAGGCGTTTTTGCCTTGCATGCGGCCGACACGGCGCTCGCTTGCTTGCTCGCTCGCTCGCTCTCTCTCTCATCTCTCTCCCCTAGCTCTGCTCTCTCCCCTCTCTCCTCTCTCTCTCCTCTTTCTCTCCTTTCTTTCCCCCTCTTTCTTACTTCTCTCACTGTTCTCTCTCACTGCTCTCTCTCTCTCTCTCTCTCTCTCTCTCTCTCTCTCTCTCTCTCTCCTGGGAACTAGTTCTCATGCTTACTGTTTTTATTGCCTTTGGGCATTTGTTATTCCCATATGAAGTATCGTCATATCACCCATATGAGAGATCATTCTGTGTGTGACCCTATTTCCCTCTAACTTGACTACACAATATATTCTTCAGATCCATCCACATAGCAGTAGTAAATTACATAACTTCATCTTTTCTTTCTTTTTTTTTTTTTCTTTTGTTTGTTTGTTTTTGGTCAACACCCTGTAGTGCTCAGGGGTTACTCTTGGCTCCATACTCAGAAATTACTCCTGGCAGGTCCAGGGGACTATATGGGATGTCAAGGATCAAACTCAAGTCAACTGTGCTGTCACTCCAGCCTGACTTCATCTTTTCTTACAAGAGAATAGTTTTCCGTTGTATATATGCTACCATAGTTTATTTAGTCATCTGTTCTTGGGTACTTGGGTTGTTTGCAGTACTACAGGTGAATACTGGAGTACAGATTAGTCTAAAACGGGTCTCAAACTCGCGGCCTGCAAATGGCCTCTGTACAACATTTTGTGGCCCTGCCCTAGAGGAATCTTTTTTTGTTTTGTTTTGTTTTGTTTTAGTTGTTTGGGTCACACACCCCAATGTTCAAGGCTTAGTACTGACTTTGCACTCAAGGATCACCCCAACTTTGCCTCCTGCGGCCGCAGGTAAATTGAGTTTGAGACCCCTGGTCTAGAAGTTGTGTTTTGTTTTGTTTTTTACTTTATTTAAAGAAAATACATCACACAGTTGACCATAATACAGTTGTTTCCAGATAAGTGAGAGAAAAAGGGTTTTGGCTTGGTTTTGGTTTTGGTTTTTTTTTTTGGAGGGGCCACACCCGGTCATGTTTGCCTTGCATGCAGAAGGATGGTGGTTCGAATCCCGGCATTCCACATGGTCCCCCGTGCCTGCCAGGGGCAATTTCTGAGCACAGAACCAGGAGTAACCCCTGAGTGCTGCCAGGTGTGACCCAAAAACAAAACAGAAATAGCTCCTGGCTCAGGGGACCATATGGGACAGGACGGGGGGGGGGGGGGGAGATTGAATCCGTCCTGGGTCAACCACATGCAAAGCAAATGCTTTACTGCCATACCACTGCTCTGAAAAAAATAAGGAAGGGGCCAGCGTAGTGGTGCTAGAGGTAAGGTGTCTGCTTTGCCAGCACTAATCTAGGACGGACCGAGGTTCGATCCCCTGGCGAGGTTCGATCCCCCGGCGTCCCATATGGTCCCTCAAGCCAGGAGCGACTTCTGGGCGCATAGCCAGGAGTAACCCCTGAGCATTACCGGGTGTGGCCCAAAAACAAACAGAAAACAAACAAACAAACAAGAATGGAAAAGAAAAGGAAATTTGAAAAAAAGAAAAGAAAATGTATAGTAGCAAGCATATTTGTGAAATTTATTGTATCTCCAGTGGATTTATTAATACAGTAGCAGAAGTTTTAGTAAGCTTTATTTTTAGTTTTTTCATTTTTGGAAAGCTTTAAGAATTTGCGTGTCATCCTTGTGCAGGAGCCATGCTAATCTTCTCTGTATCATTCCAATTTTAGTATATGTGCTACCAAAGTGAGCACAGTAAGCTCTTCTTGTTCACTGTTCATTCTGTTAAATTGGCATGTTCCAGGGCCAGAGAGATAGCATGGAGGTAGGGCATTTGCCTTGCATGCAGAACAACTGTGGTTCAAATCCCGGCATCCCATATGGTCCCCCGAGCGTGCTAGGAGTAACCCCTAAGCGCTGCCAGGTGTGACCAAATATAAAACAAAAAAAATTAAAAATTGGCATGTTCTTATAGGGATGAAAGTATCAAATGAAGTAGTTCAGCAATTCAAAGCACTATTACTGATATTGTGGGGCATGTGTGCTTTCAGTTGCCAGGCCTCCTGGAAAAAGAATGTGGGAATGTAGGGGAGAGGTACCCTCACTCAAAAAAAAAACAAAAAAACCCATACCTGAAGTTTGGTTGTATTGGTGTCCCCAAAGAGAATCATGAAGGGTGGCAATTGGCAATTGTGGCTATTGGCAAAAGGGTGATTCTCAACACCTGCCCTCTCCTCATAACTAGCTTTCTACCGTGTGGCTGGTGTACCCCTGATTTTTCATGGCTTAGTTTACATCTCATTCGAGAAAAGAATGAATCTATGAAGCTGGTCTGGTGCAAACATGGCTACTGTGTCTCCTACACCAGAATTTTTTAACTAGGGCCATCAATAGGCTTTAATCCTTGACATAACATATGCCAGGCTATTATTTATTTTCCTTGTAAGTGCATTTTTGGGGAGCAGTTTCTTGATTCTTATCAGATATGCCAAGGGCTTTAGCATCCAAAAAGGTTAGGAAACACCAATCTGCCAATGGAGGCAAGCAATACATAACTGCTTTCTGAGGTCTTGTTTTCTCTGAACCAGCTTCCTTTAGGAAAACAGTAGTAAAATGTGTCTTTTCATCTTGGTTTTGGATCAGAAGTGGCCTGTCATTTTGCTATTAGACCTGAGAACCAGGCATAGACATGTAACATGGTTCAGAGGGTTCAGGACAGGGGCTGGAGAGACAGTAAAGCAACTAAGGTCCTTGCTTTATATGTGCTGACCCGGGCTCAATCCCCAGCATCCTCTATGGTCTCCTGAACCCACTAGGAGTGATTCTGAGTGCAGAGACAAGAATAACCCCTGAGCACCACCAGGTATGGCCCCCAAAATAACAAAAAAAAATAGGGTTCGGTAATATAGTTTCTAATCTTGTCTTGCCTTTTAGGTGTTCAGAATGCCAGGATTCCCTTACCAACTGGTACTATGAGAAAGACGGGAAGCTCTACTGCAATAAGGATTACTGGGGGAAGTTTGGGGAGTTCTGCCACGGGTGCTCTCTGCTGATGACAGGACCTGCCATGGTGAGTCTTTCTGTCATTCCTCATCCTCATCAAAGTCTGTTAATAGCTCCTCCAATTCCCCAGTACCATTCATCTGGTCTTTCCATCATCCAGAGCTTCTTTATTTAGTCTATCATTTAACACATGTTTGTTGACTACTAACTGGTAAGTTCCAGGCAAGATCCTTTTCTCAAAGACTTAACAGTCCAGTTAGGAATGGATGGCCAAGTAGGCAGGGAAGAGACACAATACAATGGGATGGCCTTAAAGGGTAACATAAGGTTAAGAGGAGACTATATCTAACTATGTGTTCAAAGAAACAGAAAAGCAAATTGTGGAATGTACTGGCAAAATACCACCTATCTGCAGTAGACAGACAAAGAGCTTTAAGCCTCGTCACAGTCTTACACTGTCTCATGGCTGAAACCAAAATAATGTTTCTTTAATATCAGCAAGGACTGACAAGCATCAATCACACTTGGAGAAGCTCTGTACTGTTCAGTGAAATGGTAGATTGAAGGTGGTCCATAAATGGGGGGGGGGGCACACCTAACAGTGGTCAGGGGTTATTCCTGGCTCTGCACTCAGAAATTGCTCCTGGCAGGCTCAAAGGACCATATAGGATCCTGGGAATCAAACTCGGGTCCGTCCCAGATCGGCCATGTGCAAGGCAAACGCCCAACTGCTGTGCTATATTGTTCTAGCCCCCTTCCATAATCAGAAGCCATTGACTTAGTACTGCTCTCACTCTGACAGCTGTGACAACTCTCTGTGTTTACATGTCTCCCAATTGCTCACAGGTGGCTGGAGAATTCAAGTATCACCCAGAATGTTTCACTTGTATGAGCTGCAAGGTGATCATTGAGGATGGGGATGCATATGCTCTGGTGCAGCATGCCACCCTCTACTGGTAAGATGATGGCTCTGTATTCATTCTTCCCTATAAAAATGACCTTGAGACAGAAACAGACCTTGACTCTCTAGGCTGCTCAATTTGGGCAGGATTATTAGGGGTGTATAAAAGCACTTGATTCCTATCAAAGCAATGATATTAACCTATCTGTATAAAAGACAATCATTCTCTGCCTTGGTCTTATCTACTGTATAAATATTGGTATTTCCCTTCACTACTCTGAGAAAGAAAGGGAGAAAATTGTTCTTAGAGAAAGATCCCAGAAAATTAAAGGAAAGGGCTCCTTAGCATTCACTCAGCCCATCTACCTCAATAGACAGACTTAAATCCTGAGAAGAAGCATGAGGGAAGAGTCTGACTTGAATCGATACAGAGTAAAGAGAATCCAGACTTTGCTTTCAGTCATAGCCTGGAAACCCATGTTGCTCATTTTGCACAACTAAATAGAATCATGACAAGAAGATAGTAGTGATAATATGGGTACTGTTGTTTAAGGACACATGATACAGTGGTTCCTGGTGCTTCCAGGTAGAGACTCATAATTTTTACTCCCTTTATATTCCTCTTCCCAGTGGAAAATGCCACAATGATGTGGTGCTGGCACCCATGTTTGAGAGACTATCCACAGAGTCTGTTCAGGACCAGCTGCCCTACTCTGTCACACTCATCTCCATGCCAGCCACCACTGTGGGCAGACGTGGCTTCTCTGTGTCTGTGGAGAGTACCTGCACCAACTATGCTACCACAGTGCAAGTGAAAGAGTGAGTATTTTGAGGGGCTGGAGTGGTGGCGCAAGCGGTAAGGCATCTGCCTTGCACGCATTAGCCTAGAACAGACCGCGGTTTAATCCCTCAGCGTCCCATATGGTCCCCCAAACCGGGAGCAATTTCTGAGAACATAGCCAGGAGTAATCCCTGAACATCATCAAGTGTGGCTGAAAAAACAAACAAACAAAAAACTGAGGGGCCAGAGAGATAGCATGGAGGTAAGGCATTTGCCTTTCATGCAGAAGGTCATTGGTTTGAATTCCGGCATACCATATGGTCCCCTGAGCCTGCCAGGAGCGATTTCTGAGCGTGGAGCCAGGAGTAACCCCTGAGCACTGCCGGGTGTGACCCAAAAACCAAAAAAAAATGAGTATTTTGAGAACCATGGTACCAGAGATTCCTCAAGAACTTCAAAACACAAAAGTCTAATGAAGAGCTCCCACATCCTCACCACCTATCTTTCTCCTGGAATTCATTGGATTATAAACTTACTTGGGTCTTGGCACTTACTGGTCTAAGCCTAAACTTTTTCCCTCTAGTTAGTTTACTTTGAGTCACATGTCAAGTTTCAGATCAGGTTTGCTCTTTGAAATGATGGTTTAAGTATAATTGTTTAATATCATCTATCCTCCCTGTTGGTTTCCTTTACAACTTAGGTTTTATTCAGACTCGAACAGTTCAGATAGTAGATATTTGTTGATTGTTTTTTCTGTCTAAATTAATGGAAGTTGGAAGAGAAAATAAGGCTCATGGTTAAAAAGAGGTTAATATTTCTTTATACGTTGAAGCCAGAGACAGGATAGGAAAGAGTTTTTATCTGCTACTAGTGTTGAGGCACCTGAGGCCACACTAGGGAATTGTGTGGCCTACTAGGTATTGAGCAGTGAATTCTTGGAAATGTGTGAGAATCAGTAGGGTAGAGTGATTCAGGAGGAAATGAGATCTGCTCTACATCCTCATTTCATGAAGGTGGAGACAGGAGTCCCTGGTTGTGTCTGATGTAGATTACCTGGCTGGGAACCAGAGAGGAGGCTAAGTCTTGGGAGTTTGGATTATATAAAGACTCGCAAGTCCATTGAGATGTTTAAGTAAACAGTTAGCATTTAGATATTTTTTTGGTTTGGAAGTTGGACAGGAGAGGGGTAAGCCTACAAATACAGGGACCAGTTAGAGATAGGTGAGAGATGTTGCTGAACTACAATAATGAAAGAAATAGGATTCTCCAGGATGGTGAGAAAACTCCATACGGGAATGATTATGCAGGGATGAAATCCAGATTTTGTCTTTGGCCCCTGAATCAGTGATTACCTTTGCTGAGATGAAAACCATTGAATGGATGTTGTGCCTTTTTCTGTAAGTGATCTATGTCTTGGAGGGCATGAGGCCTTGTTCTGCATAAATGAAATTGGCTAGGAATGTTTTTTTTTTTTTTTTTTTTTTTTTTTTTTTTTTTTTTTTTTGTGGTTTTTGGGTCACACCCGGCAGTGCTCAGGGGTTACTCCTGGCTCCATGCTCAGAAATTGCTCCTGGCAGGCACGGGGGACCATATGGGACGCTGGGATTCGAACCGATGACCTCTTGCATGAAAGGCAAACGCCTTACCTCCATGCTATCTCTCCAGCCCCGGCTAGGAATGTTTTTAGGATTCCTTAATCCGTCTCAATTTTATTTTGTCCAGAGTCAACCGTATGCACATCACTCCCAATAATCGGAATGCCATCCACCCTGGTGATCGCATCCTGGAGATCAATGGCACCCCTGTTCGCACACTTCGCGTGGAGGAGGTAAACTGTATACCCAGTTTGTCTTCTGGGGGTGAGACATGGAATAATTCAATTGGATACTTAGGCTATGACTCTTACCTTTGTCCACACTCAGCCTATTTCTTTCTTTTACCACTTAGCCTATGGCCCATGGTAACCTCCTATGCCCAATCTGGCATGTTTCTAGGGCAGCAGGGATGACTTGACAGATGACTTGACAGTAGAGCTGACAGGATCCCCAGAAGACAGGGCATTCCTGGAGGTGGAGCCACCTTTAGTCTCATCCAACGTTGACTATACTATATTTTTTTGATCAACTGAGCTGACCCTGGGTGGCTTAGGATGGTAGAGCCAATGTGACCCAATATTACATTGCTCTTGACCACAGGTAGAAGAAGCAATTAACCAGACAAGCCAGACGCTGCAGGTCTTGATCGAACATGACCCTGATTCCCAGCACATGGACCACCGACGACTAGATGCACGACTTTCTTCTCACATACAGAATGCTGTACATCCCAACACCCTCAGTACCTTGGACACCAAGGAGAATCTGGAAGGGACGTTAAGGAGACGCTCACTGAGGTGCTACCCCCCACCCCGACTTTGTTCTGTTCCATGTCTTTTTTTTTGTTTTTTTGTTTTTGGGTCACACCCAGCAGTGCTCAGGGATTACTCCTGGCTCTAGGCTCAGAAATTGTTCCTGGCAGGCTCGGGGGACCACAAGGAATGCTGAGATTCGAATCACCATTCTGCATCAAGGCAAACGCCCTACCTCCATGCTATCTCTCTGGCCCCTGTTCCATGTCTTTACCTTAGAGAAATAAAGATATCTTTTGGAAGCAAGCAGAGATAAGAAAGGGAACAAGCTGAATAGAAATAGGCTATGAGGTTTGTGCTGATCTCTCCCCATGCAGGTGACTGCTCCTAGCCAGTGCAGATCTGACCCATCTGTCTGCCAGGTTTCTTTAGAAGCCTGCATGTCAGATTCTGTCCACTGAATTGTACTGCACAGGGAAGCCTGACCCGTGCAAGAATTAGGCTCAGAGGCTGGAGTAGGAGCACAATAGGATTAGAAGTAAATACAACTATCTATAATTATATAGATCTATCTATTTCACTATTTCACTATTTTTAGTGCAATATTTTGCAATATTTTACTATTAAGTGAAAATATTAAAAGAAAAAAAGAGGGGCCAGAGCAGTGGCGTAAGGCATAAGGCATCTGCCTTCATGCACTCGCCTAGTACAGACCGCGGTTTGATTCCTTGGCATCCCATATGGTTCCCCTAGCCAGGAGTAACCCCTGAACGTCAACAGGTGTGGCCTAAACCCCCCCCCCCCCAAAAAAAAGTATAAAAAAAGAGATGGGGCTAGAGAGATAGTATAGTAGGAGAGGTGCAGTTTTGTGCAGTGGTAGTATCATAATCTTTAAGGTTTATCAGAGATACTATATATGGTTTTTTTTTGTGGGGGGGTTAGGCCACACCCGGTAATGTTCAGGGGTTACTCCTAGCTATGTGCTCAGAAATCGCTCCTGGCTTGGGGGACCATATGGAACACCAGGGGATTGAATCATGGTCCGCCCTAGGCTAGCGTGTGCAAGGCAGACAGACACCTTACGACCTGCGTCACCGCTCTGGTCACAAGAGAGATAAAATATTGCTAAATGAAAATTTTTTGTTTGCCATGCACGTGGATGGATACTGGGTTCAATTCTGGCACTTAAGATGTTCTCCAAATGCTGCCAGGAATGATTCACGAATATAGAGTCAGGAGTAATCCCTGTGCATAGCTGGATCTAGCACAGAAACAAAAACTAAAACCTTAGTGGTTGAGGTCCTCATCCTGTATGCATATGCCAAGAAGAGAGACTTAGGGAGTTCAGAATATTAGCTCTTACGATAGACCAGCCATACAGCCCCTTCAGTCTGACCTTCATCTCTTTAATCACTTTTTCTCGGACCCTCAGTTTTGTTTTGTTTTGTTTTGGTTTTGGTTTTTGGGCCACACCTGCCAGTGCTCAGGGGTTACTCCTGGCTATCTGCTCAGAAATAGCTCCTGGCAGGCACGGGGGACCATATGGGACACCAGGATTCGAACCAACCACCTTTGGTCCTGGATCAGCTGCTTGCAAGGCAAACGCCACTGCGCTATCTCTCCGGGCCCAGACCCTCAGTTTTTACATCTCTGAAGTAGATGTTGCAAGGTAAAAGTGACTGTCTGACTTTTTTTTTTTTTTTTTTTTGGTTTTTGGTTTTTGAGTCATACCTGGCAGCATTCAGGGGTCACTCCTGGCTCTATGCTCAGAAATTGCTTCTGGCAGGCTCAGGGGACCATATGGGATGCCGGGATTCAGACCACGGACCTTCTGCCTGCAAGGCAAATGCCTTACCTTCATGCTATTTCTCTGGCCCTGACTGTCTGACCAATTTTGTAAATATTTATTGTATGGAGCTGGAACTATATAGTACAGAGGATAGGGTGTTTGCCTTGCACACAGCCCACAAAGGTTGGATCTCCCCCAGCATTCCAGTGATTTCTGAGTACAAAGCCTTTAAGCTCTAGTGGGTGTGGACCAAAAAAAATAATAATAAAGAATTTGGGGCTGGAGCAGTGGCGCAAGCTGGCCTGCGAAGGACCGCTGTTCGATCTCCTGATGTCCCCAAGCCAGTAGCGATTTCTGAACGCATAGACAGGAGCATCACCAGGTGTGGCCCCCAAAAAAAGAAAGAATTCAGTAGAATTGCAAAGAAGTAGAGTGCTGGCCTAGGAAAATGTGAGGAGTTCTAGTATCTCTAGAAAATGGGGGGTTTTTGCCACCTTTCTAACTCAGCATACTGAATCATTTAGGCCCTCTTACTGGCATATGTTGGGAATCAGGCCCACTCCTAGCTGCCCTTTTGGATATACAAGTGAACTAGTAAAGATAGCATGGCAGAGGGCAGAGACGTTCTTACAATGCAATAACTGGAAGAGGGAAGAGGTGTCAGAAGACTGCTCAGATATTCATGGAGAATAGTCAGTCGAGGAGGAGAGAGATAATTCCCCTCTGTACTTCAGTGGTCACAGCCAGTGGGAAACAAAGCAGAACAAGGGCCAGCAAACCCCATGAGCAGTCCTTTCCTAGTAACCCAAGGGAAATAGCATTCCTTGAAATTTATGAGGTTGCAGTTTACCTACACTACTATGGATGTCAGTTGTCTTGTCACTTCTTTTTTTGTTGAGACAATACTCAGCTTGGCTGTGCAGGCCTAACAGTTCAGTGCACATGCCTGGACAGTGCAATAGCAGTTGTTTCCAATAGTGCTGGAGGCCACCAGTACTGTATCCAATGTGCTGGGGGAGTCATGCAGTACCCGATATTGAACTAGGGATTTCATGCGTACCAGTCAAACACTTGAGCCCTTTGAGCTGTCTCTGTGGCCATTCTTGTTCTTTCTTTTAGGAGATTGAAATAATAGTCTTCAACTATTACTACTACTCACTGCTTTTTATTTGTTTTGTCTAGTTTTGTTTTTTGGGTGACACATGGCATTGCTCCTAGCATTAAGCTCAGGAATCACTCCTGGCTGGATTTGGTGACCATATAGTTTGCTGGGGATCAAACCCAGGTTGGCCACATGCAGAGCAAGCTCCCAACCCACCATACTACAGCTCCAATCCTCTCACTGCTTTTAAAAATATAAACATTAGGGGCCGGGCGGTGGCGCTAGAGGTAAGGTGCCTGCCTTGCCTGCGCTAGCCTTGGACGGACCGCGGTTCGATCCCCCGGCGTCCCATATGGTCCCCCAAGCCAGGAACAACTTCTGAGCGCATAGCCAGGAGTAACCCCTGAGCATTACCGGGTGTGGCCCAAAAAACGAAAAAAAAAAAAAAAAAGAAAAAAAATATAAACATTAGTTTATTAGTTCCTTTAACATTAAGAGCATCATACAGGGTTATTTTTTTTTGTCTTTGTTTTTTGCTTTTGCTTGGTGTTTTTTTTTGGGTCACACCCAGCAGCGCTCAGGAGTTACTCCTGGCTTTACGCACAGAAATCGCTCCTGGCAAGCTTGGGGACCATATGGTATGCTGGGATTTGAACCACTGACCTTCTGCATGGAAGGCAAATGCCCTATCTCCATACTATCTCTCCAGCCCCTTGTCTTTGTTTTTATTTGGGGACCACGCCCATATGTGTTCATGGCTAACTGCTGGCTCTGCACTCAGGAATTACTTCTGGTGGTGGGAGACAATGTGGGTGCTAGGGATCGAGCCCAGCTGGCCATGGGCAACACAAACACCCTATCTATTATATTGTCACTCTGACTCCCAAAGGGTTATTATTTTATAATCTAGAAAATATAGACAGGTTCAAAGATATGAAAAGTATTTTGGAATTCATTTATTAGTGAATTACCATCTACTGTGCTTTCTTTCATTGACCATTATAATCAAATAGATCTAGTCAGTTCCAAGTGAGCCAAACTCAGGATTCACAATTTAAAGGTGTTTGCTATGCTTAAATAAACTACTACTGTTGGGAGCCTAAAAATGGTACATATGACTACATATGCCTCCCTCCCATAATAGCAGCCACACTATACATATTAGAATTGACTTGGTAGGTGGCCCTGAGTTCTTGCTTCCCAAGTTTCTCAGCAAATCTCTAAAAACATATCCTACCTTTCTTCATCTTCAAGACGCAGTAACAGTATCTCCAAGTCCCCTGGCCCCAGTTCTCCAAAAGAGCCCCTCCTGCTCAGCCGTGACATCAGTCGCTCAGAATCCCTCCGTTGTTCCAGCAGCTACTCACAGCAGATATTCCGGCCATGTGACCTGATCCATGGGGAGGTCCTGGGAAAGGGCTTCTTTGGGCAGGCCATCAAGGTGAGCATAGACTGTTTTGTCCTCTGTTTCCCAGCCTTTTCTCACCTTCTTTCAAAGACTTCTCATCAGGGACTGAAGTGATAATGCAGCAGGTAGAGTGATCCAGGTTTGTGTCCTTGCTGAATGCAGAGCCAGGAGTAAACTATGAGCACTGCTGAGTGTGGCCCAAAAAAAAAAAACAGTCCTCATCACCAAACATCACACTATTCACTGCAGAACATCACATTCTTTCTGGCTGCAAGTGATGGTGTGTTGACTCTATCCATCCAGGGTTTGTAAGGACAGTTGTGTTTTTCTTTTTTTGTTTTTTTTTTCTTTTTTTTTATAATTTTTTTATTTTGAATTATGAGAACAAAAGATGCAAAGAAAGAGGATAAGGTAAAGTTACAGTGGAAGGACAATTACCCATAACATAATTATCAGAAGAAGTCCCCTTGCTGATATCTTAACTTTGAACTTTCAGCCAAAGAAAGTTAAGATAAATAAAACAGAATCCATGTACAATTACTTTGTCCCTCAAGTTCCCAGATTGTAGCACATTATAATATTTCTTAACAGCACACAAGGCAATCTAAAGCCATCAAACTTACATAACTCCTTAAACATTAGAGGCATAGTATTTTTTACATTTCCATGTACATGCATATTAGCTTAAGTTAACCTCAAATTTTAAGTGGGTGCGTTTTAAGGATTAGAGTCAAAGGAGCACAGTAAAAATGGTGTTAGAGTGGCAATTGTTGTTTGCATAGGCCCACCAAAATATGAGAGGCATGGAAAGGAATAACCTTGGCCTAAATACAAAGAGATCCTACCCCTGAAGTTTCCTGGCATAAGACCAGCTCTAGGCCTCAGGCAAGTTATCGTTCGATCCAAGACATTGTCCATAGCGCCAACACACTTATCACACAGTCTCTGTTGTTGGTATCATGTTTCTGTATTAAAGATTCTGGAATCTGCATGTCCTACATTGAAGTCATGATGTGGAGTGCCTTCTCGTTTCACCTCACCATGAAAGGGCAATGCAGGAAGCCCTAGGACAGTTATGTTTAAGTGAACTTTGTAAATCAGGAGAACGTGGTTGGAGTCACCTATTTTCATGACAGTGGTTGCCCCATTTCCAGTCAATGGGTGTTTTTAGGTGTCAGTGACTTCAGTGTTGGGCATATAGCAAGGAAGTGGTTCCTGCCTCCTTGATGAACAGCATCTGGGACTAACCTCTGTCTCTTTCTTTCCTCCTCCTCCTCTGCTGAGAGCTGGGAGGGGGGGTCAGGTAAGCCGTATGTCTCAGCTTTGGGGCAGTGGGACTGGAGAGCTCACTCCCCACCCCACCCAGCCTCCTGGAGCATGTCTGTGGCACTGACCCTTCTATCCCAAACTTCAGTTTACCCAAGAGATTTCTCTGTCAGATGACCAAAGCCCCTGCTTGGCTTGGCAGTACCCCTTCCTGCCTCCTCTACTTCTTTTTCTGGATCTAACTTATTTTTTGTGCATGCCCAGCTCTGCAGGGATGAGGCTTTGCTCCCCTCTGAGTTCCCTGTTAGCCTATGCTTGTCCTTTATACACGAACTCTTTGTCACTCTAATCCAGTTCAGTATGTCCTCCAAAGGATGGGATGAGCAATAGTATAGCTTTTCACAAGCCAGTCCCAGAACTGCCTCTGATCTCTGCACCAGTAATAGTTACTTTCTCGATAGGTGACACACAAAGCCACGGGCAAAGTAATGGTCATGAAGGAATTAATTCGGTGTGATGAGGAAACACAGAAGACTTTTCTGACTGAGGTAAGTAGGTGAAATGAAGGTGAGGAATTTAATATTGTTGAAAGAGGTTATGCCATAGTGGGTTAAAGAAGAAACTTAGTTTGAAATCACCATCTTAAAGGCTGAACTGAAAAGAACACTAGGGAATATCTTGCTCTCTAATGGGATTTACTCAGTGGACATTTATTGAACACAGCACAAATAGAATACAAGAGATCCAGTAATAAATGGGTGGGAGATGGGCCAGAGCAATAGTACAACAGGTAGGATTTTTGCCATGCCCGCAATCAACCTGGGTTCAATCCTTGTATCCCATATGGTCCCATATGGTCCCACAAGCCCGCCATGAGTGATTCCTGAGCACTAAATACCACAAGGTGTGCCCCAAAACAAAACAAATGGGGGCGGATTCAGAGGAGCTTAACGGACTTGGCATGTCGTGGATAGGATAATAATAGACCTATTTAGTATGAGATTTTATAATCAGTATAATTTCTGATGAAAGAGCCTGGAATTAGGCCTACCAGAGAAACTGACACCCTGTGATCATTTATTTACCTAGTTTTCACTGTCTCCATCATTGCTTCATTACTTCAGTTGGATATATCTGTGACCTAGTACTTTGTTTCACTTTTGGGTCCTTCCATTCCAGCCCTAGCGCAGTTCTCAGTCAGGCAGTACCCCAAAAGTAAGTTCTTAGTTTCTGTCATATGGACTAAGCTAGGAGATTCAGGTATGACTTGTATTGCAAAAGAAGATAATGATAGTAACCACCTACCTTCCTTGACTTTCTTTTCACTTCTTTTCACTCAGGTGAAAGTTATGCGCAGCCTGGACCATCCCAACGTGCTGAAGTTCATTGGTGTGTTGTATAAGGACAAGAAGCTGAACCTGCTGACAGAGTACATTGAAGGGGGCACACTGAAGGACTTCCTGCGCAGTGTGGTAAGAACTTGACCCTCTATATGCCAAGAGTTTTGGTGGGTTTTCAGTGGGCACTTGTGTTACCACTATCCTGGGACCACCTTTTTCCTACAAAGGGTCATGTTGGGTGGGGCTAAGCACAGACAAGAGGGCTTGTCAGCACATTGACCAGAGGACCCGGACTACAAGTGGGACAGAGCCCAACAGCTTCTGATGGGCTTTCCTTTATCCTGCAGGATCCCTTTCCTTGGCAACAGAAGGTCAGGTTTGCCAAAGGCATTGCTTCTGGAATGGTGAGTCCTGCCAACACCCCTATGCATAGGGAATAGTTGGGTGGTGTGTGAGCTTTGTGGGCTGACACTAGAAAATATGAGGCCTCCCCCCTCCCCCCCACTTGAGCAGCTCTTGTGGGCAGGATAATTTAGGAACTATTTATTTACTCTACTTTTTTTTTTTTTTTTTTTTTGGTTTTTGGTTTTTGGGTCACACTCAGTGGCACTCAGGAGTCAGAAGTCGCTCCTGGCAGGCTGGGGGAAAATATGGGATGCCGGGATTTGAACCAGGGTTCATCCTGTGTTGGCTGCATGCAAGGCCTTACCACTATGTTATCGCTCTTCCTCTCTCCCTCTCTCTCCTCTCTCCTTCTCCCTTTCCCTCTCTCCCTCTCTTCTTTCCTCCCTCTATCCTCCTCTTTCTTTCCTCTCTTCTCTCGTTCAGACCACATCTGGTGGTTCTCAGTCTTCCTCCTGGGTCTGTGCTCAGGGATCACACCTAATGAGGCCCATGGGACAGGTCTGTGGGTGCAGAATTCTGAAAGCATATTTGGAACTCTGCACAGAGCTCAGTAAATTGTATGCATAGGGCCAGAGTGATAGCACAGCATTAAGATGTTTACCTTGCACGAGGTCAACACAGGACGGATTCTGATTCAAATCCCAGCATCTCATATGGTCCCCTGAGCATGCCAGGAGTAACTTCTGAGCACAAAGTGAGGAGTAATTCCTGAGCACCATCAGGTGTGACCCAAAAAAATAAAAAAAATAAAATAAAATAAAAATAAATTCTGATGGGGCCAGAGAGATAGCACGGCGGTAGGGCGTTTGCCTTGCAAGCAGACGATCCAGGACGGATTGTGGTTCGAATCCCCCATCCTATATGGTCCCCCATGCCTGCCAGGAGCAATTTCTGAGCACAGAGCCAGAAGTAACCCCTGAGCGCAGCCAGGTATGACCAAAAAAAAAAAAAAAAAACCCAAGGGGAGAGGATCTAAAAAAAAAACCCAAAAAATAAATAGGGGCTAGAGAGATAGCATGGAGGTAGGGCATTTGCCTCGCATGTAGAAGGACTGTGGTTCGAATCCCGGCATTCCATATGGTCCTCCGAGCCTGCCAGGAGCGATTTCTGAGCACAAAGCCAGGAGTAACCCCTGAGCGCTGCCAGGTGTGACCCAAAAACCAAAAATAAATAGGTAAATTCTGAGCACAACTGGGTATGGTTCCAATCCCTCCTTGCCCCAAAATCAAAAGTTTAAAAATAGGGGCTGGAGGGGCTGGAGAGTTAGCATGGAGGCAAGGCATTTGCCTTGCAAGCGGAAGGATGGTGGTTCGAATCCTGACATCCCGTAGGGTCCCTCGTGCCTGCCAGGGGCAATTTCTGAGCGTAGAGCCAAGAGTAACCACTGAGCACTGCCAGGTGTGACCCAAAAACAAACAAACAAAAAAATAGGGGCTGGAGCAATAGCACAGCAGGTAGGGTATTTGCCTTTTTACATACCTTATTTCCCAGAATCCGACATGGCCACCAAGTTAACCAAGAGTAATTTCTGAGCATAGAGCCAGTAGTTTAAAAAAAAAAAGTTGATTTTTAAGGGGTTTTATGCCAATTACTGAGCTATAAGGGATCTACATTCATGTGTTGTTCCCACTTGGGTTCCAGAGGCAAAGCTGAGGCTAGAAGGGAAAGGATAGAGTTATGGAGACTGATCAATCTAATCTCCAAACTGTTTTTCATGTGAGGGAGAAGACTGAAGATTAAGGTGTCCGTTAAGTGAAAGAATCTGGACTTTTATTTTGGAATTCAGAAGACAAATAAAAGGTTTCTTGGCTGGTCCGAGTGCAGTAGTGTTTACAATTAATTGATCACCGCCAGTTACAGATTTCTTTGTTCCTTCCCCACTCCCACTGCTTCATTTGACTAGCCTAAAAAAAAAAAAAAAAGAAAGGAAAAAGAGGTTTTTTCTATTTAGAACACAAATGGAAAAGCAAAAAATTTTCCAAACAGAGTTGATATTCTTTTTTGGGTTGTTTTTTTTTTTTTTGGGGGGGGGGGCACACCTGGTGATATTCAGGGGTTATTCCTGGCTATGCACTCAGAAATCGCTCCTGGCTTGGGGGGGCCATATAGGACGCCAGGGAATCGAACTATGGTCCATCCTAGTGCACACAAGCCAGATGCCTTACATCCTCAACCACCGCTCCAGCCCCCAAAGTTGATTTTCTGAAAGATGAGGCTGATGTGGTCAACAGTGGGCCCAGACCCTAGAGTTCAGTTCTGGATTTTGAAGCTGTGTGGAGATGGCTTGGAACATGAGCTCGTTTTGTGGCCCCCAATTCCACTGTCAATCTCTGGTTGTTTGACTTCCATTACCTCTGCTTATCCTTCTATTCCAGGCTTATTTGCACTCCATGTGCATCATTCACCGGGATCTGAACTCACACAATTGCCTCATCAAACTGGTATGTCCTGCTGCTTTGGACCTTCTGAGGTCAGCTCTCTTGACCGCCTCTTTGCTTTAGATCAAAGATTTTATTCAATCTCACACATCTTACCCTTCTTGCCTGCTGCTTTTGATGCTTTTCTCTGCCTTCTCAGAGTTCTCTTCCCTGTAAGCAGCCTTTGAAATCTTTTGGTTAAAAGACACATCAGGAGTTTCTTAACTGTATATAAAGCTGCCCCTCAGCTCTGTTTATTGCAGTTTCCTGGTATCCATTAACTGATCCAGGATCCTCTCTTTCTCTCTCTCTCTCTACTGACCCAGGCTTCTCTCTCTCTCTCTCCTCTCTCTTTCCTACCACCCCACCAGCAATGGCCTTAAATCTTTCTGGAAACAAGAAAAAATCGACAAGAAAAAATAGAAATAAAGAAAGCTACTCTCCTGCCCTAACTGCTTGTCCTCAGGTTCTGGAGTTTCTTACCTCCAGGCTCCAGGGAATCTACTCTACTCTGCAGCAGGAACTTAGAAAATGCAGGGTCACACCTGTCTAATAGAGCTTATACTATGGCTCCTGGGCTTTTCTCCCTTTCTTTCATGTCTTTTCTTGCGTAGGCCCATATCCCAACTTCATGTTTGACGATCGTCTATCATATCCTGATCTGGTCCCTTTCCTGGCAGGACAAGACTGTGGTTGTGGCTGACTTTGGGCTGTCCCGGCTTATCGTGGAGGAGAGGAAAAAGCCACCTGTGGAGAAAGCTAACAACAAGAAACGTACCTTGCGTAAGAATGACCGCAAAAAGCGTTACACAGTGGTGGGAAACCCTTACTGGATGGCTCCTGAGATGCTGAATGGTAAGTCTGCTATTTGGAAGAGACACACTACCACAGGGGTCTCAAACTCGCAGCCCGCGGGTCGTTTGTGGCCCTCCGTACAACATTTTGTGGCCCGCGGCCGGCCTTCAAATATCGCAGTATTCGCGATTATTTGCTTACCGAATAATCGCAATAAAAATCGCATTAGCAAGAAAAAGATTGCATTAAACATTCACATACCCTGAGCAGTTCCATTTGGGGTATGCAAATGTTTAATGCGATTTTTTGCGATTTTTTTTCTTACTAATGCGATTTTTTTATTGCAAATATTCGGTAAGCGAAATCCCTTTGCGGCCCTGCCTCACCCCGACTTTGCCTCTTGTGGCCCCCAGGTAAATTGAGTTTAAGACCCCTGCACTACCAGAACAGGCGGAGGCCATGTCCTGCTGCAGAGCTCTAAGATCTCAAGGGGATCCAGTGAGGTAGAGGCCAGATACTCTGCTAAGGGAGGAATCATTTTTATTCCTTGTCTGACAGGACTTCATAAAAATGCTCTTTCCCTTCAGCTTGTCAGGGTCCCTTCCACCTTGACCATGGGAGGTAGAGTTTGCTTTTCCCACTGCTTGATCAATAGATTTATTGCTACAGGGCAGCTAAAAGTCTAAATGCCTGCTTTTAACTTTTTCTTTTTTCTTTTTTTTTTTAACTTCTCTCTGTGCTGAGAACTAAAGTATGGTGCCCCCTGTGGAGGGTCCTGGAGAATCTTGGTCCAGTTTTCTTTCACAAGATGGTGGTTTCATCCTGGGCAGTGTTTTTTTTTTTTTTTTTAATAAAATCCCTAGAAGTCAGCCCACCTTGGCTGAGGAAGGATATTTCATATGGTAGCTGTCATGTCAAATTTTGAAAATTCCCAAAGAACATATGCTATCACTGTCTTGGTTGTAGAATCAGTGCATCAAACACAAAAAGCCATACCTGACAGTCTGCTCTTTTGTGTTCCCAAGGAAAGAGCTATGATGAGACAGTGGATGTCTTCTCTTTTGGAATCGTTCTCTGTGAGGTGAGTTCCTACACAGCGGTCTGGCTTAAAGCAATAGGCCTTTCAATTCTGTCCTGCCTCAGAACTGGGTCTCCTCCCACAAGAGATGATCAAATTAATACAAGTATATGTTTTAAATGGCTTATAACACACATATTGACACATTTGAATCTTACTGGTACTGTGAGAACTGGCATGCTTTGTTTAGTTTTGAGGACCATATCTGGCTGTGCTTACTCCTGGCTCTGTGTTCAGGGATCACTTCTAGCTAGGTTTGGAGAACAATATTGATGCTGGAGGTCAAACCCAGGTTGGCTACATGCAAGGAAATACTCAACCCTAAGTATAATTGCTCTGGTCTCTCAACGGGTTTTTTTAATTATTTGACTTATTATTTATTGAGAGGAGGTTAAGCCACACTTGGCAGTTCACAAAGATTGTACCTGGCTCTGTGCTCAGGAGTGACCTTTGACAACTTCACGGGATCATATGTGGTACTAGGGTTTCAAATAAAAATCATAGCTGATGTGGCTCCCTGCAAGGCAAGTGCTTTACCGCTGAACAAGGTTTTTATTTTTATTTTATTTTATTTTATTTGGTTTTTGGGTCACACCCGGCAATGCTCAGGGGTTATTCCTGGCTCTATGCTCAGAAATCACCCCAGCAGGCTCGGGGGACCATATGGGATGCAGGGATTCGAAACAGCAATCTTCCGCATGCAAGGCAAACGCCTTACCGCTGTGCTATCTCTCCGGCCCCTGAACAAGGGTATTTTTTTTTGGGGGGGGGGTTGGGCCACACCTGGCAGTGCTCAGGGGTTACTCATGGCTGTCTGCTCAGAAATAGCTCCTGGCAGGCACGGGGGGCCATGTAGGATACCGGGATTCGAACCAACCACCTTTGGTCCTGGATCTGCTGCTTGCAAGGCAAACGCTGCTGTGCTATCTCTCCGGGCTCCTGAACAAGGTTTTTTAAGGTGAAAAAAGTTAAAGGTTGTAAAGGAGACATTGACTTACATTAAGACATAGTCTAGGGGCCGGGCGGTGGCACTAGAGGTAAGGTGCCTGCCTTGCCTGCGCTAGCCTTGGACGGACCGCGGTTCGATCCCCCAGCATCCCATATGGTCCCCCAAGCCAGGAGCGACTTCTGAGTGCATAGCCAGGAGTAACCCCTGAGCATCACCAGGTGTGACCCAAAAACCAAAAAAAAAAAAACATAGTCGAGGGGCCGGAGAGATAGCATGGAGGTAGGGCATTTTCCTTGCATGTAGAAGGACAGTGAATCCTGGCATCCCAGATGGTCTCCCAAGCCTGCCAGGAGCGATTTCTGAGTGTAGAGCCAGGAGTAACCTTTGAGCACTGCCGGGTGTGACCCCAAAACAAAACAAAAAGACATAGTAGAGAGTCGGAGCGATAGTACAGCAGTAGAGTATCGAACAACTCAGGACAGAACAACTCAGGACAGACCCGGGTTTGATTCCCAGCATCCCATATGGTTCTCCAAGTCTATCAGGAGTGGTTTCTGAGTACAGAGCTAGGAGTATGGCCTCCGAGTATGGCCCAGAATCACAAAAATAAAAGACATAGTAGAAAAAGGCAAATGAGACTCAGAACTCTTCTAAGAAAGGCAGAAGAATGTTCATGTTGATGTCCACCTAGTTTTAGGGCCAGATATACCCCCTTCCCAAGACCCTACTGGTGGCCCCCACCTCTGCCCAACAAGTAAAAGTAACTACTCAGTGCAGTGCTAAGTTCTAGGCAGGGGTCCTCAAGCTTTTTAAACAGGGGGCCAGTTCACTGTCCCTCAGGCCATTGGAGGGTCTGACTATAGTAAAAACAAAACTTATGAATGAATTCTTATGCACACTGCATATATCTTATTTTGCAATGAAGAAACTGCGGGCCATAGTTTGAGGACCACTGTTAGAGGTATAGGGAAAATGTTAGAAAAAATTTTGCTCTGAAGAGCTTAGTCTATCTCAGAGCACTCATTCAGACATACTCATTGAAAGGCTTCAGTAATTCGTACAGTGGTGAATGAGAAAGGACAGACGAGGAATAGAGAATAACAAGGAAAAGATTTTTTAATTGCTTTCTTTTATAGAAATTATTACACATATGCATTATGTGCAAAGCCACTGCCAAATGAACCAGACTAGTTCCTCATCTCACAGAGCCTGGACTTGGACAGGAACACAGACATAAAGGGTACTTAAGCGGAGATAGCTACCCCTCCACTTCACTAATGCAAAGTACATGTGCTGCAGTGAAGTCCCCCCTAGATTCTCCTTGATATTCAGACTCTGAGTGGATTAGTAAGATTTAGAGAGATAGTAGTGAGAGTAACCAGCCTTGATTTCCTCATCTTTCCTGTCATACTAGTATGCCTGTCCCTTCCCACATGGCTATACTCTTCATAATTCATTTCCCTTTTTGGGAGAGGACACACCCAGCAGTGTTCAGGGGGTATTCCTTGCTCAGTGCTCAGGAGTAACCCCTGGCCACTCAGGGGAACCATAGGTGGTGCTGGGGACTTGAGCCAAGGTTGCAGTCACAGCCATATGCAAGGAAAGTGCCTTATTTCCTGTACTATCCTTCTAGTCCCAGATTTCTTTTTATGTTTTGTTTTGTTTTTGGGCCACACCTGGTGACACTCAGGGGTTATTCCTGGCTATGCACTCAGAAATCACTATTGCTTGGGAGACCATATGGGACGCCAGGAGATCAAATCACAGTCTGTCCTAGGCAGACGCCTTGCCCCTTGTGCCACCATACTCGCCCCTAGCCCCAGATTTCTAACTGGCATCTTCTCCTGCAGATCATTGGGCAGGTGTATGCAGATCCTGACTGCCTACCCCGAACACTGGACTTTGGCCTGAACGTGAAGCTATTTTGGGAGAAGTTTGTCCCCACGGACTGCCCCCCAGCCTTTTTCCCCCTGGCCGCTATCTGCTGCAAACTGGAGCCCGAGAGCAGGTTGGTACCTCACTCCTTTCCCCAGTTCACTGTCCCAAACTCAGTCCTTTCAAGAGCATGGGATGACAGAAGACTCGACCTCAAGGATGTGACTATTAACAATACATTTGAAAAATCAGGTTCTGACTGGGGTGGGCACAGAAGCAAGTGACATGGAATGGAGATAATATAGAGGTAGAGCTATTTAAGGACATTTTAAGGGGTCAGAAGTAGAGTACAGTGTTGCAAGTCAGCCCCTGAAGAGGTTGACTGATGGAGGGATGGAGGACGAGGTCACGCATCTGCCACCTTGTCTAGCCACGGTTCTAAGGTGAAATGGCGGGTAAACAGCTCGCAGACAGTCAGGCTTGTGGAAATATTAGCTTTATTAGGTGGACAAGACTGAAGTCCAAAGCCTCAGCATCAGTTCCTGCCAAAAGCCCCTCGCCTTCCACAGACCCTTGTATTTATCTCCCAGAATCAGGTACCACCCAATGGTGGGATCAGATACCACCCAATGGTGGAAGCAGAATCAGGTACTACACTAGGGTGGGGGCAGAATGCCAGGTCACACCCTAGGGTAGGGCACAATCACCGATCAGGTTAGGGTCAGTAACATAATAATCCCCTAAAATATTTACATACACAACATACAGTACCAGGAGATGACCAAAGGTTAAAGCACTTACCTTCCACATATCCTTGGCACTGCATATTATCCCAGGAGTTCCACTAGGAATAAGTTTTGAGCACTGCTAGGTATGGCCAAAAACAAAACAAACAAAAATAAGCTTAGCGCCAACTTTGAATATGTGAAGTCCTGCAACTCCTTGTGTTTGTTTTGGAGCCACACCTACCAGTATTTAGAGTTTACACCTTACTATGTGCTCAGGATCACTCCTGGTGGTGCTTTGAGGACTATCTGCAGTACAGAGGTCAAACATAGGTCGGCTGCATGCAAGACAAGCGCCTTGCCCTCTGTACTATTTCTCTGGCCCCTGTGTTTGTTTTTTAACGGGGAGAGGTTGTTGGAGGGGTAAAGGAAGGAGAATGGTTTGAGCCATAATGGTGTGTTCAGGGCCTACACCTGGCTCTATTCAGGGAATTATATTTGATGCAAGGATTAAACAAGGGTCAGTTACATGCAAAGCAAAGTGCCTTAATCCTTTTACTGTCTCTAGACACTAGAACTACATTTTGGATTAAGGGTCTGGAGTGGTAGGGCATTAGGGAGATAGTTTAGGTGATGAATAACATGCCTAGCAAGTAGCTTCTAAGCTCAAGCCCTGGTACTTAATGACCTCCAGAACTCCACAGGGTATAGCCTCTGTTGAAATGATAGAAAGAGGGTCAGAACAATAGCACAACAGGTTGGGCTCTATGCTCAGAAATCGCTCCTGGCAGGCTCAGGGGACCATATGGGATGCAGGGATTTGAACCACCGCTCTTCTGCATGCAAAGCAAATGCCTTACCTTCATGCTATCTCTCCAGCCCAGTTTCCACATTTTCTTTTTTTTTTTTTTTTGTTTTTGTTTTTTTTTTTTTTTTTGGTTTTTGGTTTTTGGGCCACACCCGGCTTTGCTCAGGGGTTACTCCTGGCTGTCTGCTCAGAAATAGCTCCTGGCAGGCACGGGGGACCATATGGGACACCGGGATTCGAACCAACCACCTTTGGTCCTGGATCGGCTGCTTGCAAGGCAAACGCCGCTGTGCTATCTCTCCGGGGTTCCACATTTTCTTAAAGTGTATCAAGACTCATTAAAATAGAATCTAAGCAGGTTTCCATATGATGGAAAATATGGGGCTGAAGGTGGTGGGCACACAGTTAAATAAGCAAAGAAACAACAGAGAAATCCAGGGGTTGGACATGCTCTAACAAAACTGACTCAGTGCCAAGGTGATAGTAGAGTGGTATGGCATTTGCCTTGGATGTGGCCGACCTGAGTTGAATCCTGGGCACCTCATATAGTCCCCAGAACCCTCACAGGAGTGATACCTGTGCACGGAGCCAGAAGTAAGCCATAATGGAGAAACTTGCTTGGATTCCGATGCAAGTGTTTATGCACTATTTTCACACATACACCCTTTTTTTTTTTTTAAGTAAGCAAGAGGCTGAAGAAAATAAAAGACACTTAGGGGCCTCAGATCGTTTGACAGCCAGATCACATTTACATGCAGGAGGTTAGATCCCCAGTTATAACCTGTTCTCCCCCTACTACACTCACTAGTAGTCCCAGACACTTCTGGATGTAGCTCAATAAAAGAATCTAAAAGTTTAAATTTAAAAAAAATGTTCAAGGCATTTACTCTAGCTCTACCTTTGAGGATTATATTTTCTCCACTTAGAGAAATGGGAGAATTGCTTTTCTCCTGACTTTTGTTAAGTTAGCCCAAGAACTAAAAAATCAGGCCATTCTTCTCACAGCATTGTCTAATGATCTCTCTAGCATCCCTGTGTAGAGGAGCAACTTATTCCCATTCCCTACTAAGGTACAGCAAGGTCACTTAGGTAATGATTGAATCTACCAACTAGTGGACACCTTTCACACCTCTCCTAACCTTTTCTTTCTAGACCAGCATTCTCAAAACTGGAGGACTCCTTTGAGGCTCTCTCCCTGTACCTTGGGGAGCTGGGCATCCCGCTGCCTGCAGAGCTGGAGGAGCTGGACCATACTGTGAGCTTGCAGTATGGCTTAACCAGAGACTTGCCCCCTTAACCCCAGCCAAGCCCCCTGCAGGGGGGTGTTTCACAAACAGCATTGCCCCCTCTGCGCCCTCTTCCTGAAGTAGACAGGGCCATTCGGGCTTTCTGCAGATTGGAGGCTTGTTTAGAACAAGTGAAATAAGCCATCCCTACTACCTCCCAAGACGCCAGCGAGCACACAGCAACACGGAAACATCTCCACTGGTTTTGGGGCCTGGTTACTTCCTATAAATTCAACACTCGCCTGAAAGCTGTGAAGAAGGAAGAAGGGGTAACTGGCCCTGGGCCAAGAGGAATCTTACTTGGGATCTCTTGGGAACTCCTTGGCCACAGGATTCTGGCAGGCTCTTGCTTAACACTACTCAACGTAACCTAGACCTGGTGGGCCAAAATACCATGGTGAACCTGCCTGTGAACTCTGCAGCCTCTGGTCCACCTAGGTACAAGAGGACTTCAAGTGAGAGTGTGGACGAGAGAAAGACTGGCTGTTTGCCAGGTGGGCTCCAAGTCTGTGAAATGACAGTGGTGCTACTTCCCTCCCACATCATGTCCCCTCACCCCTGGAACAAGGGTTATGGGAGTAAATTTGAAGAATCCCTTTGGCAGGTGTTAGAAGGGCTGCTTTGCGCATGTCCCAGGTGGTGAGTCTGGCAAGCCCAGGATGAGGAAACACTGCCATCTCATGTTCTCAACCCATACCACTGGAAATTGGCTTAAAAAGTCTGAGAAATATCCATTCTGCTTGCACAGTAGTCACTGACAAGTGCAGAAAGTAAGGGCTAAAAAGAAGCCCTGTCCTCTAGAAAAACCAAATCCTCGCCACTGTCACTCAGTCATTGATGGCTTCTTGGTCAGACAGAAATCCAAGACATTTTGTCTAGAATGAGATGGATTCTGGAGGACACTGGCTTGTTGGCAATCCATTACAGGGATCCGCATTCCTTTGGCCCTGCCTTTTCAGCAGCCACTGCTCACCTTTCCCTGGACCTGGTCCAGGAAATAAATTGGGTGGGAAGAGGTGATGGCCAAGTTCAGCAGTTCAGATGCCTGGAGGAGACAACACTCTGAGCTGGGCTAAATATGGCTTCTACCTCCCTTGCTGGCTAGCTAACTCACTAGTTCCTGGCCACAGCTCCTGAGCCCCAGCTTTAGGTGCTGGAAAGCCCCACAGGCTCATTCCACCTTAGCTCCAAGAGCTCCTTTAGTGCTTCAGTGTAAATAGATTTGACTCCTCCTAGGTGTCTGTGAACTTGTCCTATATCTAACAAATTGGAGGTGGGTTTGGGATATTACTGCAATGTGTGGTGGCTGTATTGGGGGAGGGGGATGAGTGAGAGTTATCCAGAAGAATGATTGTTAATATTGTTATTGGGTGACATGTGAAATACTGTACATAGACCTGATGAGTTCATGGGACTAGCTGTATGTCTGGCCAGAATTGACTTGCTCTTAATAATCCACATTTGTGAAGTTAGTGTTCAAGCTCAACACTAGGCTCCCAGCAGCAGCAATGTCAGCATTGCATAGCTGGGTGTACCTCAGCTATCTCTAGCAAGTTTGAAAGTTGTAGGCCCAAGCTGGGCCATTGAGCAGACCAAATAAATTAAGCAGTTGACATAACTGAATGAGTGAAAAATTGCTTCAGATCTGATTCAGGAAGATAAATGTGGAAGCCAGGGTCGGGCCTGGTTAGTACTTGGATGGGAGACCGCCTGGGAATACCTGGTGCTGCAGGCTTTAAAAAAAAGAAAAGATAAATGTGGAAGAGACGCTGCTGGCTACTTTCAAACTGAGTTAGAAAATTCTCCCCACATCTGGAGGACATGTACATCATGCCTAAGACTACTAAATCTTTGGAGCATGTCTAAACCTGTCAGCTGAGCCCTTTCCTTCGGACCCGACATTCACACACGTTGATATTTATATATACACGGAACCTGGATATTCTGGTGTTCTCTCCACAGGACTGGATGCCATTCCCACATAATGAGGATGGAGGTCACTCTACCATTGTGTTTCCCTACAAATGCTTGACAGGATAGGCTGGGAACTGGGGCAGGATGATGCTACCTGGGTACAATATAAAGTATAATCCTGAATGTGATTCATCTTAAAAGACAGTTTGATTCTAGGAGAATTGATATCTTGGATTTCCCCTTGCTAGAGATTAGAAAGCAGTGTCTAGACTTGGACATACGACACCCTGCATATTTCTAGAGGCTAATAACCTGATGCTGAAGTCCTACTGGTAGAGTCATCCTTCAAGGAACCTTTCTAGCCCACACTGGCCTGGGCAGCCTGGTGAGGCACATGCACCCATCCATTCATCCTTTGCCCCTGCCATGCAACTGCTGAGTCCAGGCTTCATAATTACTGCTTGGGCATTTGTTTCATTTTTTGTTTTGGTTTTTGGGCCACACCCATTAGCACTCAGGAGTTACTCCTGGCTCTGCACTCAGAAATCGCTCCTGGTTTGGGGGACTATATGGGACATCGGGGGTTCAAACCAAGGTCCGTCCTGGGTCAGCCGCGTGCAAGGCACTAGTACCGCTGCACTATCACTCTGGCCCCTGGCATTTGTTTCAATATTTCCATCTCCAAAAGAATGCTGCGAGGAAAGCATTTGACCAGCTCCCCTTTGGGATTCCTACAGTTTCAATCTGAAAGATTTCTGGTGGTGGATTATAACAGTCAATGCAGAGGATGCAGTTACTGGGCTAGGGTGAAGGAGAAAACCTGAGTTCACCATGTAGTTGCTGACTAGGTAAAGTTTCCCAACGAGGAGTGTCCTGGCCCCCACAAAAGGCAATGTGAATTAGTTCATTTTTTAAAAGTTATGTTTGGGGCCCGGAGAGATAGTACAGCGGCGTTTGCCTTGCAAGCAGCCTATCCAAGACCAAAGGTGGTTGGTTCGAATCCCGGTGTCCCATATGGTCCCCCCGTGCCTGCCAGGAGCTATTTCTGAGCAGACAGCCAGGAGTAACCCCTGAGCACCGCCAGGTGTGACCCAAAAACCAAAATAAATAAAGTTATGTTTGTCAAATGTAGAGCAAGTTCCTGCATTTATATGTAGGTATCAGGCCCCACAAAAAACAGTGTGAATTAGTTCAGTTTTTAAAATTTATTTGTCAAATGCAGAGCAATATCCTGCACTAATATGCAGGTATCAGAATGAGGTATATAAAACGTGTACAGAGAAATGCCTTTATAGAAAAGTAAAAACCAGTAATGTTCTCTTCAGCATCTCTAACCTCAAGAACCCCTGCTTGAGGCCAGGTTCTCTCAGCAAACTAATCTGAACAGCTGCTGAAGAGAACTAGCCCATCACCCACCTTTCCACGTGGGCAGTGGGAGGGAAGCTCTATGGTTAGGGAGCCTTGGGAAGGCTCCTCATGCTCTCAGGGCTTAGCAGCTCTGCTCAGCCACTGGCACAGTACAATGGAGAAACAACCCTCTTGACCAGACCTGTGGCTTTCTTGGTAACCTTAGGTGTTACTTCCCCCCTCTGGGCCTGTGGGGGGGGGGGGTCATTATTTCCTCTTCACTATGATTCTGACTTTTAGAAGTCCTAAGTTATGGCTTTCATCTCACTACCTTGTTGGAAGGCACTGGTCTAGTCTAGAGGTCCCAGGGCATCTGCAAACTCATACCACTGTAGGAACAGTGGAGTGCTTCACTGTGCCTACCTGTGTAGGTTCCAAATTAACATCTCAGAAATAGCTTGTAAGGCCCCCGCCCCCAGTACTTCTTACCCCTGCAAAATGCAGAAGTCACTGTCTCCTCTAAAGAGTGCCTGGGGAACATCATCTAAGGCAGTTACGGATCCTCCTCTACCGTCATCCTAAGTAGAATGTTAAGTGCAATTCTTCTCTTCCTTTCCTTTTAAAACAGGAAGAGGCCCTGGGCCCTGGACATGTGCCCAGCCCAAAGTTGTCAAGGCACATCACTACCAGCAAGCTGGCACACACCCAGCAGTCCCCAGCTTAGATCTCTTCAGCCTAGAGCTTTCACTTTTATACAAACTTATTTCCGGTTCTCAGAGGTCAGCAGGGAGTTCCATCCCAAGTATTTAAAAACTATACTTCTTAAATGCTCCTCTTGACCTGAAATGGGAAGAACAGCATGCGCCACTCAAATGGATGGAGACAAACAGGCCAATACTGAGACCATCTTCGAGGATAAAGCAGAGGAGTCTGCAGGAGCTCCCTGGCCATCCGTATCTCAGTTCTGGATGGAGCACAGGCAATGTTCTGAAGCCCTTAGCAGCGGCACTGCTATGCAGTCTGCTACTGATTTCATCCACAGGCAAAATTCTACTCTAAGAAATGGAGATGGTGCACTGGTAGCTGGGGCCCTACTCTGTCACCCTAAGCTCACAGTGCCACCTGCTGTGTCTTAGAATTCATACAAAGAAAAAGGAGTAGAAGGTGGGGAGGGATCTAACCACAACACAAATTATGCATCCTCCCAGCTGTAGGATCTGGTAAGCTGTCTTGCACCCAAGTCTGACTGGGATCCTGCCCTATGGAGGGACTCAGGCACCAGGAGTGCCTGCCTGTTCTATCAGGGGAGCACTGCCCTCCTGAAGGTCAACTGGAGTCTGGTTGGAGTGGACCACGATTGTCTTCTCATCCACTATCTCACAAGTAGGGTTGGTGAAGGCAGACAGGGGCAAGGTGATTCGCTGCATCTCCCGCTCACATACTTTCTGCTCGTGCCGTTCTTTCAAGTCCTTCCCCCTGGCAGAAAAAGAACGAAACATTCAGACCTTAAAGATGGCTCAAAGGATTGGAGTGCATGCTTTTCATGCAAGAGCTCCAGGTTCCATCTCTGGCAGTGCATGGTCTTCCACACATCACTGGGAATAATTCCCAGCACTGAGCTAGGAGTAGCCGAGTACCACCAGATGAACCAAAAACAAAAGCAGGCAGAGGAGGAAAGTATCCAGACTGTGTCTCTTGCATAGCTTTGTTAATTTGATACCATCCCTGAAACCAGATAGAGTTAACCATGGCTAGCCCTTCCAGTTTTGTGCTCAGGGATCATTAAGTTGTGCATAGGGGACCATATGTAGCGCTGGGGAACAAACTGGAGCCAGTCAACTACAGGGCAAGCAACTTAACCCCTGTTCTATTTTTCCAGACTTTATTTCATCATGACCCAGGAACCCGAGCGATAGCACAATAGGGCTTTTGCCTTGCATACAACCAACTAGGGACTAACCCAAGTTCGAACCCCAGCATCCCATATGGTCCCCAAGCCTTCCAGGAGCGATTTTTGGTTTGGTTTGGTTTGGTTTTGGGCCACACCTGGTGACGCTCAGTGGTTACTTCTGGCTAACTCCTGGCTCTGCGCTCAGAAATTGCTCCTGGCTTGAGGGACCATATAGGATGACAGGGTTCGAACCGAGATCCATCCTGGGTCAGCAGCATGCAAAGCAAAGGCCCTACCGCTGCGCTATCGCTCTGGCCCTTTCAGGAGCGATTTTTGAGCGCAGAGCCAGGAGTAAATCTGAATACTACCGAGTATGGCCCAACCCCCTCCCCTCAAATCAATTTCTACTAATGGGCAGCGTAGGGCTAAAAGCAGTCAAGAATAAAGAAAGCAGGTGCTGGGACTTGTCTGAATTACACTCATTTAGAAGCTTCTAGGCAGCCGAACACCCCCCCCCCCCAGTACATTCTATTAAGTGTGAGTCCTAGCATGCCAGCAGCTATTCCCAGCTCCCACAAAGACCCAAGAGAGCCTGCTGGGCCTGCTGCACTGACCACCTGGTCACCCAGTCCTTTTCTCATTGCCTTCAGCATGGGGGGTATGAGGCAGCCAAGAAAGACAAAAGGCATACTGAGTGACTTGGTGCCTCTCCCAAGGGGGTGGGTTTTCTCTTTTATCAGAAAAGCATTTGCTCTGCAAGCTAGCACAGACACTGCTTGGAGCAAGTGAAAGGCCCTTCTCAGACTGTCCATCCAACCTAGACAATGACCAGCACCTTAATCTCCAGAGAGGAAGCCAAATACTGCCCAAGGGAAGTGCCACTCTTTCAGTTCCCAGGTCTCTGGCAGAATTCAAGGTTAGCAGCTGAAATTCTACCTCAACTTTTCCCAGGTCAGGAGGAGTTCTGGGCCAGCCAGAGTGGGCAGGTGTGGATAGAGTAGTTACAAATCTCTGACACCCTCTTCTAAGGAGGGTGGCATTGCAGACTTCCAGCAGCTAACACTGTTTATTTCTAAAATTTACATTCACAGAGATCATAGCATAACACAGCCGGTAGGGCCTTGTACGTGTCCAACCTGGGTTCACTACCCCACCTTCCCATATAGTCCCCCAGCCTGCCAGGAGTAATTTCTGAGTGCAAAGCCAGGCGTAAACCTGAGCACTGCCAAGTGTGGCCCCAAAACCAAAAATAAATAAAATTTACATCACTCCAAGCCTCTGCCATTTTCTTAGAAGTAATGCTGGAAGAGGAAAAGTGGCTCAGGTACACTGAGGTTCTGACCAAGTATATGCCTAAACTAGACTCATTTAACCTCAAGACAAACCCAACCCAGTCTCTATCAGGGGCAAGACTTCTGAGAGATGAAGGTAAATGCAGAGAGATGAAATCATTTGTTCAAGTAAACCCAGGATTGTCTATAAACAGTAGCAGCTAATACTGTTGGGGTTTTTTTGTTTGTTTGTTTACATCAGAGAAACTTACTTAGTCCTGCCACAGCTCAGCTGAAAAGCAGCTAGATAGAAAGGAGAAGGCGGACAGGAGAGGTCTCAGATCTCCACAATCCTATTATTTTAAGGGAATATTAGAGCTGGGAGGATCATCCTATTTCATATCGCGCCCCTACACTGTTTAACAAATGAGGAAGTTCTGAGGAAATCAGACAAGGAGTAGAATGACTTGCCTGTGTCACACCCTGAAATGGTGGGCGTTCTAGAAGTAGAACCTGATCATCCTTACTATTTTTATTAAGGTTTTTTTTCCTATCTTCGTAGTTGAAAAAAATTCCATGAAGCTTACTGGAACTTACTGGATTTGGGGAGATACTAATACTTCCTATATTTTTGTTTTGTTTTGGGCCACACCTAGAGATGCTCACACCTAGAGATTACTCTTGGTTCTGCACTCAGGATTCACTCCTAGCAGTGCTCAGGGAACCATGTGGGATCCTGGGGATCAAACCCAGTTTGGCTGCATGCAAGACAAGCATCTTACTAGCTGTATTATATCTCTCTAGTAAAACTAAAACTCTAGACACTTTATTATCTGTGCAGCTTGGGCATGGCACCTAATTCCACTAGGTCTCAGCTCCCTACCTCATTTAAAATGGTGAAAGAGGAGCTGGACAGATAGTACAGTAGCTAGGGCACTTACCTTGCATACCATTCAGTTATGACACTCAGGTATCAACCCACTACATAGGATCCCCTCAGTCCTGCCAGGAGTGATCCCTGAGGTAGTCAGCAGTGAGCCCTGAATACCACCATGTTCAACCCCAAAATCAAAAGTATATAATAGAAAGTACTTCTTCTAGGCTAAGTGTCAACAGTACACAACCCTGTAATTGATCCCCCAGTAACTATATAACTGCCTAAGCTGGGTGCATCAACTGGGATAGTCTTAATGGTCCCCAGCATTACTAGGCCTTAGCAGCATTACATTGTCAGGCCCAAGCACTAACTAACTTAGCCCTGTGGCTAAGCAGTGCTGGGAACACACTCTGAGCACTGTTTGGGAGCCCCCACCCTCAACTCAAAATAATGTTCCTTCTGGGGCCCAAGTGGTGGCAAAGTGGTAAGGTGTCTGCCTTGGGCGCTCGAGCCTAGGACAGACCTTGGTTCAATCCCGGCATCCCATATGGTCCCCCAAGCCAGAAGTGATTGCTTAGCGCGTTGCCAGGAGTAACCCCTGAGCGTCACCAAGTGTGGCCAAAAAAACAAAAAAAAAAAATGTTCCTTCTAAGGTTTGAGAATGATTGGGGTAGAAAATTCAGTAGGGTGTTACTAAGAGAGTATACAATTAATGTTGGGCTGTAGTTAATTACCTAAGGTCTGCTGTTCACATATAGCACATAATCTTGGGGATTGGGACAGTACTGGAAAGTAAGTATGGGTATAAGTGGAGGGCAATGATAGGCCCAATTAATAGGCAGGAAATTGAAATACAGAAGAGTAGCAAAATATATGTTCGAAAGCCTTTCATAAAACATTGGGGGGGTGGGGGCGGAAAGATAGCACAGCGGTGTTTGCCTTGCAAGCAGCCGATCCAGGACCAAAGGTGACTGGTTCGAATCCCAGTGTCCCATATGGTCCCCCGTGCCTGCCAGGAGCTATTTCTGAGCAGACAGCCAGGAGTAACCCCTGAGCAACACCGGGTGTGGCCCAAAAACAAAACAAAACAAAAAAAACGTTGGGGGGGGGGCTAAAGAGATCGTGCAATGGGTAAGGCATTTGCTTTGCATGCAGCTGACCCAAGTTTGATCCCTTACATCCCATATGGACCCCTAAGCCTACAAGTGAGTGATTTCTGAGTGCAGAACCAGGAGTAATCTGAGTGCTGCTGGGTGTGGCCCCAAAACCAAAAATAAAACAATAAAAAAAAAAAAAGTAACTTCAGACTCTGGAGAAGGGAGCTAAGAGCTTGCTTGCGTCTAGCCCACATGTGGTTTCCTGTTGTACAGTTTGTTCTCACAGCACTTCAGCAGAGAAAGGGCTGGGCTGGTAGTTAGTGATAGTGATGGGGAGTTTGATGATGGAGAATTAGTGTCTTTTTTTGTTTGTTTTTGGACTACACCCATTGGTGTACAGAGCTTACTCCTGGTTCTTCACACAAGGATCACTCCTGGGATGCCAGGATCAAACCCAGGTGAGCTAAGTGCAAGACAAATGCCCTAGGTTGTACTATCACTCTGCCCAAGAGTTAAAGTCTTGCCTTAAATTGATAGTAAAAACTAGGCCTCTCTGCAGCCGACAACAACCCATAGGAGCAAATGTAGAAGCAAAAGGCCTGGTTTTCTCATTTATGGGATTTTTTTTAAAGATGGTATTTAAATAAAGTCATTTATGTTTTTTGGGGTTTTTTTTTTTGTTTTTGGTTTTTGGGTCACACCCGGCAGCACTCAGGGGTCACTCCTGGCTCCACGCTCAGAATTCACTCCTGGCAGGCATGGGGGACCATATGGGATGCCCGGATTCCAACCACCGTCCTGCATAAAAGGCAAACGCCTTAACTCCATGCTATCTCTCCGGCCCCATCATTTATATTTTTTAAAAAAGATAGTATGGTAGTAATACCCAAAGACAATAGAGGCAAGGGCCAGGAGGACTAGGCCATGGAAAGAAGCTTGCCACAAAGAGCAAAGAAGTGCAGTTAGGGCAGAGAAAGAACTACTATGACAATGACAGTTGGAAATGATCACTCTGGACAAGAACTGGGTGCTGAAAGGAGGTAAAGTGATATGCATGATACCCTTTCAGTAACAGTATTGCAAACCAGTGTCTAAAAGGAAAAAAGGAAGCATGAGAAAGAGAGAAGAGTGAATGTGTGTGTGAGAGAGAGAGAGAGAGAAAGAGAGAGAGAAAGAAGAAGAATGCCTGCTATAGATGTAGAGACAGGAGGGAGGGAGAGGACAGGAGGGAAACTGGGGGGGGGGGGGGCACTGGTGGCAGGAAATGTGCAGTGGTGAAGGGATGGGTGTTTGAACATTGTATGATTGAAATTCAATCATCAACAGCTTTTTAACTATCATGGTTATTCAATTACAAATTTACTAATTAAAAATAAGAGGTTGGGGGCCGGAGAGATAGCATGGAGGTAAAGCGTTTGCCTTTCATGCAGGAGGTCATCGGTTCGAATCCCGGCGTCCCATATGGTCCCCCGTGCCTGCCAGGAGCAATTTCTGAGCCTGGAGCCAGGAATAACCCCTGAGCACTGCCTGGTGTGACCCAAAAACAAAAACAAAAAAAAAAAGAGGTTGGCTGGCTGGTGAATTACATCTCTCTCTCTCTCTCTCTCTCTCTCTCTCTCTCTCTCTCTCTCTCTCTCTCTCTCTCACACACACACACACACACACACACACACACACACACACACACACGAAATAAAAAATTACGAGGCTGGAGTGATAGCACAGTAGGAAGGGCGTTGGCCTTGCATGTGGCCAACCCAATCCCCAGACAATAACAACAGCAACCAAAAAAAAAAAATTTAAAGGCCTGATTTCATCAGTGGGCTCTGTAACAAGCTCAGAATTAAGGGTTAGTTGTTATTTCAAAAACCTAGAGCTGGGGGTCTTCTGCCCTAGGGAAAATGTCGCTGTTTATGTCTCAGGAAATTCAAGTCCTAATGTAGAAACTGATCTAGAGATTTCCTAGGAGCAGACTTACATAACTCACAAAAAAGAATTTTGCTATTTAAGTAGACCTGCCTGATTCCTGTGATGTACTTCCATACCAGGAAAGCTGAATTAAATTTGAATGAATCTGGTATCAAGAGGTTTGGGGCCAGAGTGATAATCGAGAGTAGGGTGCTTGCCTTACATGTGGCTGACCCGGGTTTGATCCCTGAACCTGCACCCCTTATGATCCCGAGCCCACCAAGAGTGATTCCTGAGTGTAGAGTCAGAGTAAGCCCCAAGGGCCATTAGGTGTGGCTCCCCCAAAAAAGAGAAAGAAGATGAAAAAGGAAAATAAAGAAGGAACAGAGGTTGATGCTTCAGTTATATTGGTGATGTTGGAGAATGGCATATAGCTATAAATCCAAAGCACAAAATCAACAACACTGAAAACATGAGTCTAAGCTGTAGATGCTGAACTTTGTAATGTACCTGCCAAGGTGTCAGGTAGTGGGTCGGGAGAGGAGAATGATAGTATGGGTACACTGGTGATGGGAAGTGACATTGGTGGTGGAATGGGTGCTGAAATATATGCCAAGGCCGGAGAGAGAGCACAGCAATAGGGTGTTTGCCTTGCACATGCCAACCCAGCACGGACCTGGGTTCGAATCCCAGTATCCCATATGGTCCCCTGAGCCAGGAGCAATTTCTGACTGCAGAGCCAGGAGTAACCCCTGAATAACCTGAGCACAGCTGGGTGTAGTCCAAAAACCAAAAAGATATATATCATATGCCTAAAATTCAGCTATCAATAACTTTGTAAATCATGATTCTCTACATTTTAAAAACAACGGGGCGAGAGAGATAGCAGAGTAGTAGGGCATTTGCCTTGCACGCAGCTGATTCTGGACAGAAGGTGGTTTGAATCCCGGCATCCCATATGGTCCCCTCTGCCTGCCAAGAGCGATTTCTGAGCCCAGAGCCAGGAGTAACCTGAGAGCTGCCAAGTGTGACCCAAAACCCCAAAAAAAAATTTTGTTTAATTTTTAAAAAGAAAATAAATACCCCATTCCCTTTTTTGAATTAAAATGTCACAAATGGGGCCGGAGAGATAGCATGGAAGTAAGACATTTGCAGAAGGTCATCGGTTCGAATCCCGGCATCCCATATGGTCCCCTGAGCCTGCCAGGAGCAATTTCTGAGCGTGAAGCCAGGAGGAACCCCTGAGTGCTGCCGGGTGTGACCCAAAAACAAAAACAAAAACAAAAAATGTCACATGATTTTGGATTGACTCTGTGCACCTTCTTCTACCTCCTCGAGAGAGTCCAGAAGAGAAATACTGACCTCTTGTAGGTGTAGCCCAAGACAATGCCAGCTCCAATGGCTATGATAATCACTATCATGGTAATGCCCAGCACGATTCCTGCCAAAGACGAGACAGGTTTCATTAACCTCACCTGAGTAGATCAGCAAATGGCATCTGAATCATGCACGGCCAGAGGTAGGGCAGCCATACCAAGGGTTCCCAGGTCTTTTTTCTCCTTGGGGTTCACTCGTACACGCTGGCTGATCCCGATTACTGGCTGCACGGCTGCTGCTTCGCTCCGGGCAGGCAGGGCATTGGCAGGTTCAAACACTTGCACCTCGTCTTCCCCTGGCACTTTAGCTGTCTCCCCAGTTTCTGATCTGTTGGCTGACGGGGACTGGGAAGTGGTCTCTGGAGGTAAAGTGGAAGGGAAACAGGGCTGGTCAGACATTAACCCAGGCTCTGCATAGTGGGTGTTGGGGCCCTAGTGTGCAGTGACTACAAACAGCAGGCAGCTTCATGAGGAGGGTCTGCAACCTCTGGCTTGGATGGGCTGTTCCAAGAGATCGTGGGGACAGTCCTTTGCAGTGGACTTTCCTCTCTGCTTTCATACTAGCCCCAATCTCAGGTTTCAAACAGGTATGTGGTAAGCCTTTAGAAGCGCCAGGACACAGTGGCCAGGGTCCATCCCCACCAAATGCAGAACAAGACTGTGATTGGGGCTAGAGCAATAGCACAGCAGTAGGGCATTTGCCTTGCATGCGACCAACCCAGGATGGACCCTGGTTTTATTCCTGCCATCCCATATAGTCCCCCAAGCCTGCCAGGGGCGATTTCTGAGCGCAGAGCCAGGAGTAACCCCTGAGTGCCGCTGGGTGTGACACCCCCCCCCAAAAAAAAAAAAGGTGATTGAGGCTCTGCACTTAGCTCAGTTAAAGATCCCTGCCTGGCTGCCAAGTGACTCACATCTCCAAAAGAGGGGCTTTACCAGGCTTAATGCAGAAAAGTTTGACATAGCCAAAAAGCAGCTCATCTCAGATACTTCTGGGGCCAAATATATCTTTAATTAATCATGAGTCTCTGTACAAATGGCACCTTTTTATTTTTTTTTGTCACACATAGCAGTATTCAGTAGTTACTCCTGGTGAGACTCAGGACACTATGGGGAGCAGGGGATCCTAATCTATTAGTATGGTATTTTTAGTTTTGTTTTAGGATCACACCCAGCGAAGCTCAGGAATCATTCACAGTGGACTCAGGAAATCAAAGCCCCACTGGCTGTATGCAAGGTGCTTACACACACTATAACTATTACTGACTCCAATAAATCATGATTCTTAATCAAAATCAGACACAAAACAAAACAAAAAAAAACTGGCTTAGGCCTGGAGAAACCAAACTGCAGGCAAGGCATTGCCCTGAGCAAGATTCAATTCTCAGGGCTCCAGATAGTCTCTGAGAACCGCTAGAACCAGGGGGAAGCTCTCAGCATAACTGGGTGTGGTCCAACAGCCGTGAAAAGAAAGAAAAGGGGGGCTGGTGGAGATGCGATTCACAGCTGAACCCGAGTGTTGGAAGAGAAGGGGGGGCCCTCCGAATGTTAGATTCCCTACACCCCCGCGGGAAATCAAAACCATCCCTAGGTCTGGGAGGGCTGCACAGGCCAAGGGAAGACAGAAGGGCCTAACTAAGGACGCCTCCAATGCCCAAATAGCGGTCAGTAAAGGCTGAATTCAGGACTCCCTAAACTAGGCCTCGGACCGGGGACCGCGTCCCCAGCGGCTCCCTACGAGGCCGCACCAGGCGGGTCCAGAGCGGGCCGACCGGGCCGAGCATCGCCTCGCCTCGCCTCCCACGCTTGTTTACCAGGCGCTCGCCGAGGATGAGCTCACTCGGCGCAGGGCGGCGGCCAATGGGCTTCGAGCTCCGCGGCCTGGAGACAGCCTCGACCAATCAGAGGCCGAGGGGCGGGGCGAAGGCGGGGCCACAGCGCGCGGCCGCACGTGAGTCTCGCGCGCGGCTGGGAGCGGCGGTGGAGGCCGGAGCGGGGCGCGCCCCGCCACGCCTCGCCAGTTTCGGGGTACCTGGGCAGTCGAGGTCCTCGCAAGGCCGCTTCTCCGGGGCGCCCGCGTCGCCTCTGACGTAGCACCAAGGCCCGCGCGGGTCCCGGTCCGGGTTGCGGCAGTAACTGTGGTCGCCCACACCTGAGGGGGACGGGAGAAGGCGGAAGTCAGCCCCTCGGGGTCGCCCTCCTCGGCCCGCCCTTTGCCCTTTGCCCTTTGCCCTCCGCTTTCCCAGGACTCTCACTCACCCGACTGCGGGGCTGCGTCCAGCCAGTTGAGGCAGCGCTGCCCGGCCGCCGCGTTGGGCTGATCGGCTCGGTACAGGTGGCCCTGGTCCTGGAAGCAGCCTGTGCCGAAGAGGAGCAACCCCGCACCCCAAAAAAATCTCTATCAGTCGGACTGCGGAGCCAGCCCCGGCCCACCCTGGCGCTGTCTGCCAAGCTGGGGGACAGACACCCTCTGCACCAGGGGGGGACCCTCCCACTTGCTCTGGGGGCCAGCAGAAAAGAGAAAGCGCCAGTCAAACCCGAGCTGGGGTGGGGGGAACCGGGAGGTCCCCCGTGGAACTTGGGGCTCCCCTCTGCGTTGGGGACGTTGGAAGTTTTGGAGACACCGGGCCCCGCCTGGTCTTGCCCGAGTTACATAAACTCCGGCGAGCTGGTCCATAGCCACAGGCTGCATGCATGCATGCACTCTCTCCCCTGAGATGGCTCCAGAAGTCTGGGGGTGACGGGGTCCCCCCCACCCCCGACAGCGCCTTCCACTAGGCCACCCGGCTCCATCGAGGCAGCCCGGAGGGTCCCAGCTGCCTCTGAACCTATGCATTGAGCAGCTCCATGCAAAACCCCCCCCTTTTTTTTTTACAAAGCCAAGCAGGCTCGAGGGAGGAAGAGAGATGAACCCCGCAAGTTTTAGCCCCTCGAGAGCCACAGGCGAGGAAAAAGCAAAGAGCAAGCAAGGGGGGGTCGCTGGCCTTTGTTCTGAAAGGCAAAGATGGAGCTGTCAGCCCCCCCTGGCAGGGAAAGGAGAAGGAAAAAAGAACAAGGGGGGGGGAATCAAAGCTTTCCTGGCACAGTAGCAAGAAAGCTTCGTTTCTCGCCGTCATCTTATCTAAGCCGGCTTTGCGGGGGGAAAGGGGGTCCGAGCCTTTTGCTGGATGAAGTTGCTGCAGGAGGGAAAGGGGGGGCCGCTCACCTCCAGACCCGTAGGCTTCTGCTAGGAGCAGGTTGCTGAGCAGGAATGTCTGTGCCCAGCAAAGCAGCATCCTGGCCCCCTCGGCCCTGCAGGTGACTGGCCAACCAGTGTGCATCTGGGGTCCGCCGGGCCAGCGCCGCCTGCCAGGCCTTTCTGGAAAGCAGCCCTGCCCTGGTTAGGATCTTCTGGTAAACAGCCTCTCTCTAGAACTGGGAGCTTCCCAGCTAGCTCGCTGCAGCTCCGCGGTGTCTTTTTTGTTTTGCTTTTTTTTTTTTTTTTTTTCTCTCCTCGGGCTTCGAGGCGCCCCCTGGGTCCTAAGCCTCCTTTGCCTTGCAACAGCGCTAACCGAGCCAGCAAAGGAACTTGGCCAAGTGACTAGAAGTTCAGGTTGTGCTCAACAGCGGCGAATCGATGCGAGACCGGCCCTGGATGCCTCTACGGGTTTTTGGTTTTTTGTTTTTGTTTTTGTTTTTGTTTTTGCATCTCTTCTGTTTGCATTTGTGTGAGTATAAGAGTTAATTCTGTTAAAAGGGTATCCTGCGGGGGGTGGGGGAGGTCTTCAGAGCTATGGCAGAATTTAGAAAACAATCCTGAGGAGCTTCTCAAGATCACAGGAAGTGGGGTGGGACTCACAAATACAGTTATATCCTTATATTTTTTGTGGGGGTGGCATGAGGGTCCTTTGTGGTTTATACAGGCTTATGATTTATACACTTTTTTGGGGGGTGGTTTTGTTGTTGTTGTTTGGTTTCTTGGTTTTTGGGTCACACACACCCAGCAGCGCTCAGGGGTCACTCCTGGCTCTGCGTTCAGAAATCGCTCCTGGCGGGCAAGGGGGACCATATGGGATGCTGGGATTCGAACCACCGTTGGTCCTGTATCAGCTGCTTGCAAGGCAAATGCCCTACCGCTGTGCCATCTCTGAGGCCTCTGATTTATACATTTTTTTTCTCTATATTTTGGACCACACTCAATGGTGCTTAGGGGTTACTCCTGGCTTCGCACTCAGGAATCATTGTGGGTGGGGTACTGGGGACTTACTTGTTATGATGAGGATCCAACCTGAGTTGGCTGTGCACAAAACAGAAGTCCTACCTGCAGTATCGCTATAACCCCCACTTTTTTTTTTTTAACAGTATAACTTTGCCAGGGTCAGATTTGTCATATTCCTTTACTTCTATCTGGGGTTTTGGGTTGTTACATATCTTGAAATACAGAAGGGTGGGGCCGGGCGGTGGCGCTAAAGGTAAGGTGCCTGCCTTGCCTGAGCTAACCTTGGACGGACCGCGGTTCGATCCCCCGGTGTCCCATATGGTCCCCCAAGCCAGGAGCAACTTCTGAGCACATAGCCAGGAGTAACCCCTGAGCGTTACTGGGTGTGGCCCAAAAACCAAAAAAAAAAAAAAAAAAGAAATACAGAAGGGTTCTCCAGTTGAAAACACATTTCATGCAAACAAGAGACTCATTTGCTTATCTCTATTGTAATAGGCTGCCCTTTCTTCCATCCCTGAATTCATAAAAAGGAAGTTAAATAAAAGGTTTGCTTCCTCAGCCCCCTGTGGGAAATAGATTTGCAATGATTTATAGCATCATTAAAACCGTACCAAATCCATATTACTTGGGCCTTTTGGAGTTGGGCAGAATAGGCCTCTTCCTGTTTGGCTGACAGTTCAAGTTCCCAGGCAGCCTCCGTAAACTGAGAGATGGAGCAGAGTGATGGGCCAGAACTACCTTGTGACTCAGGCAAATCTCAAAATAGAAATGGGAGAATCTTTGGATCCAGGGCTCGCATATTGCAGTAGTAACTTAGGGAGGAGGAAAAACATTTTTCAAGTTTCTCTAGGAAGAATGTGTAGCAATCCACTAAACCCAAAGTGAATTTGAATTCACTACAGTAAAATTTCACTTTTTTCCTTCTTTTGCCAAACCCAACAGTATTTAGAATCTATCCCTAGTGCCAGTGCTTAGTGCTTAGCAGGTTACTGGGTACTGCTACTTGTTTCGGTTATTCCTGGCTCTGAACTCAGGAATAACTCATAATGGGCATGGAGTGGGGAAGGCGGGTGGGGAGAACCATATGGGATGCTTGGGATAGAACCACTGTATGCAAGGTAAAGGCCCTACCCTCTGTACTATTACTCCAACCCCAGTCCCAGTATTATAGACTTTAACAATTATAATATTTTGAGGTCATTTAACAATTATACAGGTTGTTTTGGTTTTTGGGCCACACCCATCAGTGCTCAGGGGTTACTCCTGGCTCTACACTCAGAAATAACACCTGGCAGGCTTGGGGGACGTTATGGGATGCCAGGAATCTAATCCAGGTCTGTCCTGGGTCGGCTGCATGCAAGGCAAACACGCTACTGCTATTGCTTTATCCAGTGCTATTGTTCCAGCCTCTATACAGGTTTATAGGTTTTGGAGTATTTGGGTTAGTTTTTGTTTTTGTTTTGTTTTGTTTGATACCCTATACCAGATACTGATAATATGTCTGTGAGCAAAAATTATTTAAAATCTTTGGTCCAAAATAAACCAGTGAAATCTCTGCACTTATAGAACATATCTTAGTTGAGAAAGACAGATTTAACTCGTTAGTATTGAGGGAAAAAAGTGAAATATTAAGAGAGAGTAATGTGATTATATTTCCTTGTCAAAGAAAACTTTCACTGGGCGTAGAAGGGGTGATGTACAGTTCGTAGGGTGCTTACCTTACAACCTAACCTAACTTGGCTAATTTAGTTTTGATCCCTGACACCCCATATAATTGTCCAAGTTCTGCTAGGAATGAACCAAGTGAGTACCAGAAGGTGTGGCCCCACCCTCCAAAAGAAGAAACTTACACTGGGACCAGACTGCTTGTACAGTAGATACCAAGTTCCTTGCATGTTGCCAACCCAGGTTTCATCTCCAGCACCATATGTGACCCTGCCAGCAATTATCCCTGAGCACAGAGCCAGGAGTAAACCTGAATACAGCTGAGTGTGACCTCAAAACAAAATAAAATAAAATTTCCCTAGATGGGGAGATAGCAACCTTGGTAGTGTACGTGTCTAGTACGTGAGGGGTGAGTTTAGGTTCCTACACCACATTCTCTCCAGCACTGATGAGTGTGACCTTGGTGGTTCCCAAGTGCTACACAGCAGGGTCCAGCATCACCAGGAGTGGCACTTGTAAAAAAATGTTTGTTTGTTTTTGGTTCACACCTGGCAATGTTCAGGGTTACTCCTAGCAATGCTCAGGAGAACATACGTGAATCAAAGTATAGAGTCTGCTGTGTACAAGGCAAGTGCCCTACCCACTGTCCTATTGCTTGAGCCCACCACAATCCTACATCCTCTCATACTCTATATGCTGTGTGTTTTGTTTCATTACATTAATATATATAGGCTTGGGGCCAGAGAGAGAGCACAGTGGTAGGGTGTTTGCCTTGCATGCAGCTGACCCAGTAGGGACCCAGTTCGATTCCCAGCATCCCATATGGTCCCCAGCCTGCCAGGGGCGATTTCTGAGTGCAGAGCCAGGAGTTATCCCTAAGCACCGCTGGGTGTGGCCCAAAACTAATCAATAAAATAAAGTTTAAAATTTATATACGCTTGAGAAAATGATAGTGCAGTTTTTAATTTCTGAGTAGTCAGGGTTCCTTTTGTTTGTGTTTTTTGTTTTTGTTTCCTGGCCACACCTGGTAGTGCTCAATGGTTACTCCCGACTCTGCACTGAGGGATCATTGCTGGCAGTCTGGGGGGCCATCTAGAACTCTAGGGTTCAAATCCAGGTTGGCTGTTGTACAAAGCAAATGTGCTCTACTATCACTCTGGCCCCCGCAGGGTTCTTTTTATTGATAACAGTTATTAGGTCATATCATTACAGAATTTCAGAGATTCTTTTCAGTTGCTCTCTGAGCACCTGTTATCTCTTGTTTACAGGAAATGTTCAATAACTGTCTGACAAAGTTTTCCTTCTTAGACTCTGATAGGGCTACCTTCTGCTGCATTGTAAAACTTGGCCTATGATTTTATATAAACAAGCTATATGCAAATCTGCTCTTGTAACATTTCAAACTACCTGCTCTGCCTATGTAGGATTGCCAATATTTATCAAAAGACTGAAGATTATTTTTGTTTGTTTTGTTTTTACCTATTAGTGTTGTCTCTTTTTTTTTTTTTTTTTTTTTTTTTTTGGTTTTTGGTTTTTGGGTCACACCCGGCAGTGCTCAGGGGTTACTCCTGGCTGTCTGTTCAGAAATAGCTCCTGGCAGGCACGGGGGACCATATGGGACACCGGGATTCGAACCAACCACCTTTGGTCCTGAATCAGCTGCTTGCAAGGCAAACGCCGCTGTGCTATCTCTCCGGGCCCGTATCTTTTTTTTTATTATTAAAAATACTGCTTTTAGGGGCTGGAGCAATAGCACTGAGATAAGGCGTTTGCCTTGCACACGGCCAATACAGGATGGACCTGGTTCAAATCCCAGCAGTCATATGGTCCCCCTAGCCTACCAGGAGCGACATCCAAGCATAGAGCCAGGATTAACTCCTAAGTGCCACCAGGTGTGACCCCCTCCCTCCCAAAAAAAAACACTGCTATTATGGGACCAGAGTGATAGGATGTTTCCTTACATGCAGCCAACTCATGATGATCATGATGATCCCTGTCATCCCACATGATCTCCCAAGCACTGCCAGAAAAGTGAGTGCTGAGTGTAGAGCCAAGAGCTCTGCCCTGGGGCCAGAAAGATAGCATGGAGGTAAGGCGTTTGCCTTTCACGTAGAAGGTCATCGGTTCGAATCCCGGAGTCCCATATGGTCCCCCGTGCCTGCCAGGAGCAATTTCTGAGCATGGAACCAGGAGTAACCCCTGAGCACTGCCGGGTGTGACCCAAAAATCACAAAAAAAAAAAAAAAGAAACTCTGCCCTTAGCACTGCCACGTATGGTCCAAAAACAAAAAACCACACAACAAAAAGAAAAAAAAGATCCTTGCTATCTGGGGGCCAGGTACCTAGCTTTGTGAGTGCATACATCCAAGATCCTAGGTTTAATTCCCTTACCACACCCTCATACAAGAAAACAACCCTGATGAGGCTTCCCCAACTAGTAAGGCAATCCTTCCTTTGTTTTTTCTTATCAGGAAAGCACTGCTTAGAAAAGATGTGAGGCAGGCTAGAGGAGATATTTTTCAGTTTAGTCATCTCTGCTTTTTTTCCCTTACGTACATTAGACATTTATCAATGTGATTTGATTTGGTGGGGAGATTTGGAGGACTTGTTTCTTCAAAGGCATAATCTAGTCTAAGACATTTGTACCTTCCTTCCTCAAGAAAAGCAGACTTAAGAGATATACTGCCCTCGTCACTGATGATGCTTTGATCTTTTTTATCTTGATCCAGATTTGAACTTGTTTCACGTACCAGTGCTATATGGCTCCATTTTATGGCCTCTGGCTATTTCAGATCTCTTCTGGAAATGTTACTGCCATAATAACAATGATCAAACAGTGATCAAATCCTTATTTTGGATTGCTTATGTCATTGAAGCCAACACTGACTTATAATGCTCAGTACTAAATATTTTAAGGATGTTTGAATCTTCATTTCACATTTGAATCAGCTCTAATCCAGGGAGATAGAGTCATACTATTAACTCAGGAAATAGCTTTAATAGCATTTTTCATGAAGGATTGGTAGTTCATTTTGATAACAGGGTTTGTTAGTGAATGAACTTTAAGGAAGCCATAAATCTTTCAAAAAAGTAAAAATACTTTTCCTTTTTGCCAGTAAACAAGGGCCAAGTTGTTAATAAAACTCTTTGGAGTAAGAGCTCATAATTGAACCCCAGCAATCCTCTCTATATGATGTGCTATAGTAGTAGACACTGAGGGCCGGGCGGTGGCGCTAAAGGTAAGGTGTCTGCCTTGCCAGCACTAGCCTAGGACGGACCGCGGTTCGATCCCCCGGTGTCCCATATGGTCCCCCAAGCCAGGAGCGACTTCTGAGCGCATAGCCAGGAGTAACCCCTGAGCGTCAAATGGGTGTGGCCCAAAAACAAAAAAAAAAAACAAAAAAAAAACAAAAAAAAAAAACAAAAAAAAAAAAAAAAAACAAAAAAAAAAGACACTGAGAATATACCAAAATATAATTCAAATAGAAGATGATTTCAAAAAGCTTGTTGAGGTAATAATATTTCTTTTGTTTTGGATGGGCACACCCAACATGTTCCGTAGTTACTTGTGGCTTTGCCCTCAGGAATTATTCCAGGTGGCTCTTGGAGACCATATGGGATGCTGGGGATCAAACCCAGACCAGTCATATGCAAAGCAAACACCCTACCAGCTGTCCTATCACTCTGGCCCTAAATGAGGAAGTAATATTCTAATTAAAGTACCTATTTAAAAAAAGTACCTATTAACTCTTTTAGGGGCTGGTAATATAACTTAGTGGTAGAGCACATGCCTTGCATTTGTGAGGACCTTGATTTGGTCCATAGCTGGAGAAAGGAATTGAAAAAGAGACCATGGAGCTAGCTCAATGGACAGGGAATACTTTGTAGGCAGGAGCTCCAGGTTTGATCTCCAGTTCCACATGGTCCCCTAAGTACTGCCAGAAATTACCTCAGAGCACTGAAACAGGAATAGCCTCAAAGCATCAGCACTGTAAAAACAACATAAAAAAGTATGGTTATTTTCATTTTGTTCCTTGTTAAATCTTTAATGTATTTTAAATTAATGGGGAAAACAGACATATTAGGAAAAAAGAGTCTAGAAAGAGCTGGAGAGATAGCATAGAGGTAAGGCGTTTGCCTTGCATGCAGAAGGACAGAAGGACGGTGGTTCAAATCCTGGCATCCCATATGATCCCCCGAACCTGCCAGGAGTGATTTCTGAGCATAGAGCCAGGAGTAATCCCTGAGCATGCCAGGTGTGACCCAAAAAAACAAAAACAAAAAACAAAAACAAAAAAAAAAGTCTAGGGCCCGGAGAGATAGCACAGCGGGTTAGCCTTGCAAGCAGCCGATCCAGGACCAAAGGTGGTTGGTTCGAATCCTGGTGTCCCATATGGTTCCCCGTGCCTGTCAGGAGCTATTTCTGAACAGACAGCCAGGAGTAACCCCTGAGCACCGCTGGGTGTGACCCAAAGACAAAAAAAAAAAGTCTAGAAAGCCTGCAGAGGGACCAAAGAAGGCAACTGAAAGGGCTGCCGAGCATGCTATGCATGCAGGAGGTCTATGTTGGATCCCCAGCACTGCATGGTCCCAAGCAATATGAGGAGCACCCCTGAGCACCAGGTGTGACCTCAAACCATAAAGCAAATAAAATAAAGCCTACAGAAAATAAAATTTTTCTGGTTTGTTTTATCAGGGATGCTCAAGGAATATTCCTGACTTAAAGCTTGGGTTTTGTTCCCAGCTGCGTCCCTAGGATTTGCAGTGCTAAGGTTAAATTCAGTTTCTACATGTACTCCATCCAGCCTGTTGAGCTATCTTCCTGACCAGAAAATAGAGCCTGAGGGACAAGGAACTTTGGCTATACCCAGCAATGCTCAAGGGCTAGTCCTGCCTCTTTGCTCAAGAATGACCCCAGGTTGTGCATTGAGGATCTCACATGGTATCAGAGATTTGAACTAGGATCAGCTGCAGACAAGTCAAGAACCTTATCATCTATGTTGTCTCTCTAACCCCAAGAAAATAGCTTTTGAAGGGTAAGTAATAAAATAGCCAAGAAAGTTTATGGATTACAGTAGCTTACTTTCAAGAGCAAGACAGTCCACACGGGGGGGGGGGGGGGGGTGCGGCTAAGGCACCACAAAGACAGAGAATTTGGGAACATTGTATCAGTGTTTTTTTTTTTTTTTGGTTTTTGGGCCACACCCAGTAACGCTCAGGGGTTACTCCTGGCTATGTGCTCAGAAGTTGCTCCTGGCTTGGGGGACCATATGGGACACCGGGGGATCGAACCGCGGTCCGTCCAAGGTTAGCGCAGGCAAGGCAGGCACCTTACCTTTAGCGCCACCGCCCGGCCCCCTTGTATCAGTGTTTTATATTTATTTTTATTCTTCAGCTATACCCAACGGTGTTCCAGGGACCACACTGGGAATCAAACCTAGGCCTCCAGCCTGCAAAGCGTGCAATTGAGTCCATTAAGCTAACTTTCCAGAGAAGGATTCTGAGAAATAAAAGAATAAGTACTTGGATAAGAGTGAACTTTTACATAGGGGCAAGCCTTAGAAAACATTAATTTAAAATTTTTTTATTTGGATTTTTGGGACACATTGCAGTGCTCAAGAGTTATTCGTAGCTCTTGTTCAGAAATTACTCCTGGCAGGGTTGGGGGCCTACATGGGATGTATGGGATTGAACCTGGGTTGGTCATGTGCAAGGCAAATGCCCTACTTGCTATGTTATTGCTCCATTCCCCCAGAAAACATGACTTTAAGGACCAGAGAGTACTTTACTTGCATACTACAGACCCCAGTTTCATCATTGACACCACATATGGTCCCCCCCAAGCACCACCCAGGAGTCATTCCTGAGTACAGAGCCTGAAATAAGCCCTGAATAATGACAGGTATGGGAAATATGTGTGTGTGTGTGTGTGTATAAAATATATATAATATATATAAAAGAAAAAAGTGACTTTAACATTGATGAAATCAGCGATCTTCAATGCTATACTTGAATGCTACAGGTTATCAACTTGATTCTAGGACTAATTTCCACATTTAAGAAAAATTAACTTAGTAAGATGTAATTACAGAAGCCAGAACCATAGTACAGCGGTGTAGAGTTAAATAATTAATGATGGTGCTGGATGGAGATGGATGGATGGAGAGACCTTTCTCTCCCAGGCCACGTGGCTCTGCAACCCGCTGTAGCCAGGGGGTCTGGATGTTCATGAGAGGGGCGGGTAGAAATCTCACTCACAGGCTTCAGGAAGTATCAGCTTTATTCATACCCAATCCACCACATGTGTGGCCTATATCATAACCATATTAAGCATTCAGCCATTCTTTTTGTTTGTTTGTTTGTTTTTGTTTTTTTTTGTTTTTGGGCCACACCCGGTGACGCTCAGGGGTTACTCCTGGCTATGCGCTCAGAAGTCGCTCCTGGCTTGGGGGACCATATGGAATGCCGGGGGATCGAACCTCGGTCCTTCCAAGGCTAGCGCAGGTAAGGCAGGCACCTTACCTCCAGCGCCACCGCCCGGCCCCCGCATTCAGCCATTCTTAGCTAGCCCTGCATCTTAACTCCTTTCAGCCATCTTCCCTTTGACCTCCATGCTGGCCAAAGACCAAAAGACCCTAATTCGGGCCCGGAGAGATAGCACAGTGGCATTTGCCTTGCAAGCAGCCGATCCAAGACCAAAGGTGGTTGGTTCGAATCCCGGTGTCCCATATGGTCCCCGTGCCTGCCAGGAGCTATTTCTGAGCAGACAGCCAGGAGTAACCCCTGAGCACCGCCGGGTGTGGCCCAAAACAAAACAAAAAAAAGACCCTAATCCCCTCGGTCAAAGGCCTTATATAACCTCTCCAAGACCCCTCCCAGGAAATGGGAGGATATTACAGTTAAAGATAACTGTAATATCCGCTTCCCAAGACTCCTCCCAGAAATGGGCGGGTCTCAGGTAGATACACCTAACTCCAGGGTGGAGTTACACAGAGATAGGACATGTGCCTTGCATGCGGCCAATCCAAGTTTGATCTGGGCATCCCATTATGAACTAACTGATCCTAGTTCAATTATCCCATTATCCCATTATTGAGCATCACCAAGAGTAACCCCTAAGCATCTCCAGGTGTGTCCCCCTAACACAAAACAAGATAGAATTACACGTATTTCAGAAGGAAGTCTAATATTAGTAAGCAGTTCCTGCAGCCTTTAAAAATTATCAATACCCAAAATGAATTTTAGCACTGGAGGAGGGGTGTGGGGAAATAATTCAGAGGCAGAGCGCAAGTCTTGGCAGGTTTCAAGTCCTGGATTCAATCCCTGACACTGCATAGCTCCCCTGTTTTAGTCCTGCTGCCTTGGTTGCCCTTACAAAAGGTTTGGAAAGAGCATTGCCAGGAACCCCCCCCCCCCCAAGCACTGTGCCAGTAGCTCCTGAGCATAGAGCCAGGAGTGGACCCTGAGCACTGCCAGTTGTGACCCAAACCGCCCCCAAAATACAGATTCCAGGGCCAGAGAGACAGCATGGAGGTAGGGCATTTGCCTTGCTTGCAGAAGGATGGTGGTTCTATTCCCGGCTTCCCATATGATCCCCTGATTCTGCCAGGAGTGATTTCTGAGCATAGAGTCAAAAATAACCCCTGAGTGCTGCCAGATGTGACTCCCCCAAAAAAGAATACAGATTCCTTGGGGGCCGGAGCGGTGGCCAGGTGTGGCCCCCCTAAAAAAAAATAATACAATTTTGGGGCCAGAGAGAGTGATTTCTGAGCATAGAGCCAGGTGTGAACGCTGCCAGGTGTGACCCAAAAAAAACAAAAAAAAGTATACAATGAAATCATAGAATATAGTTCTTGTTATAAACACATGGGTGTATCATAAGTTAATATTTCTCTATTTTGTGAAAAGATAAATTCTCTAGGATGTAAATATAGGTTCCATCCCTGGCATCAGATATGGTCAAACAAACCCCATCAGGAGTAATCCTTGAACACCACTGGATATGGCCCATAAAACAAAACAAAAGAATGCAGATATTAGGTTGGAGAGATAGGACAGAGGTAAGGTCCTTGTCTTGCATGTGGTCCATTTCCAGTGTGATCCCTGACACTTCATATGCTCCCTCACACACCTTCCTAATGATCCCTGACTACAAGCAGGAATAAAGCCTGAGCACAACTGTATGTGGCCCAAAAAAGAATCTTCATTCCTAAAAATGAATCCAGGTGTTGGAGCTCAAAGAAATTGTATAGACTAAAATAATAATAATAATAGGGGCCGGGAAGGTGGCGCTAGAGGTAAGGTGTCTGCCTTGCAAGCACTAGTGTAGGACGGACCACGGTTAGATCCCCCGGTGTCCCATATGGTCCCCCCAAGCCAGGGGCGATTTCTGAGCGCATAGCCAGGAGTAACTCCTGAGCGTCAAATGGGTGTGGCCCAAAAACAATAATAATAATAATAATAATAAAAGGGGCCGGCATGGTGGCGCTAGAGGTAAGGTGTCTGCCTGCCAGTGCTAGCCTAGGACGGACCGCGGTTTGAACCCCCTCACCCCCGCCGTCCCATATGGTCCTCCAAGCCAGGAGTGACTCCTGAGCGTCACCGGGTGTGGCCCAAAAACCATAAAAAAATTAAGTTAATAATAAATAATAATAAAAATAAATACAATAAAATAAATTGTATAGACATTAAGGTCCTTTCCCGTGGCTGTGGCTATGGCTGCAACATTGGACCAAAGCCCCAACCCCACATGGCCCCCAGCATGGTCAAGTGTGGCCCAAACCCCAAAGTTAGTTGTCTTGGCAGAGCAGACACTGTGCCTGTTCGAAAGCCTGGAAATAGAAACTTTCACTGCAGCTTTCATTGCACTGTCCTTCTGCATACAAGGCAAAATGCCCTACTTCCATACTATCTCTCTGGCCCTGGATTTTATCCTGAAAGCAGAATAAAATTTTTAAAAAAAATTCAAGGGCCCGAGAGATAGCACAGTGGTAGGTTGCTTGCATTGCTCCCAGCCGATCCAGGACGGACGGTGATTTGAATCCTGGCATCCCATATGGTCCCCCATGGCTGCCAGGAGTGATTTCTGAGCACAGAGCCAGAGCGCTGCCAGGTGTGACGCCCCCCAAAAAAAAATTTGGACCAGAGAGATAGTACAGTGGGTAAAGTAAAATTTGCCTTGCATGTAGCCGAATCGGGTTTGCTTCTCGACATCCCATATGGTCCTCTGAGCCTGCCAAGTGTGATCCCTGAGTGTAGAGCCAGGAGTAACCCCTGAGCACTGCTAGATGTGGCCCCAAAATAAAAAACAAACAGGCCGAAGAAGCGATAGCACAGCAGTAGTGCGTTTGCCTTGCACACAGCTGACCTGGGACAGAGCTCGGTTCAGATCCTGGCATCCCATATGGTCCCCCAAGCCTGCCAGGAGCGATTTCTGAGCATAGAGCCAGGAATAACCCCTGAGCACCACCAGCTGTGACCCAAACCCTCACCTCCAAAACTTAAGCACAGTAAAGGTTTTTAGAAAGTGATGAATCAAGGGCCAGAGAAATAGTACAGCAGATAGGCTGCTTGCTTTGCATGCAACTATCCCTGGTTTGGACCTCATCATCCCCCAATCCTCCCAGGAGAGATCCCTAAATGCAGTCAGGAGTAAGCCTCAAGCACCACTGGGTATGGCCTACGAAAACTCAAAAACATGGGGCTAGAGTAAAAGCACAGCAGTAGGGTGTTTGCCTTGCACATGGCCAACCAAGGATCAACCCAAGTTTGATCCCAGGCATCTCAGATGATCCCCTGAGCCTGTTAGGAGCGATTTCTGAGTGCAGAGTCAGGAGTAACCCCTGAGCACAATGAGCTATGGTGGTGATCCAAAAACAAAAACAAAAACAAAAACAAAAAAAAAAAGAAAAAAAAATGTTAATCAAAATGTTTGAGCAACTGAGCTCTAGCCAAAAAATATTTTTTTCCTGAGGGGTGGCAAAGTATAGAACTTGATGCTACACTTTGATAACAAGGTAGAATAGACTGGGATTGCTCTAGATGAAGAAGAGTAGAGAATTAGAGGAAACCAGAACAGGAGACTGGGAGATCAGTAACAAGACTATTGCAGTGATCTGGGTACAAGAGGAAAATGAGGTGGATGAGGTATTGAATGAATCAGCTCCCTGGGCTTGAATCCTAAGCTCCAATTGAATCACTTAGTAGTTTTGCAGGTTACTTATATAAGTGCTTTTAATCTCTCTTTGTCTCTTTGTCTTAATCTGAAAATTGGAGGTGATATTAAACTTTACCTTAGAGGCTTGTGAGGATTAAAGCATTTAGAACAAACATGCCTGGTATGCTTGGTGCATAGCAGGGCTCCATAAAGTGGGGATAATAAAAATGAAGAAATGCAAAACAATCAAGCAAAAAGAATAAACATGAGACTTTGAGGAAGAAAATATCAGGAGCAAAAAGGAGCTATTTTGTATCTGGTTTATGAACTTTACAAGATGGCAGTGCCATTTCATAAACTAAGACCAGATAGAAAAGCATGTTTGGGGGCTTATACAAGAAAATACAGTGTTAGAGAAGTGAAAGGAAGAGAAGGCTTGAGCAGAGTGTACAGGAAGTTGGACTTGCACATAACAGACCTGAGTATGATCACCAGCATCCCATATAGTCCTCCGAGGACCACCAGGAGAGACCCCTGAGCATCTCTGGGTGTGACCAAATGACAAACGAAAAAGCATTTTTTTTTTTTTTTTTTGGTTTTTGGGCCACACCTGGCAGTGCTCAGGGGTTACTCCTGGCTGTCTGCTCAGAAATAGCTCCTGGCAGGCACGGGGGAGAATATGGGACACCAGGATTCGAACCAACCACCTTTGGTCCTGGATTGGCTGCTTGCAAGGTAAACGCCGCTGTGCTATCTCTCCGGGCCCGAAAAAGCATTTTTTAATACTGCCATGAGGTAAGAACGACACATAATATGTTAGTTTTAATAAAGACTGTTGGTAACTTTGTAAAGAGAAACTGGGAAAGAAGGGAAACAGAATATGTGAATTGTTGAGGAAAAAGGAAATAATGAGGAAAGAGTTGGCAACAGACAAATTCCAGAAAGACATCCAGATGAAAAAAAGGACTGGAACTAGCTGGAAGGATCATAGGGAGGACTGACTGTGGACTCATGGATTTGGCCTTCTGTTGTGTGGATCTCTGAGTGGTTTAGATATCAGTTTTAATTAGTAGCCATGCCAGAGAGGTTAAAAGAGGCAGTGATGTGGGGACAGATAAAGGATTTGATGGGGTTTTTTGGGGTGGTGGCACACCCAGCGGTACTCAGGGAATATTCCCTAGTACTGCACAGTTGGGTTATCCTTGTAGTGCTTGGCCTCCAATCTATGGTTTCCAATCTATGGGTTAAGGCACTTGCTTCCTATGAGGCGAAACCCATTTTAATCCCAGGCACCACATGGCACCCCACCAACATCACCAGTAGTGACCCATAAACATAAAGAGCTAAGAGTAACCCAAACCATCCCAACCAAAAAAATTAATAAATTAAAAAAAATTATATATATATATATATATATATATATATATGGGGCAAGAGAGCTCGTACAGGAGGAGGTGAGTTACTTTTGTTATATGGCTACACTGGCTGACCTGTTTCAATCCCAGACACTGCATAATATGGTCCCCTAAGGGTATTCAAGTCACTCTAAGCACCCACCAGGAGTGACCCAACTTCCAAATAAGTGTTCTTTAGTATGAGCAGACAGTTCAAAGAGTTAATATGCATTCTGTGCATGCAGGAGGTCTGAATTTAATCCCCACACCACATGTTCCTCAAGTACTGCAGGGAGTGACCCGTGCCCTGCATGTGGTCCTGCTAAAACAGAAAAGAATCCCAATTAGAGCATAGACTGATGTGGCGGAAAGAAATTCAAGGACAAGAAAAATCAACATCTTATTACTTAAGAGGCCAAGAACCTAAGATTGATTGTTATCCTTCTGATCCTCTGTGAAGCCCAGAAATAAGCAGGCTGGGTGTCATAAGAGGACTTATATTGGCCCCAGCATGACAATCCTGAGGTCAGTAAACGGGGCATTAAGTAACAGCTTCAAACATTCAGTGTGTTTTCTGAATTCCCAGTGACAATTCTACCTGGAGCTTGCTTCTGCATCTACCTTAATGGCACAGTTGGAAGTCAGCCATCACTGCTAAGTGCTCTTGAATTGTATACAGCACTGGCACATCTTCCTTATTGTTTTTACATTAGAAGCAGAAGAAATTCTTCCCAGTTGCAGCCAGAGTGTTAATAGGAAAGCAATCTTGAGGCATTTTACTTTCTAGGATCTTCTCTTTTTCTTTTTTTACTTTTTATTTATTTATTTTTGGTCACACCTGGTGACACTCACGGGTTACTCCTGGCTCTGCACTCAGAAATTGTTCCTAGCAGGGTCAGAGAGATACCATGGTTGGTAGGGCGGTTTGCCTTGCATGCAAAAGGACTCGGGTTCAAATTCCAGCATCCCATATGGTTCCCTGAGCCTGCCAGGAGCGATTTCTGAGTGTAGAGACAGGAGTAACCCCTGAGCGATGCCGGGTGTGACCCCCCCAAAAATTGCTCCTAGCTTGGGAGAACATATGGGATGCTGGGGATCGAACCCAGGTCTGTTCTGGGTCAGCCGCATGCAAAGCAAACGCCCTACCACTGAGCTATCGCCAGCCCCAGATCTTGTCTTTTTCTTTCTTTCTTTTTTTTTTTTTTTCATGTAATCACTGGCATTTATTTCTTAGAAAAAGAAAACTAGGTAAACTCAGATCATATGCATAAGTGCTGAGAATTGTGTGAGGGGCATCTTGATCTGTTCACAGTTCTTTGAGCTGGTCCCAGGTGCTGACAGCCTTTCTGGAAACTTCCCAGATCGTGTGAACTTACACCATGATTCCACATAAAACTAACATCAATTCCATAATACCACATGATACCATAAATGTTGCTGTGTCCACTTTTTTTTTATAATATTTTTATTTAAACATCTTGATTACAAACATGATTGTGATTAGGTTTCAGTCATGTAAAGAATACCTCTCTTCACCAGTGCAGATCTTGTCTTTTTTCAACATTGAATAGTCTAACCTTTGTCATTGTCATGAATCACCAGATTTGTGAGAAAACCTTCAGTTGCTAGAGTAATTCTGTCTTTAGCTATTCAAAAAACATAATGGGGCTGGAGAGACAGTATAACAAATAAGGCACTTGCGGGCCTGGAGAGATAGCACAGTGGCGTTTGCCTTGCAAGCAGCCGATCCAGGACCAAAGGTGGTTAGTTCGAATCCCGGTGTCCCATTTGGTCCCCGTGCCTGCCAGGAGCTATTTCTGAGCAGACAGCCAGGAGTAACCCCTGAGCACCGCCGGGTGTGGCCCAAAAACAAACAAACAAAAAAAAATAAGGCACTTGCCCTGCATGGTACAAACCTGGGTTCAAACCGTGGGGTGCCATATGATCCCCCAAGCACTGCCAGGAGTGATTCCTGAGTGCAAAGCTAGGAGTAAGCCCTAAACATTAGTTGCTCCCACCCACAAAGAAAAAAAAAAGCAAGTTTTGTAGTCCAGTCATTTGATTTCTCTTCCCAGTTCGACCTTTTCTTTGGGAAGAAAATGTTTATTAAGTTGGTCTTATTAAGTTGTTTATAAGTTGGTCTTATGCCAGGAAACTTCAGGGGTAGGGTCTCCTTGTATTTAGGCCAAGGCTTTTCCTTTCCATGTCCCCCATATTTTGGTGGGCCTATGCAAACAATATTTGCCACTCTAACACTGTTTTTACTATGCTCCTTTGACTCTAAACCTTAAAAAAAAACACTTAAACTTTTGATGTTAACTTAATCTAATATGCATGTGCATGAAAATGTAAAAAAAAAAAACTATGCCTTCAATGTTTAAGGAGTCACATAAATTTCATGGCTTTAGATTGCTTTGTGTACTGCTAAGAAATGTTATAATGTACTACAATCTGGAGACTTGTGGACAAAGTAATTGTACATGGGTTCTGTTTTATTTTTCTTAATGTTCTTTGACTGTAAGTTCAAAATTTAGGCATCAGCAAGGGGATTTCTTCTGAGAACTCTGTTTATGGGTGATTGCCCTTCCACTGTAACTTTACTTTGTCCTCTTTCTTTGCATCATTATTCTTATAATTTAAAAAAAAGGGGGGGGCCCGGAGAGATAGCACAGCGGCGTTTGTCTTGCAAGCAGCCGATCCAGGACCAAAGGTGGTTGGTTCCAATCCCGGTGTCCCATATGGTCCCCCGTGCCTGCCAGGAGCTATTTCTGAGCAGACAGCCAGGAGTAACCCCTGAGCACCGCTGGGTGTGCCCACCCCCCAAAAAAATGGTAAAAAAAAAAAAAGATTTTGCCCATTTTTTGTGTGTGTTTTTTTGTTTGTTTTTTGGGGGCCACACCCATCAGCACTCAAGGGTTACTCCTGGCTCTCTGCTCAGAAATCGCTCCTGGCAGCTTAGGGGACCATATGGGATGCCGGGAATTAAACCCAAGCCCATCCTGGGTTGGCTGCTTGCAAGGCAAATGTCCTACCGCTGTACTATCTCTCTGGCCCCATATTTGCCCATTTTTAATTGTGGTGTTATCTTTTTTGTTGACTTATAAAATTCTATATCCTGAATATTAGACTCCAGTGTATGTGAATATTTTTTCCTAATCTTAGGTGGTTTTCATTTTTATAATCTGGTACACAAAAGCTTTTATTTATTTTTATTGTATCCCAAGTAATGCTCAAGGGCTCTTGGGCCACTCAGACAATTCTTGGCTAACTGGTTCAATGCAAGGGCCTGAGAATGTGATGCTGCCCCAGCCTTGCAGTGCTGGGGGATTACCCTGAGCATCCATGCAGTGTGAATGGCCTCTTGGGCACACTCAACAATGTTGGGGCAGTTTCCATGGAGTACCAAGAATTGAACCAAGGTCATCTAGCTGCAGTGCATGTACTGTAAGTCCCTGTATGATCTCTCTGGCCCTTCAAACTTCTAATTTTGATGCTGGCTATAGACAGTAGCTGGTAGGCTTACTCTGGTTAGACTTTTCTTTTTTTATTGGGTGGGAGTTGAGGGGGCAAGACCTTGGGCCCCACCCAGCTATGTTGAGGGCTTAGTCCTGGCTCTACACTGGGATCACTTTGGGCAGGACTTGGGACCAGACTGTAGTGCCACGGATCAAACCAGGGTCAGCCATGTGCAAGGCAAATGCCGTAACTTCTGTAATATTTTTCTGGCCTCTATCACATATTTTGTTTTGTTTTGTATTTTTGAGCCACATCTAGCCGTGATCAGGGCTCATTCCTCACATCTGGTAGGACTGAGGGGACTATTTGTGGTGCAGGGATTGAACCCAGGTATCACTATAGTCCCTCCGGTGTTATTTTTATTTATATTTTGGTTTTTGGGTCACACCCGGCAGTGCTCAGGGTTTACTCCTGGCTCTATGCCCAGAAATCACTCCTGGCAGGCTCGCGGGACCACATGGGATACCGGGATTCGAACCACCGTCCTTCTGCATGCAAGGCAAACACCCCACCACTGTGCTATCTCTCCGGCCCCCTGTGTCATTTTTTTAAGGGTCAAGACAATATATCTGTCTGACACTGGGTCTGTGAGAAAAGGAAATCGGAACAAAATATCCATTAAAAGTGTTAGGAACTTCTCAGAAAATTTGGATGAGCAGAGATTCTGGGTTTTTTCCCTCAACAGGGTATCTTTTGTGATCTATAATGGTTATTAACCAAATTGTTTATGTAATTTTTTTGTTTTGTTTTTTGGATCACACCCAGCAGTGCTCAGGAGTCACATCTGGCTCTGCATTCAGAAATCACTGCTGGCAGGCTTGGGGAACCATATGGAATGCTGTGAATCAAACCGGGGTCTGTAGGTTTGGTCGCGTGCAAGACAAACACCCTACTGCTATGCTATTGCTCCAGCTCCCTATATAAACTTTTTTTTTTTTGGTTTTTGGGCCACACCCGGCGGTGCTCAGGGGTTACTCCTGGCTGTCTGCTCAGAAATAGCTCTTGGCAGGCACGGGGGACCATATGGGACACCGGGATACGAACCAACCACCTTTGGTCCTGGATCGGCTGTTTGCAAGGCAAATACCACTGTGCTATCTCTCCGGGCCCTATATAAACTTTTTCAATGGGAATTTTCAAACATAGAAAAGTAGAGCAATCAATTACTACATACCTGTCCCTAATTTATGAAGCCAATATATGGATAATTATGTTTTTATGTCCTTATTCTATATTCCCCACTCACTAAATTACTTATTTTGTTTTTATCATTATTTTGGCCACACCTGGCTACACTCAGGTCATTCCAGACTCTACCCAGAGGTCACTCCTGTCTGGTTTTTTTTTTTTTTTTTTTTTTTTTTTGGTTTTTGGGCCACACCCGGTGACGCTCAGGAGTTACTCCTGGCTATGCGCTCAGAAGTCGCTCCTGGCTTGGGGGACCATATGGGACGCCGGGGGATCGAACCGCGGTCCGTCCGAGGCTAGCGCAGGCAAGGCAGGCACCTTACCTTTAGCGCCACCGCCCGGCCCCCTCCTGTCTGTTTTTGAGTCACACTAGGCCAGCGCTCAGGGTTTACTCCTGGCTCTACGCTCAGAAATCACTCCTGGCAGGCTCAGGGGACCATATGGGATGCCGGGATTTGAACCACTGACCTTCTGAAAGCAAGGCAAACACGCTACCTCCATGCTATCTCTCTGGCCCTGTCACTCCTGTCTGTGCTTGGGGGACTATCAGGATGTTGGGGATCAAACCTGGGTAAGCCACATGCAAGACTTTACCAGCTATGCGCCCAGAAACTGCTTGGGGGACCATATGGCATGCCCAGGGATCAAACTGTGGTTCATCCTAGATTAGTGCGTGCAAGGCAAATGCCCTACCGCTTGTGCCACCATTCCGGCCCAGGCCTCAAATTTTACTCTTTTGTCTCTTCCATTCCTAGAGTCTCATGAACCTATTGACTCATGTATCTATATCTTCACTTATTAATACTCCACCAAATGCTCCCTGTTCATCAACTATAATGTCTGAGGTGAGGGACTCAAACTATCTTCTGAATAACTAGCAGTATTCAGTCTAGCCTAGCAGTAAGTAGGTGCTTCACAAATGATTGTTGATCGCTGCATGAATTCCACTTGTCTTCCCATTTTAGTAAGCCTTAATATCAATTATTTGAATTGTGAATTTTATTCTGTTTACCTTAAAAAGAAGTTAAATGGGAAATTACCAGAGACTTCTAAGAAATACCTTTTTATCCTTGCAAGGCCCTTCTGTGTCTTGAGGAATCTGAAATTTTCTGGCTCCCCCTGCTGGTTCTTCTGGGTAGCAGCCTAATGCAGCCTGTAGGTAGCAACCTCAGGTGGCAGAGTTAAAGGCCAAAGCAAGTTCTGCTCAGGGAAAACAACATTGTTGCTTAGTGCACTAGCCAGTACAGACCTGTCTGAGGAGGAAGAGAACTGGGATCAGTTCTGGGAAGTACAACCTTCTGTGTACCAGGAAAAGGTGAAGGCCGGTGCCAGCAGAAGTCACGGGAACCACACATGGACACACAATCCTATTTTCTTTTTTTTTTCTTTTTTTGGTTTTTGGGCCACACCCGTTTGACGCTCAGGGGTTACTCCTGGCTATGCACTCAGAAATCGCCCCTGGCTTGGGGGGATCATATGGGACACCGGGGGATCGAACCGAGGTCCATCCTATGCTAACGCTTGCAAGGCAGACACCTTACCTCTAGCGCCACCTTCCCGGCCCATAATCCTATTTTCTAGTTCTTTTTTTTTGGGGGGGGGGAGGGGCACACCTGGCTGTACTCGGGGATTATTCCTATCTGTGTGCCCAGGAATCACTTCTTGGATACTCAGGAGAACCATATTGTGATGCCAGGGATTTAACCCTGACCAGCTATATGCAAAGCAAATTCTTACTAGATCCTAGCTTCATTTATCAATGCTGAAGATCATGTGACAAATCTGTGGAGCCCTGCGTAGACATCCTCCTTTCATTATCCATAAATATAGTATATTCCTCATACCTACTACCCTCTAGGCCATATTTCTCAGTTGTTTACATATATTGTCTCCTTTGATTTTTGTTTTGGGGTCTTTCCTGGTGGTGCTCAGGAATTTCTCCTGGCTCTGCACTCAGAAATCACTTGCTGTGCACAAGACTAGATGGGATGAACCCAGATTGGCCATGTGCAAGGCAAGTTTCCTACCTGCTGTTGCTCCAATCCAACAATATTGCCTGTTCTACAACCTAACTTCTCAGAAATAAGGCTTGCCAGATTTCAGCCAGTTAAAGATATCCATAAGAGTTTAAGATTGGGGGGGGGCGGCGAGGTGGCACTAGAGGTAAGGTGTCTGCCTTGCAAGCTCTAGCCAAGGAAGGACCTCGGTTTGTGGTTCAATCCCCCAGTGTCCCTTATGGTCCTCCCAAGCCAGGGGCAATTTTTGAGCGTTTAGCCAGGAGTAACCCCTGAGCATCAAACGGGTGTGGCCCGAAAAACAAAAACAAAACAAAACAAAACAAAATAAAAGATTGGGGCCAGAGAGATAGCATGGAGGTAAGGCGTTTGCCTTTCATGCAGAAGGTCATTGGTTCAAATCCCGGCATCCCATATGGTCCCCCAAGCCTGCTATGAGTAACTTCTGAGCATGGAGCCAGGAGTATCCCCTGAGCACTGGCAGGTGTGACCCAAAAACCAAAAAAAAAAAAGAGTTTAAAGATTATCAGATATGGAACTGAAGGAAGGACATTTTCCTATGGTACAGGGAAAAGGGCACTTTCCTTGAGTGTGGCCAACCCATCGCTAGCATCCCATATGGTCCTCCAGTCCTGCCAGGAGTGTCCTTGATTATAGAACCAGGAGAAACCCTGAGCATTACTGGCTATGGGGGCAAAAATGATAATGAGATACTGAAAATAGATCCCTTCCTTTTCTCTCCAACTCCAACCCCCCAAAACTGAGTAATTCCATTTAAAGATGAACATAGGGCTGGAGCGATAGCACAGCGATAGGGCATTTGCTTTGCATGCGACTGACCCAGGATGGACCTGGGTTCATTCCCAGTGTCCTATATGGTCCCCCAAGTCAGGAGCAATTTCTTTTTTTTTTTTTTTTTTTGGTTTTTGGGCCACACCCTGTGACGCTCAGGGGTTACTCCTGGCTATGCGCTCAGAAGTTGCTCCTGGCTTCTTGGGGGACCATATGGGACGCCGGGGGATCGAACCTCGGTCCGTCCTAGGCTAGCGCAGGCAAGGCAGGCACCTTACCTCCAGCGCCACCGCCCGGCCCCAGGAGCAATTTCTTTTTTATTTTTTTTATTTTTTATTTTTGGATCACACCCGGCGGTGCTCAGGGGTTACTCCTGGCTGTCTGCTCAGAAATAGCTCCTGGCAGGCACGGGGGACCATATGGGACACCGGGATTCGAACCAACCACCTTTGGTCCTGGATCGGCTGCTTGCAAGGCAAGCACCGCTGTGCTATCTCTCCGGGCCTAGGAGCAATTTCTGAGCATATACCCCAAAGTAACCCCTGAATATCACCACGTGTGGCCCAAACACCAAAAAACAAAAAACAAAAAAAAAAAAACAACATAAAAAATAGACTTGTTGGGGCCGGGAAGGTGGCGCTAGAGATAAGGTGTCTGCCTTGTAAGCTCTACCAAGGAACGGACCGCGGTTCGATCCCCCGGCGTCCCATATGGTCCCCCCAAGCCAGGGGCGATTTCTGAGCACATAGCCAGGAGTAACCCCTGAGCGTCAAACGGGTGTGGCCCAAAAACCAAAAAAAAAAAAAAAATAGACTTGTTCTCCTTACAGGACAGATGTACATATATTCAATATACAAGGAAAGGAGTTCAGTACAAATGAGTATAAATTGAAGAATTTATTGTTCCACTGATACTATGGATATTGGAATGAGAAAAGTTCTGTATTATGCTGGGATGAGGCAGGTCATCATTGTATAATATGTCAGAGTGAATAATGCTAAGAAAATATAAAAATCTAGGAAATAGGACAGGGCAGGAGTACACAGCTTTATTTATTTATTTATTTATTTATTTATTTATTTATTTATTTATCTATTTTGTAGTTCCCAGATTGAACCTAGGGTCTCACTATACACAAGGCAAATGCTCTACTCTGAGCTACAACAGGGACCGCTTAGAGAATGAGTCCTGTGACTACTTGGAGAAAGAATTTTCCAAGCAGAAGGACTAAACTACAAAGGCCCCAAGACAAGAACATGGTTGGCTTTGTGAGAACAGTCATAAGAACATGTGACTGGAGCTGGATGGGTGAGGGAAAGTGTGGTAAGATTAAGGTCAGAAAGGGAAGTAGAGGACAGATCATATGATGTGACATGCCTTGGTAAGGGCTTTGGGTTTTGCTTTCAAGTGAGATGGGATTTACTGAAAGTTTGGAGTCTCGAGTAAGATGAGGGGCAAGAGATAGCATGGCAGTTGGCACATAGCCAACTCAGGATGGACATGGGTTCAATTCCCTGCATCCCATAAGGTTCCCCGAGCCTGACAGGAGCAATTTCTGAGCACAGAGCTAGGAGTAACCCCTGAGCACCGCCAGGTGTAACCCAAAAACAAAACAGTAAGGTAAACTAATTCAGTTTGATAGGCTCATTCTGGCTGCATGTAGAGACTCACGTCACTGAGGCCTAAGGGTAGAGAAGGGAGACCAATTGAAAGGCAGCTGCTAAAAGTAGAGAGGTATCTTAGTGCTTTCTCACTTTGAGTGTATCTCTCTGTTCCAGGGTATAGAGAATCCCTGTTTGGTATGTGTACTTTGCTGTCCACTTTGAAGAAGCCCTGTTCTCTCTGAACCAGGGGTTAATGTGCTTGCCTTCCACATGGCTAACCCCAGTTCAGTTTTCCTGGTACCATATATAGTCCTCTGAGCACCACCTACAGGGATTATTAAATGCAAAGATAAGAGACTAAACCTGAACACAGATGTGACCAAAATTAATAAACAAATAAACTCATATCCTTTCAACCTTTGCTTGTAGGGAGCTAATAAAGCCACCCTGAAAAGCTTAATACATGAAAACATATGTAAGCTGGTAAGAACCAACTAGTATATTCAGTGAGATTGTCTGATCTGTTCAGTAATAATTGCAAAAATATCTTGTGTTGTATTCATAATCAAAAGACTAATGTATGGAAATAGCATATTGTAAGCAAAAAGTATTTTATATGCAGAATGGAAACTTTTCATTCCATGTCTCAGATTTATTTTCCTTTTCTTTTTTTACAGGGGGCCATGCCCAGCCGTGTTCAGGGGTTATTCCTGCCTCTGTGCTCAGAAATTACTCCTGGCAGGTTCAGGGGATCATTATGGGATATTAGAAATCAAGGGGCCGGAGAGATAGCATGGAGGTAAGGCGTTTACCTTTCATGCAGAAGGTCATCAGTTCGAATCCCGGCGTCCCATATGGTCCCCTGTGCATGCCAGGAGCAATTTCTGAGCACGAAGCCAGGAAAAACCCCTGAGCACTGCCGGGTGTGACCCAAAAACCACAAAAAAAAAAAAAAAAAAAAAAAAAAGAAATCAAACCCAGGGGGCCAGAGAGATAGCACAGCGGTGTTTGCCTTGCAAACAGCCGACCCAGGACCTAAGATGGTTGGTTCGAATCCCGGCGTCCCATATGGTCCCCCGTGCCTGCCAGGAGCTATTTCTATTTCTGAGCAGATAGCCAGGAGTAACCCCTAAGCACCGCCAGGTGTGGCCCAAGAACAAAAAAAAAAAAATCGAACCCATTGGAGAGATAGCACAGCAGCATTTGCCTTGCAAGCAGCCGATCCAGGACCAAAGGTGGTTGGTTCAAATCCCGGCATCCCACCATGCCTGCCAGGAGCTACTTCTGAGCAGATAACCAGGAGTAACCCCTGAGCAAAGCCGGGTGTGGCCCAAAAACCAAAAAAACAAAAACAAAAAAAATTTGAACCCAGGTTGGCCATGTGCAAGGCAAGTGCCCCCCCACACCTGTGTAGTATCTCTTCAGCCCCTTTGTTTGTTTGTTTTGTCTTTTTGGGCCACACCACGCAGTGCTCAGAAGTTACTTCTGTTTCTGCACTCAGAATTCACTCCTGATGGGCTTAAGGGATCATATGGGTGCCTGAAATCAAACTTGAATAAGCTGTATGTAAGGCAAATGTCCTACCTGCTGAACTATAGCTTGGTCCCTCCTTCATATTTTTTGTCTTTGTTTAGTTTTGACTCACTCATGTGTACTCTAAAACTTTTTTAAAGGTTTATTTATTGATTGATTGGTTTGGGGGCCACACCTGGCAATGCTCAGGGGTTACACCTGGCACTGTGCTCAGAAATTGCTCCTGGCAAGCTCAGGGGACAATATGGGATGCCAGGAATCGAACTGGGTATGTCCCAGGTCAGCCGCATGCAAGGCAAATGCTTTACCGCTGTGCCCTCCCTCCCTCCCTCCCTCCCTCCCTCCCTCCCTCCCTCCCTCCCTTCCTTCCTTCCTTCCTTCCTTCCTTCCTTCCTTCCTTCCTTCCTTCCTTCCTTCCTTCCGTGGTGGTGGGTTGGTGGTGGTTGTTGGTGGTAGTGGGGTGGATGGAGCTGTGCTATTTCTAAGGCCCCTGAAACAGTTTTTGGTTCACACCCGGCAGCACTCAGGGGTTTCTCCTGGCTCTGGCTCAGAAATTGCCCTTGACAGGCACGGGGGACCATATGGGATGCCAGGATTCGAACCACCATCAGTCCTAGGTTGGCTGCATGCAAGGCAAACTCCCTACCACTGTGCTATCTCTCGGGCCTTTGAAACTTTTTTTTAAATTTATTTTATAAATCTATGTAGAAGTGGTCTGGAGCTATAACACAGTGTTAGAGTATTTGCCTTGCACGTGGCCAACCAACCCAGAAGGACCCAGGGACCCGGGTTCAATCCCCAGCATTCCATAATGTTCCCCAAAGCCTGCCAGGAGCGACTTCCGAGCACAGAGCCAGGAGTAACCCCTGCGTACCACAGAGTATAGCCCAAAAACCAAAAAAAAAAAAAAAAAAAAATTATGTAGAAGAACTGTAAATGACCAGTTAATATGTAGTTGTGTAAAACTGATTGCAGAAAGTATTTAGTACCATAAATGGAAATATTTACAACTTTATTTTGTCTACCTGTTTTCAGGAAAAATACATTACTCAGCAATTTCCTAGAAATCTACTTGCGTAAGTAAAAAAACAGAAGTTCCTCTTAATTGTACTGAAAACTACTGTTGCCCCCTGGATGGTTTCAGGGTTCCCTGGAATAGGGATATTATCACCCCCTTTGAGAAACACTAGTTTACACTAAAGACGATTAATGAGGGAAAAAATGCCTAAATGGTAAAACCTGAACTGTGTTAAAAATCTGCATGGAGGGCCCGGAGAGATAGCACAGCGGTGTTTGCCTTGCAAGCAGCCGATCCAGGACCAAAGGTAGTTGGTTTGAATCCTGGTGTCCCATATGTTCCCCCGTGCTTGCCAGGAGCAATTTCTGAGCATGGAGCCAGGAGTAACCCCTGAGCACTGCTGGGTGAAACCCAAAAACCACATACACACACACACACACACACACACACACACACACACACACACACACACACACACACACAAAATTTCCGTGTCTGGTGCTGGAGAAACAGGGTAGGAGGCTTGCCTTGACCTGGTTTCAATCTCCAGCATCCCATTTGATCTCTGAGCACTTGCCTTGACCTGGTTTCAATCTCCAGCATCCCATTTGATCTCTGAGCACTTCCAGGATTAATTCCCAAGTGCAGAGCCATGAGTAGCCCCTTAGCACTACCTACTGTGTCCCCAAAACTATAATAACAAAATTTCCATCTTAAGCACCTCCCTTCATTGTTTCCTCTGGCCCTGCCCACAACCTCTGGACCTGGCGATGGCCCTAGAGGCTTGAGTTTAAGTCTCATGTCCATCTTGTCTTTCTTCTTTATTTTTGGGGTGAGGGGGTGAGGGGGCCACACCCAGCAGTGCTCAGGGGTTACTACTGGCTCTGCACTCAGAAATTGCTCTTGGCTCCAGGGACCATATAGGATGCCAGGCATCAAACCCGTATCCATCCTGGGTCAGCTGCATGCAAGGCAAATGCCTTAGGCTGTGCTACCAGTCCAGCCCTGTTGTCCACCATTTCTTTAAATAACTTAACAAAATTTATTTGGGAGAAAGGGGGGCAAAAGGGGGGAGGGAGAGAAAAAAGGAGAGAGTGAGAAGACACAATTTTCTCAAGGTGTTTGTGGGTTGCTCTCAGCGGTGTTTAGGGCACATGTGGAATCCAGTCCAATCCAGGCTTCCTGTATGCAAAGTAACACGGGCTCAAATCTGTGAAATGAAGGCATGTCCTGACCATGAGAACCAAAACTATGGATGCAGTCAATAAACTGTGGGCTCTATTATTATAAAGAGAGGAGAGGAACATTATCATTTAAAATGCTGCATTCAGAATTCCTCTTCAGATATTACCTTTATTTATTCACCCAAACTGGACTCCACATGGTTACGGGGTTGGGGAGCTTGCCCTACCCTGCCCAGCACTTCTTCACAAGCTAATGACTGACTCTTTCCAGTAATACTGCCATAGTTTTTCTTTTCTTTTTTTTCTTTTTATTGGTTTGTTTTAGTTTTGGGGCCATACCCAACAGTGCTCAGGGGTTATTCCTGGTAGGCTCAAGAGGCCCTATGGGATACCGAGGATTGAACTTGGGTTGGCCACATACAAGATAAGTGCCCTGCCCTCTGTACTAGCTCCTCAGCACTAGGTTCGTTAATGTGTACTCCCAAACATTCAGCAGGCTCAGAGCATAGATTTAGACTCTGAAGAGAAAGTCAAAAGAAAATGCTACAAAGATAGGGAAGTGTCAGTAGTTATACTTTCCCCCCTCAGTGTTGCAACTCTGCATTTGTATAATTGGGGACCACACTGGCAGTGTTCAGGGGCTATTCCTGACTCTGTACACCTGCATTATTCCTAATAGAGCCTGGGGGACCATATATGTTACTGGGGATTGACAAGCACCCTGTACCGTGTCTTTGGCTCCACATGTCTGTCTTTGACCTCTGTCTGGTTCACCTACCCATGGGGTAGGGTACCAAATTCAGGGAGCACAGAAGATTTTCCCAAGGTGAAAATAAGTTATTTTGGGCCCAGAGAGATAGCACAGTGGCGTTTGCCTTGCAAGCAGCCGATCCAGGACCAAAGGTGGTTGGTTCGAATCCCGGTGTCCCATATGGTCGTCCCCCCCCCCCCCCCCCCCCCCCGTGCCTGCCAGGAGCTATTTCTGAGCAGACAGCCAGGAGTAACCCCTGAGCAAAGCTGGGTGTGGCCCAAAAACCAAAAGAATATAAGTTATTTTTCTCTTATTCCTATCCACAGTGATAAAGACACTTTATTCAAAGGTGCCTGTGTCCACACTGCTTTGTCAAGAAAACTTGTTAGGGGGGCCGGGCGGTGGTGCTGGAGGTAAGGTGCCTGCCTTGCCTGTGCTAGCCTAGGACGGACCGCGGTTCGATCCCCCGGCGTCCCATATGGTCCCCCAAGAAGCCAGGAGCAACTTCTGAGCACATAGCCAGGAGTAACCCCTGAGCGTCACAGGGTGTGGCCCAAAAACCAAAAAAAAAAAAAAAAAAAAAAGGGGCTGGAGAGATAGCATGGAGGTAAGGCGTTTGCCTTTCATGCAAGAGGTCATCGGTTCGAATCCCAGCGTCCCATATGGTCCCCCGTGCCTGCCAGGAGCAATTTCTGAGCATGGAGCCAGGAGTAACCCTGAGCACTGCCGGGTGTGACCCAAAAACCACAAAAAAAAAAAAAAAAAAAAAAAAAAAAAAAAAAAAAAAAAAAAAGAAAACTTGTTAGGACAAATTAGTATTAAATATTTTGCATTTTCTTTACAGCAATCTAGCAAGAAATGCAGATATAGACATTAATCATCTTCCCTTTCCTCCCTTCTCAATGAGTATCATTTCACAGGGTGAACACCCTCCATCTAGAAAGGGTCCAGAGGAGGGCTTGGTAGGTGGTCATGGGGGGGGGGGGGCTCAGGCTAAGGTGGGGTGTCTAAGGTGTCTAAGGGCCGGAATATGCATGGTTCTGCTGTTTTCGTTTTTGGGCAAAACATGACTGTATTCAGGGTTTTTGGTTTGTTGTTTTCTTTTTTTTTTTTTTTTTTTTTTTTTTTTTTTTTTTTTTTTGGTTTTTGGGTCACACCCGGCAGCACTCAGGGGTTACTCCTGGCTCTCCACTCAGAAATCGCTCCTGGCAGGCTTGAGGAACCAAATGGGATGCTGGGATTTGAACCACTGTCCTTCTGCATGCAAGGCAAACACCCTTGCCTCCATGCTATCCCTCTAGCCCCTGTATTCAGAGTTTTACGCTTAGGGATCACTCCTGGTGGGGCTCAGGGGATCATATGTAGGGTTCTGGAGGTCGAACCCCGACTGGTCACATGCAAAGCAAACACCCTACTCGATGAATTATCGCTTAAGCCCACAACTGTGGAATTCTGAATTCACTGCCCAAATGCAAGTCCTCCCTTCATCCCCGGAACCTTAGAGCCAAAGTCTTGAGGAAGGCCAAAGAGTTTAGAAGCAAGCATGCAACCAGAAGGAACCTGAACAGACAGGAACAGAATTCTGGCCTGGACCTCATTCACACTTCCACTAGAGTCTACGCCATCCTTCTGCCAGCAGCCTGCCTTACCCTGGCCCTTCTTTGTCCTTCTGTCCTTCCTCCTTTTCCCCTACCCCAGAAAGGAGATAAAAATCAGGACAAAATGACCAAGAAGCAGTAGAGAGGTGGACTAGGCAGGCAGTTCTGAGAACATTAAGACCTTTTTGATTGTGGGCTCTCAAGTTTCTTGGAATGACCTTCATTGAGGACACAGCTTTGTACTCTGAGTCAATGGATTAATCAGCAGACCAGGCAATTACGAACTCTGGGTGTCAGAGTAATTGACCTCTGAGACTGGGGTAGGCCGGAATGGAGTCCAGGTGAAACCTGTAATGTAAAGCCAGGAGAGGGAAGAGGAGCAGGAGAAATTTTTTTGTATAGTGGAGGTTATTTTGGTTTTGGTTTGGGACCACACCAGGAATTCTGTGCTCAGGAATTACTCCTTGCAATGCTCGGACCATATGAGATGCCGAGGACTAAACCCCAGTTTGCCATGAGTAAGGCAAACACTATATTGCTACAACCCAGAGTGGAGGTTTTGTGCAGTGGATGCAAACTTAGGCCTAGGAACCAATTTGTATACCACTACTTGTATATCACCCATGAGCAAAGCAAGGCTTTTATATTTTTTTATTTTACCTTGGATTTTGGGCCACACCCAGTTATGCTTAGGGGTACTCTGGGCTATGTGCTCAGGAATCGCTCCTGGCTTGGGGGACCATATGGGATGCCGGGGAATCGAACCTTGGTCCGTCCTAGGTCAAATGCATGCAAGGCAAATGCCTTACAGCTCCAGAGCTTTTTTTTTTTTTTTTTTTTTTTGGCTTTTATATTTTATAAGTAGTTGAAAATATAAACCACAAGAATCATCCTGTGAGAGAAAAATGATGTGGGCAACATTCAGTGTACATGGGTGAAGTGTGATCAGAACATCGCCCACCTGTTTGTGTTTGTAGTCTTTGGCTGCTGCTCTAGTGCTCGGCAGGGCTGTCTCTGTGACAGAAACCACATGGCTCACAGAGCTGAAAATGTTTACCCTCTGGTTCTTCACAGACACTCCCCAGTCCCTGCTCCTGCTTCATTCCTGTTCCTGAGGGTCAAGCCTGGCAGAGAAAAGTAGAGCTTTCTGAGTGCTCTCATGTGCTCTGTGTGAATCGCCCATGTGCATATGATCCCGTGTTCTCTCGTTCCCCACATGATGAAGGGGAAGCACTTGTCCAATGTCCTTCAAGAAAGTGTGGCTCTCGGATCAGCAGCAGGCTGGCTGTCACTGTAGGCCACAGCGCACCAGAACTGTGAGGAGGATCCAGGGTGGGAGCTGAGTCGTACCTGAAGTGCCAGAAAAGGTGGAAGCAGGAGTGCCCAGGAGACAGAGCTAAGGGCAAGACTCAAGCTCAGACCCAGGCGGGGGCCACTGGGTGGAAGCAGGAGTGTCCAGGAAACGGAGCTAAGGGCAAGACTCAAGCTCAGACCCAGGCGGGGGCCACTGGAATAAGGTCAGGACTGATGGCAGAGACTGTATACAAGGAAGCTCAGTGTAGGAATTTTTTTTTTTTTTTTTTTTTTTGGGTCACACCCGGTGGCACTCGGGTTACTCCGGCTCAGAAATCACTCCTGGCAGGCATGGGGGACCATATGAGATGCCGGGATTCAAACCAATAGTTGGTCCTGGGTTGGCCGCTTGCGAGGCAAATGCCCTACAGCTGTGCTATCTCTCTGACCCCATAAGTGTAGGAACTTTTGGACTCTCAGCAGTGGGTGTCAAGCTGGGGCACTCACCAGAGCCAGGGTGGCTGTGAAAAGACAGATTGAAGGGGCATAGTGGGTAGGGTGGCTGCCTTGCAAGTGGCAGACTCAGGTCAATTCCCAGCTTTCCATATGATCCCCTGAGCTTGCCAGGAATAACTCCTGAGTGCAGAGCCAGGAGTAACTTACCCCTGAGCACCGCTGGGTGTGGTCCCCCTAAGGAAAGAAACATGCTGGATCTAGAGTGTGGGATTCAGCTTCTCACTGCTCCACTCAGTTCTGTTGAGGAAGAATGACTTCATTGTGAAAATGCAAACCTCTAGGTCCCCTAAAGGGCCACCTGAAATGATATGTGCGCTGCTTAGAAGGGTATCTTGGCAGTTAGAGAGTATTATGGTCACTGTTGTTGGCATAAAGGCTTGACACATGAAAAACAATTGCTAAGTGGGGACTGGTGCTTGATGTGTTCCAGAGTATATAACTAGAGTTGCCACACAGAGCCTGGCTTTGCACCCAGCATACTGGCACCTTCCACATTGGCTTGCTCTTTCTCCACTTCTAGATACGGAAGCTTAGGCTTGGAGAATGGCCAGCGTTGCATAAAGCATTTTAGGAAGAATGTCCCAGACCTGTTTGGCTTCCAGGTCCCACCCACTCTCAGCTCACAGTGGCCGGATGTTTCTGTGGCCATGTTTACCGAAGGTCTTTGGTGTTGTGGGACCTCCCTCAGCTTTGCCAGGGTAGAGGTGCACAGGCCCTCAGGCATTTTGACTGTGTAGAGAAAGTCCATCAAGGTCACTGGTGCTGGAAGTGAGTGCTTCATTCGGTGGGGTCCAGGGAGGCTTGGGATAGGGTCCAAGTCAATCAAAAGGACTGGTATGAGGAGGAAAAGTGTTTCCTCACAGGGCCTGGAACCGATCTGATCCCTCAACAGCATGTCTTCAATCTGTCAGATGGCTTACTCACCCACAGGAGGGGGGACATAATGGAATCCACATCCAAGGCTGTGTTGAGGTTAGACCCAAGAAGAATGGGGACCCTAGTTCAAAGCCCCATTTTATTGCTGAGAAAGCTAAGGCTCAGAGGTTTGCCCACAGGCCAGAGCAGAGGGTAGAATTAGTCAAGGCTCAACTCCTTCACCCTCAGTATCAAAGAGTCATTTCACCTTTATCAACTTCTTCTAAAGTTTTTTTCTCCCCCTAGTCTAATGGCCACAGTATACCCAGAAGACATGGATGGCAGAGATATCTCTACTGTGGCTGTCTTGATGTTGGTAAACTTTTTTTTTTTTTGGGGGGGGGGGGGGAATCACCCCGGTGACGCTCAGGGTTAATCCCAGCTCTGCACTCAGAAATTGCTCCTGAGGGACCATATGAGATGACGGTGATAGAACCCAGGTCCATCCTGGGTTAGCTGCATGCAAGGCAAACGCCCTACCGCTGCACTATCATGCCAGCCCGCTTTTTATTTTCGTTGGGCCACACCTGGAGATGCTCAGAACTTACTCATTAGCTGTGTTCAGGGATCACTCTTGGCAGTGCTCGGGGAAGGAATAGCAAAGCAAGTAAGCTGCAGCTTCTTCCAAAGCTCTAGCCTGGCTGGGACTGGAGCGACAGTACAGAAGACAAGGCACTTGCCTTGCACAGGGATGACCTGGGTTAGATTCCTGGCACCTTGTATGGTTCCCCAAGCACTGCCAAGATCTGGGTTCTTTCCCTTCAGCTCCAGGGTGTCCTGCTCAGTATTCATAGCCTAAGAGCATGCCTGGCACAGGGCAGTGAGGAGGGAGTATCTGCTGACTGAACACACGGGTGGAAGCTTAGCTGCCAATCTCAGGAAACCGGCACAGTGAAGGGTGAAAGGCCTGAGTTCCTGTTCCCACCCCAAGTACAGGTACAGACACCAAAGACCCCCCCCCCCCCCCGAAAAACCAGACTTGGGGAGCAGGCAGAGTACCATACTAATGTTTTTAATACAGCCTGATCAGATCGATTCACAGCACGAGGTCAGCCTAAGCTTGCTCATGTGCGACACCCCCGAAGCACAGTGTCCCCCACCCTGCCAGCAATCCCATCTCCTTGGCTCCAGACCACACTGACGCCCCCGACCCCCTGACCAGACTGGCATTTTTAAAACTTTGCATAAAACTATTTCTTCCATAGACCTCAAACAATCCACTAACCAAGTTAATTATGGTACATCTAAACAAAGTTTAATACTAACCCTAACATGTGACTGCGGTTTACAAAGAGCTCTGTATCACCTGGGATAGCTTTCAGTAGCAATTCACTACGACTTGTCCTAAAAAATAATAACAATAATAATAATAATTAGAGAATTAAAACCCAACAGCAAGTTGAATGGTTAGAACCAAGGACAAACTGGAATCGAGAGTAGAGCTGTCCTGAAGAGCGAGCTTGTCCTAGGAATGAAATGCTAGCAGTCAGGCAGGGCTCAGAAAGGTCTGGGCCCCACTCCTCCCAGGTCAAGGTCAAAGCTCAAAGGGATCTCGGAGGACATTCACCCCACAGCCCAGAGGCTACTGCAGGCTTCCAGCTTCCATAATGACAGTTGGGCATCAGCATTGTGTAAAGGGGCAGAAACCCTACTGTGGTTTCTTCTGAGGGAGATGAAACGGTATGTGTGAGAGGGATTAGGGAGGTGGGGGTGACAGTGAGGTCCCAGAATGCCATCAGCAGGGGTTGGAATGGGGGCTATGAAGAATTGGGACCCAGGGACCCCAACATGTCCCCAGGAGAGAAACTGGGTCTGATGTTGTCGCAGAGGCTTATATAGTGTTTTCTACCCTTGTCCCGTACTGGATCTCATAGCTACTGCTGTGGAGTCTCCAACAAGTATCTATTTCTAAAGACCACTGTGGGGACAGGGAGTGGAGAGGGACTGGGATGACAGAGGTAGGGGAAGGGGTGTTAAAAAAAAAAAAAAAGAATAAAAAATCTCTCAGCTACAGAACCCAAAGACATCACTTTCCTCCGCATTCACAGCATTTCTCAGTAGTCCCCAGTGGTCATTTCCGTGGGGACGAAGCATCTGCCTCACTTTCCCTCCGGCCCCATTGGCTGCTGGTCAACCTCAGGATCCACTAAAGACGATGCAAACGCCGACTGAACAATCTGAAATCCAAAGGACTCGAGGAGAGACATGTTCTGCTGGGGAGAGAAAGGTGAGCCCAGAGCAGGGCCCAGGTCCCCCAGGGGGCCCCCAAGGGCCCGGACATGCACCTTCTGGATGTGTTTGTTCAAGTAGGATTTGGAGCGGAAGAAGCTCCCGCACTCGGGACATGGGTACTTCCTCTCTCCATCGGACTCCATTTTAGTTTTGGGGACGGCCATGTCACAGGAGAAGGAGCCATTGGTGCTCTGCTTCTCGGGCGTCTTCAAGTCGCTGGCATCTGAGAGGTCGCCGTAGGAGTCGGAGCTCTCAATCGGATCCTGATGTGAGCATTTCTGGCCTTCTAGGAGAAAACAGAACAGGGGAGAGATGAGGCCAGGCTTTGGTGATGCTCTCCCCCCAACTGCTGGAGGGGTGATGAGGGGCCAGCTCACAGGCTTGTGTTGGGCAGCTGGTGGCCACCACTGAACTGGCAGAACCCTCAGAAGTTCAGCTGGCCAGTCTGGGAGCTTAGAGTGCCTATGGGGGGCCTGTGCGGGGAGCCAAACAGCAGGACCCTGGGGCTGCCAGCTGACCTCACCACAGACGCTGCATGCAGGTGTCCCTGTAATGGCTCACCGCCATCTTGGCCAGCTTCAAGGACAGGGGACCTCCACTGCTTCTGGCAACTCAAAAACCCCCAACTCCTGGCACTCCTTTGGCTGCCCTTGGGGGTACCATGTGGTCCTGATAATGCCAAGCAAGTGTGCCACATGCCTCACCTCCGTACCAGACTAGCTGCCCCCTCCAAAGCAGGCCCAGAGCCTCAAGGCCCTCACAAGCTGGGGCAGACCCCATTGATGTCTGAGACACAAGCCAGTCCTTTTCCTCATGCCCCACACACAAGCACTGCCCTTACCACCTTCTTTCTGCCCAGATCCTTCCAGGGTCAAGCTGCCAGACCACAAAATTGGAGCTCCTATAAACAACTCGGCTAGCTGTCCCCAAACCCCACAGGGCTGAGACAACCCTCCTGCACTCGAGCTTGTCCCCTACCAGCCAGCTTCTTCATCCAGCTGAGGTTCAGCCATGCCAGGAAGGGAGGTCTCGGATGGGAGCATGGAGCATGCCATCTCTATCATCTGCCAAGCCCCTAGCACCATCCATCCCCAAGGTAACGACAACTTGAAACACCTCCAAACAAACTGAGTCAACAAGTCCAGGTGGGGCCTCAGAAGCTTTGTGCAAACCAACTTCGTCAGAGGCACTCAGGGAATTCCTTCATCGCCATGCAGCTCACCAACAGCAAGGGCCACTCAAGGCAACCATGCATGGTGCCTCTTCCTGCCCAGAGCCAAGGACATCTCTGCAGGGTCCAGACTGGGGGTAGGGAGCCAGCCAGGAGCAAGGACGGAGGGCTAGGGAAGAGGAGGCGGGGGCTGGATCTTGGCAGTGCCCAAAAGCCTTGCTCACTGCCCAAAGTGAGCACTGGAACCCGCTGGGACTTTTGCTCGGGAGGCCACTGCCACTCAGATCTCCGCGCCTCCTCGAGGCAGCCAGCTAGCCGGCAGCCTTCCCGCCTCCCCACGCCCAGCCTAGCGCCCCACGACACAGTCTGCGCAGAGAAGCAAAGTGCAGAGCAAGGGGTCGCTTGCCTTTGTTGCCATAGGTCCTGGCGCAGTGGAACGCTGCTCCCCCATTCGGGATGGGCTCCTGGTGCCTGGAGACCTGGGGAAGGGGAACACCGTGGTGGGTTTTAACATGGACCTTTAAGTAGGAGGCAGAGGAGAAACCTAAACAAGACAAAAGGAGATGAGATCCCGCGGCTGGCCAGCACAGACACCTCTCTGCATCCCCCATGCCTTGCCTCTGGCCGCCCTGGCTAGCATTCCCAGATCAGCTGCATCTAGAACAGGGGCCCTTTCTTTGGCTCAAAAGGGGCTGCAAGCACAGGAGATACCTGGCTAAGGATGGAGGGTGGTGTGCTGTCTGTGAATTGGCTTTTCTGCAAAGCCTGGTACACAGGGCACAGTGATAGACCCGTACCTCTTGACACCTCAGTGATAAGGGCAAGAGCAGGTGACTGGTGGCCCCAAGCTAGGTTCTGGCACCACAGCTGAAACATCATCCTTAGAGCTGAACAGGAGGACCCAAGGGCAGCCACAGGGCTCCAGGCAGCAAAATGCCTGCCTAACACCTATAAAAGGTGAACTGAACCCCAAAAGGCTTGGAGGTGAGATAAGATCCCAAAGGAATGGCTGAAGGAGCAACCTTTCTTCTCTTTGGACATCTTTTGTTTTCCTTTCACTTTAAGGATCACTAGATTTAGTTACTGCCAGGCCTTCTGAACATCAAAAAAAACTAATCAATTCTGCTTAAGGACCATACTGGTCTCTTATTCTTCCTGGTCTTTGGGAGTATCCATCAGCTGGTTCTTTTTTGGGGACACCCAACAGTGTTCAGGGTTTACTCCTGGCTCTATGTTCATGGAATATGTGGTGAAGGGGATCAAACCCAGGCATGCTGCATGCAAGGCAAGAAGAGCCTTACCTACCTACTACTATACTATCTCTCTAGCTCTGGTTCTTTTTTTTGGGGAGGTGGGGACGACAGACCTGGTGATGCTCAGGACTTATTCCTGGCTCTCCATTCAGGGATCACTCCTGGTGGTACGCGGGGGACCATATGGATGCTGGTGATTGAACCTGGGTTGGCCGCATGCAAGGCTCAGTTCCCTGGTTCGTTTTAAAGTATCCAGTGTCATTTTTATGTCTTTGTTTTGAGGGAAGGGCCATTCAGCTTTCTGGGTGTTTGCGCTTACATGTGAGCTGGATGCTCTTGAGCCATGAGCTATTTCAGGCTGGGATAAGTAGATGCTGGGGGCTAACTTCCACACCAGCTACTATGATTTGGGCCTTGCAGGAAGGAACCCATCTTGGTCAAGACCCCATCATGATCAAGGATCCAAAAGAAAACTGAAGCTTTTGAGTGTAAAGCCCACGTAGGCGGCCAGTACCCTACAATTCCTGCCAGATTCGGATGCCACATTTTCTGGGATTTTCACTCCTTTTTAAAATCAGTCATGGGTAAAGTTGGACCCATTACCAATAGGCCAGAGGCTGGATAGTACTATGTAACATCTGCCAAGGACATATTTTCAACAGCCAGAAATGGCATGGTCTTTAGAACGGCACTATAACAAATGACCAAACTTTAGCCATGGATCATAGTGTGCCAAGTCTATTGCATTGCATGCATTATTTTGTAAACTTTTCCAACCATGCTAGAACTAGGAGTAATGTTTATGCCTTTTCTTGGTCATTTGAGGACCAAATCTGGTGATGCTCAGAGGTTACTCCAGGTTCTGCACAAAAGATTACTCCTGACAGTACTCAGGAGACCATATGAGATGCCAGGGATTGAACCCAGGTTGGCCGTGTGCAAGGCAAGCACTCTTTCCATTGTACTATTATTTGGGGCGGGGGGCACACCCAGCAGTGTTCAGGAATTACTCCTGGCTCTACACTCAGAAACTGTTCTTGGCAGGCTCAGGGGACCATATGGGATGCTGGGATTCAAACCACCGTCCTTCTGCATGCAAGGCAAACGCCTTACCTCCATGCTCTCTCTCCGGCCCCCAACCCATTGTACTATTACACCAGCCCCTATACTCATTTTATAGACTAAGAAACATGAGATTTGGTGAGCTTGACTTGCAATCACACATAGAGCTAAGCGGCACAGCTTAAAGTCTGACCCCAGGACCTAGAAAACCAGAATTTGGTTCTTAGCCACTTGTCAGACTACTATTTTTTAAAATTATTTTTGTTTTTTGGGGCCACTCTTTGAGGTGGTGCTCAGGGACTAAACCTGGCTCTGTACTCAGGATTCATTCCTCACTCCTGGCAGGGCTTGGGGGGATCTTATGGGAACTGGGGATCAAATCTCTGTTAGCTTTGTGCAAGATAAATGCTAAACCTGCTGGACACTCTCTTTGGCCTCATACTCTTTTTTTTTTTTCGGTTTTGGGGCCAAACATAGCAATGCTCAGAGATTTCTCCTGGCTCTATACTAAGGAATTACTCTTGGTGATACTTGAGGGTGGGTGGGTGGACCTATGGGATGCCAAGGCTAGTGTTTTACTTTTTATAGGAGGAGGCCTCCCCAGCAATGCTTGGGAACCCAGAGGTCATTATTGGCTGCATTTGGTGCTGGGCCTCAGGGGGCTCTAAGTCTGTTGATGTGCTGGGCTGACCCTTTAATGATTTCTGTCTTCACCCAGGCCCTACAAACAGCCCTTGGACTTTTGCGATCTATCTCATCACCAGTGACACAGTGATGCATTGCTCTGCCCCAGAGGTGGTATTCAGCCTACTGGTAGACAGTTACTGAGACGGCAGTTGACCAAGGGAAACAGACTTAACAAGCTCGCTTGTTGGCAATAGTTGGGAGGAAAACCGGGCTCAGGGCAAGTATTCCTCCTTTCTCCAGCACTGCTCCACCACATAGCTGTCTGGGCCAAAGGTAAGTGGCCAAACTGTCCCGTGAATCAATTTTTCCTGTTCTGGGACTGAGGAGCTGACGAGGGGATAGACAGAACAGGTTAAAAAGGTTCTCCAGAAACATTCCTATGAGAAGAACTGGAGTTAGGAATGAGTAGTGAGGGGAAAGCAGATCTTAGCTCAGATCTTGGACTAGCACTGTGAAGAGCATAAGGAATCTGGACTTGGTGATAATATGATGCTACTTTAGAAGGGAATTCTTCCCTTGTTTTTTTTTTGTTTGTTTGTTTGTTTGTTTTTTTGGTTTTTTGATCTGAATCTCTTGTTGAGCCTCTGAAGTGGTGTGAAGCCCTCTCCCTGGTGCACCCAGAGAAAACCCACTGCAATCAGATGAAACCAGAAAGAAGGGAAGCAGCACTAAGAATCATATATTTAGTCTTTCTGCAACGAACTATCCCAGGGGAATAGAGCAGATGTTCAATGACAACTTGCTGCATCTTCCTGAAAAACCATCGGTGAAACATGTGGCTGGGTTCTCTTGACTTTGCCCCAGCAGCAGAGACAGACTATCTATAGTAAGCCCACACGGTGTGTGGCGGGGTGGATCCACAGCTGTCACGTAAAGCCCAGACCTTAACCACAGACCAACCCAGCAGGCAAGTGTTGGGCTAAGACAGAAGCTGAGTTTGTGAGAATATATCTCTAAAGCCAGGCGGGCTTTGTGGCGATTCTGAACTCACCTGCCTATTTGCCACTGACTAACCATGCACTGAGGAGGCAGCTTGTGACGAGCACCAGACTGACGGAGACGCGCACATGTGTGACACCCCCAGCCCCAGCAGCCTCAAAGCCACCCTCCCTGGAGCTCCGGAGCTGGAGAGTTTATGATCCATGTTGGCATTGCGCTTTCTTGCCTAGCAGGATACAATGAGAATATTACAGAAGCCAAGGGCTCTGGTCACAGGAGCCATCTAGGGATCCATCTAGGGGCCCAGGATCTCCTTTTCCAAACCACAGTGGGAATGTGCCAACTGAGCTGGCTGCTGGAGGGGGCACTGGGGAGTTTTGTGTCCACTTGGTGTGAGGGCACAGAAAGGCATCTGTGCCTGTGAGCCCAGTGGCAACAACTCATGCACTCGCATCCGACTGCAGAGAAGATTCCCCTGCCTCTTAACCAGAGATGTTCCAAGTCCAAGTATGTTTTCAGCCAACAGATTCCCAAGTCAGCTATGGTTCTTCGTCATTCCAGGACATACGCCTACAAGAAGAGACTGCCACAGACTCTTAGGGAGGACAACATGGTGAGCTACTAGATCCTTCTGTCCTCCTCACTGTCCCACTCAACTGGGTCCTCAACTCAAGGATGAGGTAACACACTTTTTTGCCCCTCACATTCCTTCCAACTGCAGATTATATTCCTCTACAGCTAATACAACTCACATTCTGATATCTCCAGGACATAGGAAGGGGGCAGCTGTCTCAAACCTGCATCTGATGGGGGCTGAGGGCCTCGCTGCCTGCCCCCTTTCCTTGTTCTCAGCCAAGAGTTGTCTACAGTTCATTGAACTGTTGTTTTTGTTGTTGTTTTGGTTTTTGGGGGGACCACACCTGGTTATGCTCAAGGTTTGGTTATTCCTGGTTATGCACTCAGACATCGCTCCTGGCTTGGGGGACCATATAGGACGCCGGGGGACCGAACCGAGATCCATCCTAGCTTAGTGTGTGCAAGGAAAACACCCTATCACTTGTACCACCACTCTGGCCCCTGAAGTGTTGGTTTTGAAGGATCTCAGAAGGTCCTTGGAGTCCCTATGCTCCAAATTCAACTATTCTGACCAGGTGGAGAACATTTAGCTTTTGCTCGAACCCTTGTGTTTGAGTGTTGATTTGTTTGGGTAACTCACAACTTTGTTGTGACACAGTTCTAGATGCTTTTATTCTGGTGTCTCTGTGTCACTGGTATCTTTTTCCTCTTTGATTTATTGGGGGGGGAGATAAAAAGAGAGAATGGGATTTATTTCTTCCTACTAATATCCAAGGAATGAGTCCAGAGGCAGAATCCTGCTCTTCTCTTCCAACAAAGGTTGCAATGGACTCTCTCCTGAGTATGAAGGGCAGCTGGGACCGGTGTCTCTGTGTTACTGGTATCTTTTTCCTCTTTGATTTATTGCGGGGGAGGATAAAAAGGGAGAATGAGGTTTATTTCTTCCTATTAATATCCAAGGAATGAATCCAGAGGCAAAATTTTGCTCCTCTCTTACAACAAAGGCTGCAATGGATTCTCTCCTGAGTATTCAGGGCAGCTGGGACCGAGTGCTCCTGCTTTCCTGGAGGAATGAGATTTCCACTCTGCTTCCTCTCTGGGATGCAAAACAATCCAGCTGGTAATCAATCCAGCTCTGGTCCTGACTTGTTCTGAGATCTCGAGTGGGCTCTAGGTTTCTTTCTTCCCTTCTTTCTTTTTCCTTCCTTTCCTGTCTGCTGCATAAGCAAGGTGAGGCACTACCCACTGTCCCCAGTATCTAGGTTTCCTTTTCCTTCATCTCATCCCAGTCATATAGGACTGTTGCTCAAGTCCTCTTTACCATCCTAGGGAGACAGACCCTTAAGGACAAGAGCTCAGCTGTCATCTCTGGGCTACCTTGCTGACTTCTGCTCTGCTGTCCTGACTTACTGAACTACTGCTCTAGGTTTGAGCAGGACTCAACAGGCTGTGGCCTGAGCCTCTCTGTTCTTTCTCATCTGAGGGAAAGAGCATGGCAAAGGCCATACCCAGCTATACTCAGAGCTACCTGCTGACTGTGCTCAGGGATCTCTCCTAGTGTAGACTCAAAGGACCATATAACTGCTGTACTATCTCTCTGGGCCATCTGTCCAGTTCTTTTTCTTTTTCTTTTCTTCTTTTTTTCCAGTTTTTGCCCCACCCTGCCATCTGGGCAAGGCTTTCTGCATTTCAGCATTAGCATCCTTTCCCTCTCCCAAGGTTACCCACCTCTAGCCTCTGACCCCAGTTTACAAGCTGAGGATTTCAACCTGGGAAACTTGACAAAACGCAGGTTACAGCAGGTTTAGCAGAATTTCAGGGAAGCTTTCAGGAAGCCAGGTGAGCAGGAAATAAGACAAGATGCCAGCTTTTGAGCTGGAGCTCAGTGGCACAGAACACGCCTCACATGTCCAGTGTCAGACACACACAATGAAACCATCTTTCCCGAGAGGTTGAGGCAGTCAGGTGGTCACGATGGTCAGCCAAAGCCTGGGAACTCCTCACAAGCACGACCCCAGGCACTGTCCACGCCCCAGAACACAATCCTACCAGATACACAATCACAGGACACAGCTTACACAGCTTTTACCAGTAGCTCCCACCTTCACAGTGGGGGGTCCTGATGGCACAATCATCACCATCCAGCAGCTTTTGAGGCAAAGCCCCAGATATGCAGATCCCAGGAGAAACCCGGCTCCAGGGCACCTGAGGACACGGCTACTTGACAGTGTCCTTTCACAGGGCTTTTCGGGGCCCACGAAGACCACGCAGGTGCCCAGAGCTGCCAGCCAAGGGCTCCGGGCCAGTCATGCCTGTTCTAAGCAGTGTCCACGAGCCACATATCTCACTCTCAGAGCGGAAGGGGTGGGCAGCACCTGAGGGCTTGTGGACCTTTCACCTACCTTGTCTCCCAAGAGCCTCACAATAACCCCATGAGGTGAAGGCGACAGGGAATCTTAGCCCCACTGAAGAGATAAAGAGATGGAGGTTTGGACAAAAAGAGAGTTAAGACCAACAACAGGGAGAAGCGAGAGGAACTCTAACATCTGGTTTAGTGCTCAGTACGCACCAAAGCTTCCAGAAGCTTTGAGATAAGAGTGTCCCGGGAGACAGGCCAGCCACATCCCTACTGTACAGAACCTCCTCACACCCCCACACATGGCACGAGCCACTTCCACAGATGCTGGGCTGGTAAACACAGACCTTCAGTCCTTCCAACCACCAGAAGCCCTGCCAAACACTCAGGGATGGGCTTGACACCACTGAGAAGGACAAGGGGCCACCAAGTCAGACACCAGGGAGGCCAACTGAGGCCACGAGCACACTGTCCCACTCAAGCCACCTCCGCAAGGCAACAAGGGACCTAGATCAGGCCTATGTTCTGTCCTGACCATATAATAAGCTAAGATGTTACTGCCCATTGCTCAGCTCCAGTTGCCAGGTTATCAGCCAACGAACAAAAGCAGGGCTCCCCTTTTCTCCCTGAGGCCTATTGACTAACATGCCCCCCATTTCAGCAGTTCAGTGGTGTCTGGAAATGCCTGAGGAACAGATGCGTTACAGGCCAGGACATACGAACCACACTCAGTCCTCAGTTGCTGGTGGGCTGGGCACTCCTACTCAAGGCACCCCAGGTTTCTTAGGAAAGAAGGGGTGGCCAACAGCTAGCTGGGCAATGAAGAGGTTAAGAGTTCAGTGGGAAGGGAAGCTTGGTGTGCAGAGAAGGGCAACAAGGCAGGGTGAGTGAGACAGCCCTGGCCTCCCACTTGCGCTCAGGCCGCTCCTCTGGCAGTGAGGAATCAGCAGGAAGATTACCTCGGTTACAGATACTGCAGAAGTTGCCGGGCCCCTCACTGTGCTTCTTCAGGTGATCTGCCATGTATGCCGCCCGTAAGTACTTCCCACACACCTGGCAGGGCACCTTGTCTTCATGACAGGCCAGGTGGGAGCGCAGACGGTCTCGGGTGGCAAAAGAAGCATTGCAGGTCTGAGGGCAGAAAGGAAAATGGGATGAAGAAAAACTGGCATTGCAGACATCATCTCCCATCGCTCTGTGAAGCACAGCCACTTTGAGTCCCTGGGTTGGCTTGCCCCCCAAAACTTCCAAAGGGGGAGGCCGGCCTTTTTTCTCAGAAGACCAAGCAGCTGCTCTCAGTGCCCATGAGGCCTCTCCAGAGGACAGCCCAGTTGGAAGGACTGTTCACAAATAGCTACTCTGGCCTACCTCAAACATAACCTGACCTCAACTCTTGTCTACAGAGGAGGAATATTTATTTAAACATAAGAATTGAGTTTGAAAAATAGGTCTGTGGGCTGTGTGTGGAGAAGGTGGGGTGGGGGAGAGATGGAGGTGTGTGTGGCAGGAGTGGTACAGCACAAATGTTCTGCATCCGGGATGCTCTGGGCTGGATCCCTGAAGCCTTAGTATATTTTTCCAAGTACTGCCAGTTGTGCTCGCCACAGAAAATTAGAAGACCTTAATCATCAGCAGGGGCCAGAGCAATAGTATAATGGATAGGGTGCTTGCCTTACATGCAGACAACCTGGATTTGATCCCCAGCATCCCAGATAGTCCACTGAGCTGCCAGGAATAACCCCAGAGTGTGGAGTCAGGAGTAACCCCTGAGCATAGTCAGGCGTGGCCCCAAAATCAAAGCAAATAACAACGAAGAATTAAGCTCAGTTGCATCCACTGTAAATATATTCACAGATGAGCTGTTGGCATTTAATTGAGCCAGGCTTGGTGTTCTTCATTCTGGTTTTCCCCTCGTTGCTTTATACAAAGAATTCAATTTATTTGCTTTATTCAGAAATTACATTAGCCTTGGCCCCTGGGAAATAGAAAGGAAAAGCAGGACAAAAATAAAGACGGCTCTTCCTAAGCCTCAAGAATTTGTAACTAAAGCACAGCCTGCAAAACAAGTGTCAGTTCTGTTAACACGGGAATCACCAGAGCGCGTAGGTCAGGGCCTCAGCGGGAACCTTTGTGGAAGCTTATGCTGGGAAAGTGCTGGTAATAGCAGATCCGAGACACTATATCCTGCCCTGTTTGTTTGTTCTGTGCCAGGCAGGCTCCCCACTTAGCCCTTTCGAGGCACTTATCTCGCACCATCCACCCTCACAGCAGCTGAGGCACAGGGACTTATCACCCTCCCGGTGTAGCCACAGAAAGCTGTGAAGCCAGCTCACAGCGGGCACAGTGAAAGCAGCTTGCCCCTCGTCCCTGAACATTTGCTGCACCTGGACCTGCAGGCCTGACCCAGGCTCAGTCACTGGGAGTCCACGATAGTGTGTGCTTCTTAGCAGGGTTCACTCAGGCACACCCCGCTTCTGAAAATCACAGAAGGTGGAACTTTCAAGCTAGTAGCTTGCATGGGGGTATCTCAGGGCAAGTTTGACTTCTGTGTTTGTGTTCAGTTTTCGAAGTACAAGAGAATGTAACATCCATCCTTTCAGGGCATTACAGAGAGAACAGGACCTCAATGAAGACCCCCCACACCGCCCAGTTCACATGCTCCATCGGGGCTGCTTCAGCCACCTCTGAGAATACTCCCGACACCTCCAACGTGCACACCCGCATCATCAGACAAGTACTTCTCTCCTTATTACACAACCAACCAACACACAGGTACCACCATGGGGCTGGGAAATGATGCTACTTCCCAAAGGGCTGCTTGTGGCAGGAAAGACCTTGCCAGACTGTCATTTTTTTCGAGTAAATGTTCCAAACTTGGACAGAACTATGTATATGAACTATGTATATGAAGGGAATACTATTTGCATTTGTGTCTTGCTGTTGTTTTAAAAATACACTGGATGAGTTTAGAACGTGATATGCACCCAACACAGGGCTGCAGTGATGGCATAATGGGTAGGGCATTTGCCTGGAAGCGCCAACCCGGGTTCGATCCCAGGCATCCTATATGGTCCTCCGTGCCTGCCAAGAGTGACTTCTGAGCACTTCTTTGGGATGTGGCCCCCCCCCCCCCCAAAGGAACAAAAACAAAAAAACCAACACACAACTCGGCTACCACAAAAGGAATCCTGGAAACATTCAGCCACTACCAGGCAGCCTCCTGCTCCTGGGGAGCTTCCCATCTCCCCCAATATCCAGCCAAGGGGAAAAGGAGCCCTCAGGGTCTGGGACAGGTGAGATGTGATCCAGCCCCAAGCCTGATCATCTCTAGACTCAGTGGGGGCAGAGTCTGCTAAGGAGAAGATGTTGATAAATTTTAACCTAGCACAGTGGGTAGGACGCTTGCTTTACATGTGTTCACCCAGGATCGATCCTGGCCCCATGGCCTGCAAGGAGTGATCCCTGAGCACAGCAAAATGAAAAAGAAAAATTAATCTTGTGTCCTTGGTAACTGGAACTGCCCCCACTAAAGTCTGGTAAGAGGATTGTACAGGCGAAATTAAGCATTTGGGGACTCAAAAGCAACAAGAGCACTAAGTTTCATGGAGAGAGTTGGCCCTGGCCTCAGCTGGAGACCTTATGATCCAAACAGAGGTCACTCGGGGGAGGGGAGTTCCCACCCAGCTCATAAACCAGAGGAAGAACTTTTGTCCTCACCCTCAGGAGAGAGACACCTGCCAGTTATCTGGGGTCAAGAACCCCCACCCCCCACCCTTTGCCAGCCAGTGACCTGAGTGACCCTCCACACAGTGTGTGCTATGCCTCAGGACCCCTATGGCCCAGGTGTAAGGAGCGCAGCAGAAAGCACGCATTAAGGAGCATTCAGGAGCCGGCTTCCGGTCGGTTCTGGGGGAGAGTGCTGCTAGGAGAGTGCTGCTAGCAGACTCTGAAAGAGGCCTTGTTTTTCCTGCCAAGCTTCTCTGGGGATCCGCTCTTTAAAGCACAGCCTGTCATACTTTCTACCTAAAGATAATGGACTGGCCAGGCCTCAGTGGGCCACAAGTGGGTTAAGGTGCTGGGGCAGGGAGGGGCATTAGCTAAGCAAAATTAAAATCCCAGACCAAGCAGACTTCCCTACTCAATCCTCCATTGATTATCTCTCAAGGAATGAAAGCTAACCTTAGCCAGGGTAAATCTAATTAGGAATGTAAATCTCTTGGGAGAGAAAACACCACCACCGAACCAAACAGAAACTTGCCCAGAGCAGTGAAGGCAAGTGGCAGTGATTATTGGCTTCTTCGTGCCAGAAGTGACCCCAGGTGGCCGCTGGCAATCCCAAGATTTTCTGAGGGAATTCTGATGACTGAGTCCCAAGTCCCAGTCTCAACCTGCCAGAAGTTGAGATACAGGGCCTCTCGCGATAGATAGTACAGTTGATGGTCCTCTGAGTACCACCAGAAGTGATTTCTGAGTGCAAGGCCAAGAGTAACCCCTGAGCATCACTAGTGTGGCACCCCCCCAATTTTTTTTTCTGGTTTTTGGGTCACACCCAGCAGCGCTCAGAAATCACTCCTGGCAGGCTGTGTGTGTGTGGGGGGGACACGACCATATGGGATGGCGGGATTCGAACCACCGTCCTTATGCATGCAAGGCAAACACCTTACCTCCATGCTATCTCTCTGGCCCCAAGGCCCCCCCAAATTTAATACCGAAAGTTCAGCTAGCACAGAACCCAAAGTCTAGTCACGTAAGTGGAGGCGAGAGAAGGGACAATAAGTAGCTGAGAGGGAGGACGGATTGATCAATCCCAAAAGAAAGAAACACCTAGAACCTCTGCAGGAGAGGCCCTGTTGGGAGCAAGGCATTCCTCTCCTGGAATGGGAGCAGAAGCCCCAACAGGAGACGCAAGTGGTCGGTGGTTGCCTGGCTGGCTACCTATTAGTCAGGAAGACAATGCCAGGCTCTGCCCAGTCCCCATGGAGCTGGGGGTCACCTCTGGTCCTTACCCAGCCCTAGCTCTGCTCTCTCCCCTCTCCAGCCAGTTTCTCCCCCACCCCCAGACTTGCTTGAGAAGTTTTTCTTCCTAAGGGAGCAGCTCGGGAATGGGGCCCAATCAGTAACAGGACAACATAGGCACACCCAGCTTTTGTGCTACCCTTTCAACCCTGACCACCTCAACTAGTGGGGCCATCGGAAGCAACTGATACTGTTCCAGTCCTCAGCTTCAGGCTGATCTGGGTGAGATGATAAGAGAGTATGGGACTTCTGAGCCAATTAAGGATCCTCAAGTGAGCTCCAAGGGGGTGGCTTGACACATGCCTGAGATTCCTATCCCCATATTTGCCTGGCCTTGTCACTTATGACAGTGGCCCCTTCTGTCCACTGTGGCATCAGGAGGGACTGAACGGTATGGCCCAAGGACTCAATTCCCCAAAAGTCATTGCGACCACCACTTTCAGAACACACCATGCAAGAGGGAGGGGCCCATGGCTGGCACACCTGTCCTGACAGGTCTCAGTGTGTTGGAGGAGCAGGGCAGGGAGGGGGGCTCATCCACCAAGGGACAGTGATGTCAGTAGCATGACACGAACCAAGGACAAAACACACAAAGCCTCAAATGTTAGAATGAAAACTTTTATCAACACACCTGTTACCCCGAGGAGCCCGCGAGGGTGGGGGGGAGCTAAAGCGCATTCCACTGGGGGCCGAAGGGAAGCTACATCTGCTTTCACAGCCCCCAAAGCCAGACATTGGGGTGACCAGATATAAAGCTAATGGTTAGTCTAGTTCCTGAGCAGACCCTCTAAGAAACCTCATAAACGTGAAAGTCTAATGCATTAGGCAGAACTAAAAGCAGGAATCTAGCAAAGCTGGAAGGGAAGAGGGCCACGTGGGGTGGCCCTGCGTAGAGGTGCCCTCTAGGGGAGTGGGATGGGAATTCACACCCAGAGGAGTGGCCATACCCCGTCTAAAACCCCCCATGCTTTGGGAGAGGTGATACAGGAAGGGATGGGGACACCTAAGCCAGGGCTCAGTCCTAGGGACAGCACCAGCCTCCAAAAATCACACTGGCAAGGACGAACACCTGGGGGCCCAGCAGTTCAAGAGGGACATAAAAGGCAAGAGAGCCAGAAGGAAACCTAGAGACTGGGTGTTCAGGGGCCCCTGAAACAGTAAAGATGCCTGGTCAGGCCAGGAGGAGGCTTTGTGGGCCTCCCCTCAAAGCAAGGGTTCCACCCACACCTGCTGGCCCCTCCACAAAGAACCTTTTCCAGGGAGCCCTGCTAGCCCACAGGCCACTGGGGAAAGGCCCGGCCGGCCTCAGGGGCCGTCCAGCCCTGCCTCAGGTATCCCGGCGGGGCTGGGCAGAAGAGGGTGTTGCTGGAGTGTGCTGGGCCCAGGTTTTCAAGGGCAGGGAAGGACTTTTTTAGAGAAAGGGAAAAGGCGGTGTCAGGAACCGAATGGGACGACCTCCACAAAGCAGGCTGGGCAAATTCCCATGATGGCAGGTCGCTAGGAAGAGGTTCCAGGGGCGGCAGGCCGCTGCTGCTCCCAACCCACACCTGGAAAAAGGGCAGAGAGTGCAGGTTACCCCCCATGCCACCAGGCAGGCTCCCGCTGCCCTCTGGGCTCCACCTACCCTGCCTGGGCTGCTCAACTCACTCCCTGGGAGACTCAGAATGTGCTCAATGTCAAGAGAACCAGAGACAGACAAGAGAAGGCAGGAAATGTGGCCAGGGCAGATCCCCTCTGGGCTCCCCCGAGTTGTCATCCTTGGGGGGAACCCGGCCCAGCTCAGCATGTGGGAACGCTGTCCAGACAGGGCCTAAGGGGGCTCTCTGCCCTCACGAGGAGGAAGGCAACTCCCTCATCACCAGCAGGATAAACAGAAGCCGATTCACCCTTCAACCAAAGAGGCTAAAACCAGCACCCCACAACTCCGCCTGCCCCTCACGTGGTGGGAACCTGCCCTAGGGACACGGCGGGTCGTCAAAGAGAAGGGAGAGGCAGCTTTTTCCATCCACGCAGAAATGCTCAGTGGCTTAGAGAGGAAACTCAAAAATTCTGGGCACCACGGGAAACCCCCAACCCCAGTCAGTATTATCCAAGACAAGCCACAGATTAGGACTGATGCCAAGTACACCCTACCTACCGCCACACACAGGGTGCCAGGGAAAAGGAGCTTCCCGGCTCTGCGGGCCCCACACTGCTCAGGAGCATTTTGGGGGCGCCCAGCCCACACTCTCCCAACTCCTCTTGTCTTGTGCCCCGTGTCCTGTACTGATGGGAGCCCAGAAGGATCTCTTTGTGCAGGGCTGCATGACAAGGGCAGACTCACCAAAAGCCAACACACAAACACACACATACAAACATACACAAGCCTTTCCCTCCCAGCAGTGCTGGGAACCAGAAGCCTGGCCTAGGGGGTGCCCCAGGACACTTGCACAATGTGCCCTGCCATTCCAGGGGCTGGCACACACCAGGAGACGAAAAGACAGACAAGCAACGGAGCGGGAGATGGGGGATGGGGTGGGAACCAGGACCCTCAACCAGGGGGGGGGGCAGGATACCAGCGGGGGTGGGAGGGTAGAGGAAGAACAAAGGAGAGCAGACAGAGGGACAGAGGGGGCGTATGCGGAGCAGTGGTCAGCCAGCCCCCGTGCGGGCATAGCCTTGTCTGGGAGCCCCTTCCTGCCCGCCCTACCTGACATTTGTGAGGCCGCTCGGAAGTGTGCACCTGCTTGATATGTCCGTTCAAGTGATCGGGCCTAGGAGAGAGAGAACCGAGACCTTCAGAGACCTCAGAACGGGGCTGCGGCCTGCTTAAGAGCCCCCAACAAATCCTCACATACATACAGACACCCCCTCCTAGCCTAGCAAAAATAAGTCTCCTTATTTTTTAACTCCTTGAACCTCGGTACCCAGTTTTTTTTCCCTAGAGGGGGAAGGGAAATGAGCTGCAGAATGCCTGACCTTGCTTCCCCTCAATTCAATGATTTCCAGGGCCTAGTGGGTAGCTTCAGACAGGGCCGCCTTTCCGGGAGGGAGGGGGGCTGGGGGGGGGGCTGGGGGGCTCATTGTCCGGACGAAAGCCCCTTAGAAACTCAGCACTCCCCTCCCCCAGCCTCTCCCGCCACACCAGCCAATGAATGCCACCCGGATGGAATTCGGTCCCCAGAGGCTGTGGCTTGAAGCCCCACGTCCCCAGCTGGGCTGGTGAAGCAGATGCCCGCTGGAGCAGGTGGGCAGGGGCTGCCTGACCGGTAAGACTGGTTCCTGCCCTGCCCGGGGGCCCTTCTGAGGGAGTTCTGCACCCCAGGGTTCAGACACCCCTGTGCTCAGGAGCCAGGCAAGTTAAAACCAGCCTTTTATGTGGAATAGTAAAAGAAAAAAAAAATCATCCTCAGCTTCGAGAACTGAGAGTCCTGGGTTCCCTCTCAGGTTTCCCTCCTGGAGAGTGAATCTTTCAAAGAGCTCTTGCCCCCAACCCTTCTTTTTGGTCCAGAGAACAGAATGGGATCAATATATGGGTTCACAGCGAGGCTCTGATCTGCAGACAGGCGCCCATCCATCACAGACTTTGGGTGCTATGCTCTGTACCCGGGGCTTTCAGGCCCCCTGGAAGGGTCTAAGTGGCCCCTGACCCAGGTTCCCCAGTGCTCTGCAGGGGGTTTGTGGGAGACTGGAGTGGACACACTTGCTCCCCCCCCCTCTCCTGCGGCCATTCACGCAGGGGAAAGTCGCTAAAGGAGCTCAGCCTCCCGCCCCCTGAGGGGGCCCCTCGCCTGGTGCCGGAAACACAAAGGGAGTCCAGGGAGAAGAATGGGGAGGCCCAGGCGGTGGCCTCAGGAATCCGGCCACTTCCCACCAGCAGGCCCCAAGGCAGAGAGAGAGACAGAGACGCAGGCCGAGGAGCACTCACTCCTAGTGGCCCAGAACTTCCCTGAAGGAAGAAGTTAAGCCACGTTCTCCAACGCCATCCTGCCCTGCCATCACCCTGCCAGCCACCCCCTAGGGTCTAGGGCCTAGATGCGGCCTCGGCCCCGAGGCAGGCAAGAGGGAGTGGGCAAAGGAGCTGCGAGGCCGCTCTCCTCACCTGGAGAAGCCTTTCCCGCAGCTCTGGCAGATGTAGGGCTTGCCCACCGAGCCGTCGTGCGAGCGCACATGGTAGGACATGCGGTCCTTCCTCTTGAAGCGCAGCCCGCACACCGGGCACGAGTAGGGCTTCTCCCCGGAGTGCGACAGCTTGTGCCGGTTGAGGTGGTACACGTCGCGGAAGATCTTGCCGCAGATCTCGCAGGCCACCTGCTTGCGGGTCCGGCTGCGCTTGCGGGGCCCGTCGGGGTCCTCGGCGGCCGGCAGCCCGTTCTCGCCCAGCCGGGCCGGCGGCAGGTCGATGTAGCCCAGCTGCAGGCTGGTGACGCCGTGCTGGGCCTCGTGCTGCCGCAGCCGGTTGGCGTCGGTGAACACCTTGCCGCACAGGCCGCAGGGCAGGATGCCGGCCTCGCGCAGGCCGCCGGGGTTGCCGAACACCGAGTCCAGCAGGTTGGCCTTGCGGGGCCGGCCGCGGCCGCGCTTGCTGGCCAGCGGCGGCGCGCCCGAGGCCGCGCTGGGGAACGGGGAGGCCAGCAGCTGCGGCGACAGCGGCCCGGCCACCATGGGCAAGCGGTCCACGCCAGGCAGCACGGGCAGGGAGGCCTGGCCGGCCAGCGCCGCACCCGCCGCCGCCGCCGCCGCCGCAGCCGCCGCCCGGGCGGCGTCGTCCTCGGGCTGCATGCTGCCCGCGATGCCGTTGCTGTTGGCGGCCAGCGCGGCGCCGTTGGTCATGTCCAGCGGGAAGCCCAGGTCGGACGCGCCGGGCGGCCGGAAGAGCATGAGGTCGGCGCGGGCCGGCGGCACCAGGATCTGCACGTTGGACTGCTTGATGACCTCCTGGCAGATGTCGATGACGGAGCGCATGAGCAGGAACTTGGCGGCCGTCATGAGCTCGGGGAAGCTCTCGAGGCGCACGACGATGCGCGACGTGTAGGCGAAGTCCAGGATGTCGCCGAACACCTTGGAGCTGATGGTGTGCATCTCCAGCTCGCGGCTCAGCCCGCCGGCCGCCGCCGACGACAGCGAGCCCGACAGCGAGCCCGACAGCGAGCCCGCGCCCCCCACGTCGGTGCCCGCGGCCCCGGCCGCCGCCGCGCCCCCGTCCGTCGCGCCCGCGGCCCCGCCGCCGCTGCCTCCTCCGCCGCCGCCGCCGTCGCCCAGCGGCGCGCTGAAGACCGACTCGAAGTACTCGCTGCAGGCCGCCAGCACGGCGCGGTGCGCGGGGAAGCTCTCGTCGCCCACGCGCAGCAGCACGTCGCAGAAGCGCCCGCCGTTCTTGCGCTGCTGGTTCAGGTTGTGCAGCATCTCCGTGCTGTGCCGGCTCACCTGGTACGTGTAGCAGCCCGACGGGCCGCACGACGCGTCGCTCACGCGCTCCATCGCCCCCGCCCGCCGCCGACGTCCGAGGACCGAGACGAGGCCCGACGCGCTCCCCGCCCGCCCGGGGCCCCGCACGTGCCGGCCGCGCAGTCGGGGTCGGGCCCGCCGCTGCAAACGCGCACGCACACGCACACGCCCCCTGCCCCGCACCGGACGGGAGCTCGCTCTGCCCGCACGAGACGCCCGGACACCGACGCCGACGCCGACACCGAGACGTCTAGGCCGCGGCGGCGCTCGGCGGCGCCCCCCGCATCGCCGCCCCGGAGCCTCTCGCGCTCCCTTTCTCCCGCCCTCCTCCCCGCCGACTCGGGGAGCCGAGCCCAGCCGAGCCCAGCCGGCCCGGGGGCGCCCCTGCAGCGGGCGGCGCTCCGCGCCGCGCCTGCCACACCCCCTCCCGGCCGCCAGGGGGCGCCGGCGTGCAGCCGAGAAGGGCGCGCACGCGCGCTAGAGCGCTCGCGGCCCCGAGCGACGGAGGGAGGCAAGCAAGCAGGCAGGCGGCGGGTGCTGCCGCGCAGGCGCGCAGGCGCAGAGGCGAGCGGGCGGGCGGGTGCGCGCGCCGCGGCTTTCCCGGGCCCGCCGGGCGAGGGCGACGAGGGCGGGGGCGCGCGCGCGGCGGCCCCTGCAATGCAAAGCGCGAGCCGGGGCGGAGGAAACAAAAGGCGAAGGCGGCGGAGGCGAGGCGAAGCGAAGCGAAGGCGGCGGCGGCGGGGCGCGCGCGGGCTGGTTCCCGGAGCTCGGCGGGCTGCAGCGGGCGTGCAGCGGCGGCGGCGGCGGCCCTTCCCGGGCCCCGGGCTGGAGCGGCGTTGCAGACGTTGCTGGCGTTGCCGGCGGCGTGGCGGGCCCGGGCTCCCTCCGTGCGTGCGTGCGTGTGTGTGTGTGTGCGGCGCGGAGGAAAGATGGCAGCGGCTGCACTTCCTCTTGCACTTTCACCCCTGGGGGGAGGAGAAGGAGGGGGCGCGACCAACGGCACCCCCCCCGCGCCGAGGGGGGAAATGCAAAAAAAAATCAAAAAAAAAAAAAAGGCACGGAGCGCTCGGGATGGGGGGACCCCTCCCCAAGACCCCGGCCCGGCGCGGCACCCCGTGCGCACCCGGCTCCCCGGCGCGGCAAACTTTGCACTTTCTTTCTTTGTGCCCAGGCCCCCCCGGTTTGCACGGCCCCCCCTTTGCTTCCTGCACCCCCGCCCCCCGCCCGGCTCCGCCAATGCCAGCGCGGGCTGAGCCCCCGCACGGACGGACGGCCCCCCACTCCCCGCGCCCGCCCCCGCCCCGCCCGCCGCCCGGCCGGGGGCTGCAGACGCGGCCCCCACACACACACCCCAGCCTCGGCCAGCGAACCAGCTCGCTCCCCGCCCAGTGTGGTTGGTGGCTGCGAGCGGCCAGGGGCGCGGGGGAGGAAGGCAAAGCCGGGGGGTGCAGGCCTAGGGGGCCCTCCCCAGCCCGAGCCTGCATTGCGCGCCCGGGAGTGGCGGGTGCGATGGTGAAGCTCCCTTGGATGCGAGCAGAAAGGACCCCCAAGTCGCCCCCTGGCCGCACCCCAAGTCCCAGCTGCAGACTGCAGCTCCCGGGGGTCCCCCCGGCCCTGCCTGCCTGCCTATCTGCCTGCCTGCTTGCTTGCTTGCTCGCTTGCTGCCGGGGGCTGGCCACCGTTACGCACCCCGGAGCGCTTTGTGCTTCCCCCCCAGGAGGGAGCGGGGGGCCCGGCGGCTCGGCTATAGATAAAGAACCTTGGGTGCGGGGTAGGATCGCGGGTCCCCCCGGAGCTTTCCCCGCGGCCCCCCGAGAGGCTGCGAGCATCCGCGGCGCCTGCAGCATGGTCGGGTCTCCGGACCGACGTCAGGGCCTGGACGCTTTGTCCCCGGCGGGCCGGGGATGCTGCCTGCCTAGCGAGCGGAGAGGAGAGGTTCGGCCGCCTGCCTGCGTCCCGGGCTGCGGGCACCGCGTGTGCGGGCGTGCGGGAGGGAAGTTCCCACAGTAGGAGAGAGAGGGAAAGGGAGGGAAGTCTTGCAAACTTTGCACGCGATTCCAAACTGATTCCAAGCTTCCACGGAGAGAAGCATGCGGGGTGTGAGCCTGCAAATGCTGCACCGACTCGGCTCCGCGCGTGGCAAGTTCGAGTTGCAGCAGCTCGCTCCCGGCCGCTGGCTCCTGGGCTTAGGAGTCGCCACGCCGGGGTCTGCAAGCACCTGTCCCACCCACCCACTCCCGGGGTGGAGGAGGATTCGAGGTGACCGTCCCACGCCATCTGATTCCGGCCTGGGTCTTTCTCTACGCACCTGGCGCGGAGTAGATGGCAAACCAGGTTGGGGACTACAAAAGAGAAGTCTCACCAGGCCTATGCCTGTTAAGCTCTCTTTGAGTTCAGGGGTTCTTGGATGGCTTCCGTTGTGTTCCAGAGCTTTCTGGGAAGAGCCACTAAGAGGGAAGGGGGCCTAAGTAGCCATCTGACTTGTATGTTAGCTGTGGAAGGAAAACCATCCTCTCCATTTCATGGTTGTTGAAGAAAGGAAGGAGAGAGGGAGGGTGAAGGCCACCAAAAGTAGTGGTTTGCCCCCAATTAACCCGAGCCTACCCCTTTTCAACAAGTGGCATCTGAAACCCCCAGGAAGTAGAAGTCAACCCTCTAAAGTATTTTTAAAACAAAACAGTGAGGGCTGGAGAGCTAGAATAGAGGTTAAGGCGCTTGCCTATCAGTTTGCCCAGATTCCATCACCCCGCACTGCCTGTGTTTCCCAGCACATCCAGGCATGATCCTTGAGCACAGAACTAGGAGTCAGCCCTGAACACCGCTGGATGTGAACCCCCCAAAAAAAAAAAATCGGGGCCGGAAAGATAGCATGGAGGTAAGGCGTTTGCCTTTCATGCAGGAGGTCATCGGTTCGAATCCCGGCGCCCCATATGGTCCCCCGTGCCTGCCAGGAGCAATTTCTGAGCCTGGAGCCAGGAATAACCCCTGAGCACTGCCGGGTGTGACCCAAAAACCACAAAAAAAAAAAAAAAATCATCAAAAGCACTAAAAGAGTGCTGGAGTAGGTGGGAGGTGAACCAGTTTTAGAAAGTGGAGCACACACCTAGCATGTGCTGCAAGGATGCAAGAACCTGTCTGATCCTTACCACCACACCCCACTGCATGTCACCTTGCCTGTGTATCCATTGACGGCATTTTGACTATTGTGGATAGTTTTGCTATGAGAATTCATGTGCAAGTATTTGAGTCCCTACTTTCTGTTCTCTACACTGGATATCTCAATAGAAATGCTGATTCTGGGGCCCAGGTGAAAGTACAGCGGGTAGAATGCTTGCCTTGTATGAACCGGCTGATCTAGGTTCAATCCCCATCACCCAGGTGGCCCCCAGGCCCACCAGGAGTGATCCTTGAGCAGAGCCAGAAGTAAGACTTGAGCAAAGTTGGGTGTAACCTCAAAACAAGAATAAAATACTGGTGCTTGCTTCGGCAGCACATATACTAAAATTGGAACGATACAGAGAAAATTAGCATGGCCCCTGCGCAAGGATGACACGCAAATTCGTGAAGCGTTCCATATTTTTAGAAAAAAAAAAAAAAAGAATAAAATACTGAATTGGGAGGGTCATGTGCTTGGGTTACTCCTGGCTCTGTGCTCAGAAATTACTCCTGGCAGGCGTTGGGGACCATATGGGATACCCGGGATAGAACCCGGGACAGGTGTGTGCAAGGCAAACATCCTACCCCACTGTGCTATCTCTCCAGCCCCCAAATTACTGAGTTTTTGTTTTTTTTTTTTTTTTTTTTGGTTTTTGGGCCACACCCAGTAACACTCAGGGGTTACTCCTGGCTATGTGCTCAGAAGTTGCTCCTGGCTCGGGGGACCATATGGGACACCGGGGGATCGAACCGCGGTCCATCCAAGGCTAGCGCAGGCAAGGCAGGCACCTTACCTTTAGCGCCACCGCCCGGCCCCAAATTACTGAGTTTTTTTTTTTGTTTTTTTTTGTTTTTTTTTTTTTTGGTTTTTGGGCCACACCCGGTAACGCGCAGGGGTTACTCCTGGCTATGCACTCAGAAGTCGCTCCTGGCTTGGGGGACCATATGGGACGCCGGGGGATCGAACCGCGGTCCGTCTCCTAGGCTAGCGCAGGTAAGGCAGGCACCTTACCTCCAGCGCCACCGCCCGGCCCCAAATTACTGAGTTTTATGATAAAATCTAACTTCTTCTGTTTCCCTTTGTCTTCACTATTGCCCCTGCCATAACAGATTGCACTGTGTGTGGGTTGCTCACTAAGTGGGTATTTGGACACCGTGTGTGTGTGTGTGTGTGTGTGTGTGTGTGTGTGTAAACAAACTGGTGCATGTGGGGGAAGCACTGAAGATCAAACTCAGTCTCATATGAGCCCCATTTAACCATTTGGAGGAATGTGGCTTGGACCACAACTCTGCTCAGGGTCACTCCTAGCAGTGCCCAGGGGACACCGAGTTGGGATTGAATCAAGGCCAACACACAACACAAGCACCTTACCCCCTGAACTATCTGGCCCCATTTAACATTTTTATTGCGAGGTGTTTGGGTCACATCTAGTGGTGCTCAGGAGCTACTCCCAACAGTAATCAAGGGGCCATATGGAGTCCTGGGTATTAAACTGGGGTGAGCCATTCACTTAAGGCTAGAGAAGTACCTTAAACCCCTACTTGTTTGTTTGGTTGGTTGGTTTTTGGGCCACACCCTGTGAAGCTCAGGGGTTGCACTCAGAAGATGCTCCTGGCTTGGGGGACCATATGGGACGCGGGGGGATCGAACCTCGGTCCATCCTAGGCTAGCACAGGCAAGTCAGGCACCTTACCGCTAGCGCCACCACGCAGGCCCCTTTTGTTTTTGTTTTTTAAGAACCATCAAACAGTTTTTTTTTTTGTTTTGTTTTTGTTTTGGTTTTTGGGCCACACCCGGCAGTGCTCAGGGGTTACTCCTGGCTGTCTGCTCAGAAATAGCTCCTGGCAGGCACGGGGGACCATATGGGACACCGGGATTTGAACCAACCACCTTAGGTCCTGGGTCGGCTGCTTGCGAGGCAAACGCCACTGTGCTATCTCTCCGGGCCCAATCAAACACTTTTTTACCACAAACACACCATCTTCAGTCATACCACATATATCATTTAATGTATAATTTTAGAGCTAGTCACAATTTTTTTTTTTTTTTGGAGGGACACCCTGTGACGTTCAGGGGTTACTCATGGCTCTATGCTCAGAAATAACTCCTGGATCATATGGGATGCTGGAGATTGAACCAAGGTAGGTCCTGGATCGGCCACATGCAAAGCAATTGCCCTACCACTGTGCTATTGCTCCAGCCCTTCAAGTCTTGTCTTATGGAGAAACATACTGAGGTTCAAAGAAGTTAAGAAACTTGTTCAAGGGCATTTGCCTTCTATGTGGCTGGCTGAAGTTTGATCCCTGGCATCCCCAAGCACCACCAGGAGTGATTCCTGAGTGCAGAGCCAGAGATAACCCTCTGAACACTGCTGGCTGTGCCTCCACTCAAAAATAAACAAACAGTCCAAGGCCACACACAGATTAGAACCCAACTTTTCTAGATCCTTTACATTCTCCTCAAAGACCTGAACTACCTGCTTGAGTTTTCATGGATTCATTTAGCAAAGCTGTCGTGTGAACGACCGACTTCACTATCCTTCCAAAGCTCTTTTTCCTTCTACAGTTCTTGAAAGGGCTGCCCCTTTCCCCATCTCCAGACCACACCTTGCAAAACTGCAGAGCTCACAATCTAGCATCTGCCTCCCGCTGCTGGCCTGGAGGGCCTCTCCTGTTGCCATAGTAACCATGCACCTCCATTTTGGCACAGCACCAGCTGGAGAACAAACTGAGAGCATCCTTGTCTGCCAGGCTAGGCAGAGTTGTCAAGCATTGTCACTTCATAGATGTGTATTTGTTGAATACCTACTAAGCACCAGGTTTAAGGGGGATTGCTTTGCTTTGCTTTGCTTTTCCATCCTTAGGAGATAGGAATGGACAAGTTAGAACAGAGATCCTGTGCTTGAGGATCCCAGAAACTTAGGAGAGATGAACAGTAGCCAAGAAGAGGAAAAATATCCCTGGCTTTCTTTACCCAGTTCTTTGTTTTGTTTTGCTTTTGTTTGTTTTTGGGCCACACCTGGTGGCTGTGCTTAGGGGTTACTCCTGGCTCTGCACTCAGAAATCGCTCCTGGCAGGCTCAGGGAAATTTGGAATTCCAGGGATCGAACCCAGGCCCATCCCAGGTCAGCAGTGTGCAAAGCAAATGCCCTACTGCAGTGCTATCACTTCAGACTCTTCCTTTACCCAATTCTTCAAATTCTTTCCAAGATTGCCCAGATTTTTTTTTTGGAGGGAGGGCACACCTGGTGATACTCAAAAGAGTTATTCCCGTATTTGCACTCAAGAATTACTTCTGTTAGTGCTATATACTGGGGATAGAACACAGGTTAGGAGATTCGAGAGATAGCATGGAGGTAAGGGCAGAAGGTCAATGGTTCGAATCCCAGCATCCCATATGGTTCCCTGAGCCTGCCAGGAGCGATTTCTGAGCATGGAGCCAGGAGGAACCCCTGAGCGCTGCTGGGTGTGACCCAAACCCCCCCCCCAAAAAAAAAACAGGTTAGCCACATGCAAAGCAAGTACCCACTCTTCTAGTGCTCTGGCCTCAGAATTGCTCAGATCTTATTTTCCCTTTGGTATCCTTTCCACAAGTGCAGATCTCTCTCAACTCTACTCTTTTCCTTCTGGTTGCAAAAAGAAAAAGAAATGTGTGTCCCCAAAAATCCATAAAAATACACATTAAGATTCCCTATAATTTCAACACAAAGTTAAACACAGCCAGCATTTATTTCCCTTCTGGTCTTTCTCAGTGTGTTTGTGTGTGTCTGTTTGGGAAGCCACAGTTATATCTTCACTTTGAATGTTCCCTCATGACCATGTATTTTCCCAGCACATTTCACAGTCCCCCAAGGGCTGGACCAGGCAGTGATCCTCGCAGCCAGCACTTGTGGCACACTCCCCATGGACGCATTCCTCGCATTGCTCTCTCTAATCCCCAGAACATCCCTAAGAGCAACCTACCCTAGTGCTTCTCATACTTTGGGGGTGGGGAGGATTGCTGCTGGCAGTCAAACCGGGGACCTCATCCAAGGGAAGTATGTGCTTTCGCTCTGAGTTCCCAGCCACGGAGTTCTCACTTTACAGTTGAAGAAACATTAACGGCCTGGTGAGAACAGGAACGGAGACCACGACATCCACTAGGGACAGGGAAACTGACTTCAGCCTGCTCCTGAGGCCTTTCCCACAAAGCCAGACTGCCAGGGTCTGTGTGTGACCATAGGGCACCAGCAGGAGGTGGTGTGGCATGTTCAAGGACAAACGTGCCCTGGTTTCTTCATGACTGGGTCACCCCACTCATCTGTGTGTGGCTTGCTTAGAAGGCACACGGTGCCAGGCAATCTTCTCTGTCCCCTCCTCAGTCATGGATGATGTTCATGCTGAGTGGCCATGTGGTGCCTGGGACTAAATCTGGACCAGGAATAAGCAAGACCTGTGCCCCACCTGTCTCCTCAGCTAGATTAGCCCCTTTTCATTTTGGTTCTTGGACTACACCCTGCTTAAGGACTACATCCAGTGCTGTGCTTAGAGGTTCATAAGGTGCAAGGCGTGACACCAGCCTTCTGCACATAAGCCTGTTCTCAGCCCATTGAGCTCTCTCTGGCTTGGGATCACGCTTCCCATAGATGAAGTGACATGGAAGTTGGGTTCATCCAGACTCGCATAGTGGAAGGGGGTTTCCAAAATGAGTGCAGGCAGACTACTGGCCCCTGGTCCTCTGTTCTGCCAAGGACACATGATGTCCTTTGTGACTAGGAATTTTGCCTGGTTCTCTGCCTGTTCTGGAGGCCTACCTCTTTGAGCATCATCAAGGATCAGGCAAGAGGACCAGAGAGACAGTTATAGGGGTTAGTTAAGGCATTTGCCTTGCACATGCAGTCTGGGATTCAATCTCTAGCATTATATCTGGTTCCCTAAAAGCTCCACACACACACACACCCCGTAGTCAAAAGTGACCCCTAAGCACAGAACCAGGAATTGGCCTTAAGTAACACCAGGTATGATTCAAACAAAACAAAAAGAGAATCCTGCAAGAGACATAGATTCCGGGGCTGGAGTGGTGGCACAGTCGGTAAGGCGTCTGCCTTGCCCATGCTAGCCTAGGACGGACAGCAGCTCGATCCCCCAGCATCCCATAGGGTCCTCCAAGCCAGGAGCAATTTCTGAGCTCATAGCCAGAAGTAACCCCTAAGCGTCACCAGGGTGGCCCAAAAACCAAAAAAAAAAAAAAAAAAAAGGACACACAAATTCCTGTGATCTGCACCTACCTGGTTATCTTGGCTTGGCCCCTCTGTGCTTCTGTGACCTTACAGAGGCCCCACGGGCCTTGGCTTAACAATGACCATTACCCCCATATTACCATCACCAGCAGCAGCTCGAGTCCCATAATTTCTCTCTTTCTCTCAATCAATCAATGAATCAATCAAGGAGGAGCAAGATGGAAAAAAATAATCTGTGACCAGGGAGATGGCTTGAAGAGCTAGTGTACTTGATTTGCATGTGGAGCTCAGCTTCAGTTCCCAGCACAGTGTGGTTCCCCTGTGGTTCCCCAAGCTTTGCTAAGAGAAGGCCCCCAAGCACTGCCTCATATGGTCCCAAAACAAAAATCCTCCTGGTCAATTGTTTGATACACATATTGGTTTTTGGGTCACACCTGGCGGCACTCGGGGTACTCCTGGTTCTGCGCTCAGAAATTATTTCTAGCTGGCATGGGGAACCATATGGGATGCCAGAATTTGAGCCATTATTCGTCCTGGATCGGCTACTTGCAAGGCAAATGCCCTACTGCTGTGCTATCTCTCCAGCCTTGATATGTTCTATACTCAAATCTGTGAGGATCTTTTACCATTTTTCTTAATTAAAAAGAAAAAAATTTGTTTTACTCAAGACACGGTTTGCAGTACTGTTAATGGTGGGGTTTCATACACAAAATTGCCACGGTTAAAATGGGACAGAACACGTGTGGTACCTACACATGTATGTACATGTGTAAACAAAGGAAAAAGACAAAAATCTAACTAAAGGGGCTAGGGTAATAGTTCAGCGGGTGCATTTGCCCTGCACCCTTGGCATCTCATCTGGTCCCCTCAGCCTGCCAGGAGTAATTTCTGAGCTCAAATTCAGGAATAACCCCTGAGTGTCACTGGGTTTGGCCCCAAACAAAACAAACAAACAAACAAAAAAAAAAAACCCACAATTTTACTGAAAAAATGGATAGAGAAAAGTCATTATCTAGTATGGAAAGAGTTCTGAAAGATAATGGAAAAATAAACACTTCAAAGTCTAGGATATATCCTAGAACAAGAATAATCAGTGCTGGTGGGGATGTGGGGAGAAAGGAACTCTCATTCACTGCTGGTGGGAATGTTGTCTAGCCAGCTTTTATAGAAAGCAATATGGAGATTCCTCACAAAACTGAACATTAGGCTGGTGGGATAGTGCAGTGGTAAGGCGTTTGCCTTGAACATGGCAGATCCAGGATGGACCTGGTTTGATCCCCAGTGTCCCATATGGTCCCCGGAGCCAGGAGCGATTTCTGAGCACATAGCCAGGAGTAACCCCTGAGCATCACTGGGTGTGGCCCAAAAACCAAAAACAAAAAGGGGGCCGGGCGGTGGCACTAGAGGTAAGGTGCCTGCCTTGCCTGCGCTAGCCTTGGACGAACTGTGGTTCCATCCCCTGGTGTCCCATATAGTCCCCCAAGCCAGGAGCAACTTCTGAGCACATAGCCAGGAGTAACCCCTGAGCGTTACCGGGTGTGGCCCAAACCAAAAAAAAAAATAAAAACAACCCTTGAACATTAGGGCCAGAGTGGTGGCGCAGGCGGTAGGTCATTTGCCTTGCCCACGCTAACCTAGGACGTTCTGCGGTTCCATCCCCCAGCAGCAATCCCCCACGTCCCATATGGTTCCCCAAGCCAGGAACAATTTCTGAGCACATAGCCAGGAGTAACCCCTGACTGTCACCGAAAAAACTAAAAAAAAATTTTCAAAAAAATAAAAACCCAAAAAGTTGAACATTGAGCTCCCATGTGATCCAACAATATCACTCCTAGGAATATACCCTAGGAACACAGAAACACAATACAAAAATATCCTCTGTACTTCTACGTTCATTGCAGCGCTATTTACAATAACCAGAATCTGGAAACAACCCAGATGCCCAACAACAGAGGAGTGGCTAAAGAAATTGTGGGATATATACACAGTGGAATACTATGCAGCTGTCAGAAGAGATCAGGTCATGAAATCTTCCTGTACATGGATGTATATGGAATCTATTATGCTGAGTGAAATAAGTTAGGAGAGAGATAGACACAGAATAGTCTCACTCATCTATAGGTTTTAAGAAAAATAAGGGGCCGGAGAGATAGCATGGAAGTAGTGTGTTTGCTTTGCATGCAGAAGGACGTTGGTTCAAATCCCAGCATCCCATATGGTCCCCTGAGCCTGCCAGGGGCAATTGAGCGTAGAGCCAACTCCTGAGCACTGCTGGGTGTGATCCAAAAGTAACCCCTGAGCACTGCCGGGTGTGATCCAGGTAGGAAGGAAGGAAGGAAGGAAGGAAGGAGGGATGGAAAGAAGGATGGAAGGGAGCGAGGGAGAGAGAAAGAAAGGAAGGAAGGTAGGAAGGAAGGAAGGAAGGAAGGAAGGAAGGAAGGAAGGAAGGAAGGAAGGAAGGAAGGAAGGAAGGAAGGAAGGAGAAAAATAAAATACCCAAAGACAATAGAGATGAAGAAAGGAAGGAAGGGAGGGAGGGAGGGAAGGGAGGAAGGAGGGAAGGAGAAAAATAAAATACCCAAAGACAATAGAAATGAAAGCTGGAAGGACTGGCCCACAATATGAAACTTACCACAAGGAGTGGTGAGTGCAGTTAGAGAAATAACTACACTAACAACTACCACGATAATGTTAATGAGAGAAGTAGAATGCCTGTCTTGAATACAAGCAGGGAATGGAGGAAGAGGGAAATGGTGGTGGGAATGTTACAATGGTGAAGGAGAGTGTTCTATATTCTTATAAAAAATGCAACTAGAAAAATAATAAAATAAAATAAATGCAACTACAAACATGTTTGTAATCATAATGCTTAAAGATATTAATTTTATAAAGTCTAGGGTATAGATATTTTAAGCATTTTGTGAATTAAAAATTGTCAAAATGTATAAAAAGTGGGAGGGACCTCACCTGGCTCTGTGTTCAGGGACCATGCTTGGCAGTGCTCAGAGGACCATGTGCATGCTCTGCTCCAGACCATTGTGACCACAACCACATTTGACGTGAGAGACCCCCCTTTTTTTTCTTTTTTTTTTTTTCTTTTTTGCTTTTTGGGCCACATCCTGTGATGCTCAGGCGTTACTCCTTGCTATGCAGTCAGAAATCGCTCCTGGCTCAGGGCACAATATGGGATGCCAGGGATCGAACCAAGGTCCATTCTGAATTGGCTATGTATAAGGCAAACGCCCTACCGCTATGCTATCGCTCTAGCCCCTGAGGTGAGGAGAACCTTAACCTCTGTCCTATCTCTCCAGCCCCAAGTAAATAAATTTTGTATGCTTGTTTTGAGCCACCCCAGTGGTACTCAGAGATTATTTCTGACTCTGCATTCATGAATCATTCCTGGAAGACTTGGGGGACCAACCATATGGGTTGCCCAGGATGGAACCTAGAATGGGCAGGTGCAAGGTTTTACTGTCACTCCATCTTCCATCCTTTCTATCTTGTCCCCTTGCAGCCTCTCCTTTGCCAAACAGAAATATTTATGGGATGAATATATGAAAAAAGTCATTTCTGGCTGTTAAATTGTCAGATATTTTGCCAATAGACATTATGATTGACAGGGCCCCAGATAAAACCCATGTTCTCATCCCCAATTGCTGGGAGGTAAATTGAGGCAACTTTGTGAAATGGCTAGGGTAATGTGTTTTAAAAACTGAACAAATGTACTAGGGAAACACTGACCCAGAAGTTCTATTTGTAGAATTCCGATGGATGAAAAAAGCACAGCTCTTCTCCAAGCTATGGGTTCTAGAACATTTGCTAGGACACTGTTTCTGGAAAATGAAGCCAGTGAAACATCCAATTGAGGAAGTTGCTCCTTGGCTGACAAAGGTTACGGTGTTTGAGTTAAGTTTTTAGCTAATGGGGCCAGTGAGATATTATAGTGAGTTAGACACTTGCCTTGTACATGGCTAATCCCGATTTGACCCCTGGCACCACATATGGTCCCCTGCACTACTGGCTGTAGCCAAAACCACAGTCTTGCTCCTTTCCCACTAGTGTCAAGTTCTGTGCAGTGGCCAGCTTTGATGCAGCCAGTTATCAGACAATTGGTTCTTGAACTAGTATTTTTATTTTATTTATTTATTTGTTTGTTTTGTGTTTGTTTATTTATTTTTGGGTTTTGGGACACACCTGGCAGTGCTCAGGGGTTACTCCTGGCCATATGCTCAGAAATCGCTCCTGGCAGGCTCGGGGGACCATACGGGATGCCAGGATTCAAATCACCGTCCTTCTGCATGCAAGGCAAATGCCTTACCTCCATGCTATCTCTGCAGCCCCAAATCTTGAACTAGTATAGAGTACAATAATACAGAGAAAGACTCTGTATTCCCTTGAGTTCTGTGCACCAGGCTTTATGGAGATTGGCCCAGGCCAATGTAGACACTCCAACCTTTGAGCTCCTGATTTGATTTCATTGGATGTTTCAGAGGGGCAGCAATTCTCAGTCAACATGCCAGCAGTTTAGGTATTTCTCAGACCCTGAGGTACTGGCAGTTACACAGGACAATCCTGCCTTTGTTTGGAGACTCCAGGACTCCAACTACTTCCAAGATACTCTAGGACTGTTCCAGCTGTGCTCTGGAGATAATGTGATGCTAGGGATAGGGATTATCCAACTGGATCAGCACATGCAAAGCATGAACCTCAACCCTTTGGTCCCCTAATTTTATTTATTTTAGTCTTTAAAAACAGGCTGAGTGATAGCACAGTGGTAGTGTGTTTGCTTTGCATGTGGCCAATCGTGGGTAGACCCCAGTTTGATTCCCAGCATCCCATATGTTCCCCCGAGCTTGCCAGGAGCAATTTCTGAGAGCAGAGCCAGGAGTAGCCCCTGAGCACTGCCGAGTGTGGCCCAAAGAGCAAAAAATTTTTGTTTTATTTTTAATTTAATTGGGGGGGCATATGCATATGCATTGCCCTGGCCCATGTTTTCTATTTTTTGGGGGTGGGGGTTTGGGTCACACCCAGTAGTCCTCAGAGATTATTCCTGGCTCTGCGCTCAGAAATTACTCCTGGCAAGCTTGAGGGACCATATGGGATTCTGGGATTCAAATCACCATCTGTCCTGGATTGGCTACGTGCAAGGCAAATGCTCTACTTGTGCTATCTCTCCAGCCCCTGGCCCATGTTTTCTATTGTTAAGTATCAAACATATGAAAACTGTGTGTTCAGGCAGGTGTAATAGCATAGTGGGTAGGGGCTTTGCCTTGGATACGGCTGACTGGGTTGCAAGGCAAATGCTCTATCTGCTGTGCTATCACTTTGGACCTGAAAACTTATTTAAAAGTAAAAAAAAAAATATTTTTGATTCTGAGCCACACCTGGTAGTGCTCAGGGCTTACATCTGTCTGTGCTCAAAGATCAAACCTAGTAGGTCTCAGGTGACTTCTGGGGAGCAAACCTGATTAACTGTGTTTAAAGCAAACACTCTACCTGCTGTACTCTGTCTGGTCCCAAAGACTCTCTGCCCCAAAGTAAAAATTTAATTTATTTTTTTTTTACTTATACACTGAATGTAACCTTGAGCCCCATATAAGTTGAAGCCATGTCACTGAGCTAGATTTCCAACTCCTGAATGAAGCTTAGCGTTCATTTAATTAATTAATTAATTTGTTTATTATTTTTGGCCATACCAGCAATGCTCAGGGGTTACTCCTTGGCTCTGCACTCATGAATTACTCAATTACAATAACCAATAAATAAATAAATAGCGTTTAAAAAATGTTATGAACAGAAGGCACATGTCCCACCCACCCCAGAGGAGCTATAGATGGGACCTGATCTTTGGCACAAGTCTTTGGTAACCTTCCAGAAACCCAGGGGAATGTCTTAGAAATTCTTAGAAGCTTCTGCACAGTCATCCACTCTGGACAGTCTTATCAGATCCACTAGGCTTAGAGGCAATGGAAGGCGATTTGCTGGAATTTGATTCCTAGAAAGTAAATCTGGGCCATGTCTTGGGCATCATCTAGTTCAGTACACCCATTTCATTGACACAGTTTGTGCCAAATCCAGGAGAACGCAGGTGCTGACCAAAGGTGCACTGGGTATTTGGGGGCACGTGGGAGCCAGGCAGGCCTGGTTTCAAATGCTGAGTTGGTCATGTGACAACATCGAAGTTAGTCTTTTCCTAGGTAAGATCTGTTCTATCCCTCTTCTGCTTTGAGCCTGGAGACTCCACCCTTACTTCACTGTCCTCAGGAATTCTACAATTCTACTTCCCCGAAGTTTTCTCTTTCAAGAAAGGAATCCTGCTTGTTTTTCAGTAGCTCAGATTTCAACTCTTTACTGAAGACTTGCATTCATCTCCTTTTTTTTGTTTTTTTGGTTTTTTTTTTTTTTTGTTTTAGCATACTCCTGGCTATGCGCTCAGAAATTGCTCCTGACTTGGGGAACCATATGGGATGCCAGGCATTGAACCAAGGTCCATCCTACGCACCACCACTCCAGCCCCTCATTTCCTCCTTTCAATAAGCTCTACATTCACCAACACATTTAAAACTCAAACGGAATATGACCTCCAACCTTTATGTCCGTATCTGCGACCTCTCCCACATAAGTGACCATCATGTCCAGTGTGAGGTCTTGCAATGAAGGGGAAATGGAGTTGGAAATTCAGCTTTATCTCTGGGATGAAATACTCTTCAGCCATTACAAATAAAAAGGAAGGTTTATGGGAGAGATAGTACAGGGATTAAGGCTTGCTTAGACTCACCCTAGTTTGATCCCCAGTATCAAATGCCCCCCCATCATTGCCAGAAATGATCCTTGTGCACAAATCCAGGAGAGCCCCAGAACATCACCGAGTGTGGTCACCACCCCTCGAATAAATAAAATTAAAATGAACAGGAAGAGGGACTAGAGAGATAGGGTAGGAGTTAAAGCACTTGCTTTGCATGCAACTGACTCCGGTTTTTTTATTTGGTTTGGTTTGTTTTTTGGCCACACCCAGTGATGCTTAGAGGTCACTGGTACTTCTGTCTCCTTGCTCAGAAATCGCTCCTGGCAGGCTCTGGAGACCATATGGGATGCTGAGGATTGAACTCGTGTTGGCCATGTGCAAGGCAAATGTCCTACCCACTGTGCTATCACTCCAGTCTCCTGACTAGTTTGATTCCTAGAAGCACATTTGGATCCCTGAACACTGTCAGGTATCGTCACTCCTGTGTACACAGGTAGGAGTAAGCTCTGAGGGGCTGAAAATCTAGTACAGGAATCAAGTTGCTTGTCTTGCATCCTGACAACCCCATCACATGGTTCCCCAACCCCACCAACAGTGCCACGAGTAATCCTCAAGCAAAGAGCCAGAGTAGCTCTTGAGCACCACTTGATATGGCCCAAACAATCCCTCTCTGAACTACCCTCAATAGAAAGAACTTTGGAAGATAATCACCAACTGTTGGGTTAAAAAAAATAGAAATCCAGGGCCCGGAGAGATAGCACAGTGGTGTTTGCCTTGCAAGCAGCTGATCCAGGACCAAAGGTGGTTGGTTCAAATCCCGGTGTCCCATATGGTCCCCCGTGCCTGCCAGGAGCTATTTCTGAGCAGACAGCCAGGAGTAACCCCTGAGCAACGCCAGGTGTGGCCCAAAAACCAAAAAAAAAAAAAAAAAAAAAAAAAGAAATCCGGGGTTGGAGAGATAGCATGGAGGTAAGGCGTTTACTTTGCATGCAGAAGGATGGTGGTTCGATTCCAGGCATCCCCTATAGTCCCCCGAGCCCGCCAGGAGTGATTTCTGAGCATAGAGTCAGGAGTAACCCCTGAGCGATGCTGGGTGTGACCCAAAAACCAAAAAAAGAAAGAAAGAAAGAAAGAAAAGAAAGAAAGAAAGAAAGAAAGAAAGAAAGAAAGAAAGAAAGAAAGAAAGAAAGAAAGAAAGAAAGAAAGAAAGAAAGAAAGAAAGAAAGAAAGAAAGAAAGAAAGAAAGAAAGAAAGAAAGAAATTCTGGGGCTGGAGCAATAGCACAGCAGTAGGGCATTTGCCTTGCACACAGCCAACCCTTGTGGACCCCAGTTCAATCCCAGCATCTTGTATGGTCCCTGAGCCTCTCAGGAGTGGTTTCTGAGCACAGAGCCAGAAGTAAATCCTGAGCGCTTCAGGTGTGGCCCAGAAACAAAAAAGAAGGAAAAAAGAAAAGAAATCCTGGCAGGGATGTAACTCAACTCAGGGATTAAACTCTTGCCTTGCATCTTGCATGTTTATTCCCTGGCAACACACACACACACACACACACACACACACACACATTTATTGCATACAAAATAGTTCTTTGTAGTCATTATAGAATAATACTTTAGGGGTCTGGAGTGATAGCACAGCAGGTAGGGCATTTTCTTTGCATGAAACTGACCCAATTCAATTCCTGATATCCCATATGGTTCCCCAAGCCTGCCAGGATTTATTTATTATTTATTTATTTATTTATTTATTTCTCTCTCTCCTTCCTTCCTTCCTTCCTTCCTTCCTTCCTTCCTTCCTTCCTTCCTTCCTTCCTTCCTTCCTTCCTTCCTTCCTTCCTTCCTTCCTTCCTTCTTTCTTTCTTTCTTTCTTTCTTTCTTTCTTTCTTTCTTTCTTTCTTTCTTTCTTTCTTTCTTTCTTTCTTTCTTTCTTTCTTTCTTTCTTTCTTGCCAGGAGTAATTTCTGAGCACAGAACCAGGAGTACCCCTGAGCTATGCTGAGTGTGGGCCCAACCCTCCCCCCAAATAGGTTAGACCAGAGAGAGTACAGTTGTTGAGATACATGTTTGCATGTGGCCATTCTAGTTCGATCCCTGGCACCACCCACCACTAGCACTGCTGAGCATATCACTGGAGGCCCCTGAGAGCTGCAGGGGTGGCCTGAGTGGTCTTTGGTACCTCAGGGCCCAAACACCACTGCACCCTTGTACTGAACTACCAACTCAATTGTTCAAGAATTATTATGGAATGGCCCTAGATCTCCTGAGTACTACTAGAGAGGGTCCCCTACCCAAACCAAGCAAGATCTTTTCCTTTTTTTTTTTTTATTTTTGTCACTGATTTACAATTGGTTAATGATAGGGTTGTAATGATAGAACATTCTAGTAATTACACTCTACCAGAGCAATGTGACAGCACCATCATCTCAGGGGCCCCCTCTAAAGGACTCCTTCCTCATCTCACTGCCAGTTTCTTCTTTTTCTTTTTTTTCTTTTTTTTTTTTTTGGTTTTTGGGCCACACCCGGCCGATGCTCAGGAGTTAATCCTGGCTGTCTGCTCAGAAATAGCTTCTGGCAGGCACAGGGGACCATATGGGACACCGGGATTCGAACCAACCACCTTTGGTCCTGGATCGGCTGCTTGCAAGGCAAACGCCACTGTGCTATATCTCCGGGCCCCTTCTTTTTTCTTGTTGCTATTGTTGTTGTTGTTCTTCTTCTTCCTCCTCCTCTTCCTCCTTGAGGAGGAACATATGAAATGCCATGGATTTTTTGTTTGTTTGTTTGTTTTTGGGTCATACCCGACAATGCACTGGGGTTACTCCTGGCTCTATGCTCAGAAATCACCCCTGGCAGGCTCAGGGGACCATATGGGATGCCAGGATTCAAACCACCATTAGTCCTGGGTTGTCCATTTGCAAGGCAAATGCCCTACCGCTGTGCTCTCAGGCCCCATGGAATGCCATGGATCTAATCCAATTCTTCTGCATGCAAGGCAAACACCCTACCTACTTTTCCCTCCCTCCCTCCCTCCTTCCTTCCCTCCCTCCCTCCCTCCCTCCCTCCCTCCCTCCTTCCTTCCTTCCTTCCTTCCTTCCTTCCTTCCTTCCTTCCTTCCTTCCTTCCTTCCTTCTTTCCTTCCTTCCTTTTTTCTTTTGCCACACCTCACTGTGCTCAGTGATCACTCGTAGTGGTGCTCAGAGGACCAAATGTGGTGCCAGGCTGTGCACAAAGCAAGCACCTCACCTGCTGTACTAGCTCTAATTTTCTCACTTTAGCACAGACTGAGGTCAGAGGAGGGTCTAGGTGGATTTGCCCAAAGTCTGAAGCCAAATTGCAGGGCCAAGACACTGTGAGCTCCTCCCACATTCTGTTCTTTGCTTCTTTGGGGGAAGTCACTTCCTGCCTTCTCCTACCCCTGCACATGTGGCATTTGAAGATTGTGCAAGAGTACAGAGACCAGTGGGGTGGGGGGGGTGGGGGTGGGGGGAGACGTGAAGCCACATATCCCCTTGGGCTAGGGAAGCTTTGGCAATATGAACTCCCTGGACACCCAGGCCTCTGACTGCCTATGACCCGTGCAGGTCTTGTTTCCATAAGAGCCTACTTGCAAACAGCAGCAAGACCTAGTCCAACTTTCAGATGAACAGAACATGAATTCACTGTCACTTTTCACTGGAACCCAAAGGAAGAGGGCCTAAATGTCCCTGAATGAGGCATGCAAAGGAGTCAGGAAACTTGGGAATAAGAGAGCTTCTGGTTGTAGGGAGCAAAGTCTTTCTAAGATCTGTAAATCAAAGAGGGCTTGAGGGGCTGGAGTGATAGCATAGCAGTAAGGCGTTTGCCTTGCACACGGCCAACACAGGACTGACGGTGGTTCGAATCGAGGCATCCCATATGTTCCCCGAGCCTGCCAGGAGTGACTTCTTTTTCTTCTTTTTTTTTTTTTTTTTTTTTTTTTTTGGTTTTTGGGCCACACCCAGCGGTGCTCAGGGGTTACTCCTGGCTGTCTGCTCAGAAATAGCTCCTGGCAGGCACGGGGGACCATATGGGACACCGGGATTCGAACCAACCACCGTAGGTCCTGGATCGGCTGCTTGCAAGGCAAACGCCTCTGTGCTAACTCTCCGGGCCAGGAGTGACTTCTGAGTGCAGAGCCAGGAGTAACTCCTGATCACAGCCGGGTGTGACCAAAAACAAAAACAAAAACAAAGCAAAGAGGACTTGAGGAGGTAACTCCAGCTCCCAATGGGCTGGAGCACAGGCTTTGCATGCAAGACACCTGAGTTCAATCCCTGTCATCACTGGTCCCTTGAGAACCACTGGGCTTGACCCCAATTCATTGAGCCACAAGAAACCTTTGCAGGATCGGGGGACTTTATGGGATGCTGGGGATCAAACCCTGGTCTGTCCCAGTTCTGCTGCATGCAAGGTAAACGCCCTGCCACTGTGCTATTGTTCCGGCCCCCAGAAGTGATTTCTGAACACAGAGCCAGGAGTAAACCCTGAGCACTGCCAGGTGTGGCCCAAGAACAAACCAAAAAAGGGAGTTGAACCAGAGTGTGCAGAGTGCAAGGCAATCTCCTTAAACCACCTGATACCAGAAGGACAGCAGCACTTTGGGGGACAGGCACTTCCTTTTTCTTCATCCATAGTTGCTGACTTGTTCTTCTTAGGCTACAGACAAGCTTCTCTACTTCTTTGGTCTAGGCAGGCAGCAGAACAGGTCTAATGCCAGCTCCCCTGTGTCCCATGCATGGGTGCAGCCACACAGAAAGACTGATCCTCTCTCTCACCAAATTCCGGTGGTGGTGCAGGGGAGGTCTCACTGCACAGAATGGGATCCACTACTGGGCTGGACTACTGTGGTCAAAGACAGGCTCACATGGTCAGAACTGCTGCAGAAACTGGCTCACATTTCTTTTTCCCCTGAGCATCCTCCAGCTCTACAGATAGACTAGCTATCTGGCACATTGCAAAAAAGGACTGCATCGTGGTTTGGGTTTTTGTTTGTTTGTTTGTTTTATTTTTCATGTTAGTGGTGGTGGAAGAATTGGGTCACACCCAGTGGTGCCCAGGGCTTTTTCCTGACTCTGTGCTCAGGAGTGATCACTGGCCCAGAGGATCTTATGTGATGCCAGAGATTTGAATTAGGTTTGCAGTTGCTGCAGACACATGCAAATGCCTCACCTCCTGTACTATCTGTGTGTGTGTGTGTGTGTGTGTTTTAGGCCACACCCGGCGTTGCTCAGGGGTTACTCCTGGCTATCTGCTCAGAAATAGCTCCTGGCAGGCAGAGGGGACCATATGGGACACCGGGATTTGAACCAACCACTTTTGGTCCTGGATCGGCTGCTTGCAAGTCAAACGCCGATATGCTATCTCTCCGGGCCCTATCTCTGTGTTTTTTGTTTGTTCGTTTGTTTGGTTGCTTTTGGTTTCATTATTAGGGTTATGGATTAGGGTCACTCCTAGAGGTGCTTGGGGGTTGCTCCTGGTGGGGCTTGAGAAACTGTGAGGTGTGGGGATGTAATAGGATTGACCACAGCAAATCAAGCACCTTTAATCCTGTACTATCTCTCTGGCCCCAGATGACTACACTATGGATTCCAATTTCGGTCATGTTCTCTTCCTAGCCAACCTGAACTACTGGACCCCAGTGCTGATCCCTTAAAGAAATAATTGGGTGAGCACAGCCCAGGTTCCTTCTCCATCCTGTGACCCATGTGGCCAGGGGATTGAACTGGTTCCTGTCCTAGGAAAGACCCCTGTGCCTCTCTAGTGAGCAGCTCTTAGGAAACATGGATTGTTAGGAACTGGGCAGATTGCTCACCAGGTGAGGACTCTTCCTAACATTTCAAAACGACATGGGGTCTACTTTAGGGGTGCTGAATTTGAAGCACCTTCATAAATGAGGAACTAGCTTCCCTGTTTTTCCATTTAAGCCTCACACACCTGGGGCCTCCTCACTTTTGTAAGGACGTCAGGATTAGACACCTTTGTGTACACTAATTCAGTTTGGCTAGTCTGTTGACTTAAACCCTAGGCCAGGTTTTGACCAGCCTAAGAGGATCCGATAACATCTTTGTTTCACGAATCACTTCCCCACTTTTCCCTTCCCCAATATCATGTTTATACCGTTCAGGCTCAAGAAATTTGTTGGTTTTTTTTTTCCTCCACAGCCTGCTTTGGAACTTCCAGCTGACTGCATAGGAAGCACTAAATTACATGAATTCATCTGAGAGCTGAGATCACAGGAATTAATAGTGGACTTGATCTCCATACATCATATCATCATTTTTTCCCCTAAAATGAAAAACAAAAAGTATTGTGAAGGCCATTGACAGTGGGGAAATTAATATCCAGTTGGGATTTCCAAGCAGCTGAAGTGGCCTGGCATTACTGAGTTGAATCTGGCCGGCGACCTAGGTCAGGTTTTCAGTATTTGTAGTGGTGAGTCTTGTTAGTAAGGTTTTGCTCAAAACAGGCTGGAACCAGGTTGTGCTGGATACAGACCTATAAACTCAAGTTCCATCTTTGCTACTGACTGGCACACTGGAGGTGGATCATCTTCTCTGAACTTCTGTTTTTATCTCTAGGAAACACAGAGTTACAGATTAGCATTACTTCTGGGAGATTCTGTGGGATTTCACCAAGTGGCAGCGGGATATTTTCACACATAAAATGTTTAAATCAACTGCAAGAGCCAGACAGATAGTACAGTATGACAAGTGCTTGTCTTGATGTAGCGGACCTGGGTTTGACATGTCACTTTCTCTAGGAGATTGGTTAAGGTTTGATTCCCACCGAGCTCCCAGACAGGAAAGGCAGTTCCCTGTCCCCTGTCTGATTAGGTCAGGGGAACAGTTTCAGTTGTAGAGATCCGCAGGAAATAATTCACACAGTGAAGAGGTACAAGAATGGGTTCAGGAAATCCAGTGCTCAAGCAAGAAATTCAAACCACAAAAGCGTTCTGATCCTAAGATGGAGTGCAGCTCAGTGGAAGAAGACAGAAGAATGAGCCCCAGCCTTCCTCAGACCCTTGCTTCTATTGACAAGAATCAGGTACCACCCTAGGGTGGGAGCAGAATACTGAGTAAGGAATAATCCAATATACTATCACCAGGTCACATCCTAGGGTAGGGTACAATTATTGATTAGGGTAGGATCAGTAACCCAACAGGTTTGATGCCCAAAATCCTATATGGTCCTCTAATGCCCTTCAAAAATTACTTCAAAGAATCAGGTATAAGCCTTGAGCACCACCAGCTGTAGCCCCCAAACCAAAAAAAAAAATCAACTTAAGGGGTCGGAGAGATAGAACAGTGGTAGGGATTTGCCTTGCATACAGCCGATCCAGGGTGGATGGTGGTTTGAATCCTGGCATCCCATATGGTCCCCCAAGCCTGCCAGGAGCGATTTCTGAGCATAGAGCCAGAAGTAACCCCTGAGCGCTGCCAAGTGTGACCCAAGGGTCAAAAAAAAAAATCCAACTTTGGAACCGGAGAGATAGCCTGGAGATAAGGCATTTGTCTTTCATGCAGAAGGGCATTGGTTCAAATCCCAGCATCCCATATGGTCCCCTGTGCCTGCCAGGAGCGATTTCTGAGCATGGAGCCAGGAGGAACCCCTGAGCACTGCCGGGTGTGACCCTCCCCCCAAAAAAAATCAACTTCAGGGGTCGAAGAGATAGCGTGGATGTAGGGCATTTGCCTTGCATGCCGAGGGACGATGGTTTGAATCCCGGCATCCCATATGTTCCCCCGTGCCTGCCAGGAGCGATTTCTGAGCATAGAGACAGGAGTAACTCCTGAGTGCAGCCGGGTGTGACCCAAAAACCAAAAACCAAAAAAAAAAAAAAAAAAAAGATTGTACAGTGGGTAACATGCTTACCTTGCATGTGCTGACCCGGATTTGATTTTTGATTTTATGTGCTGTCACTGGGTGTGGCCCAATCCCCCAAATTAAAACACTCAACCCCCAAACAACGGAAATATATGAATAAAAAGCCTCACAAGGGGGACTGGAGTGATAGCACAGCAGTAGGGTATTTGCCTTACATGCTGTCAATCAGTTTGATCACCTGCATCCCATATGGTCCCTTGAGTCTGCCAGCAGTGACTTCTGAGCACAGAGCCAGAAGTAACCTCTGAGTACCACCAGGTGTGGCCCCAAAACCAAAAAAAAAAAAAAAAAAGAAAGAAAAAAAAAGCCTGACAAGGTTCCTTGGTCATTCATGTTTTGTAGAACACTATAGTGAAAGATTATATCATGTTGACAATATGTAAGGTAATCACTTATCTGCTGTTTTATCTTTCTGGCCCCTATTTTCTTCTCTTTACTCTTGGGGTGGGGTACAGTTGTTGAAGGACACACTTGGCAAAACTCAAAAGCTGTTCCTGGCGTTTGGAGTGGGTAACACAGTGGGTAGGTTGTTTATCTTGCATGCGACCAACCAGGGTTCGATCCCCAACATCCCATACGGCCCCCGAGCCTGTCCGGAGTGATTTCTGAGTGCAGAGCCTCTGAGTGTGGTCCAGAAACCAAAATAATAAAAGAGCTTTGCTGGTGAGGTGGCGCTAGAGGTAAGCTGGTGAGGTGGTGCTAGAGGTAAGGTGTCTCCCTCGCAAGCACTAGCCAAGGAAGGACCACGGTTCGATCGCCTGGGTCCCATATGGTCCCCCCAAGCCAGGGGCAATTTCTGAGTGCTTAGCCAGGAGTAACCTCTGAGCATCAAACGGGTGTGCCCCCAAAACAAACAAACAAACAAACAAACAAAGAAGCTTTTCCTGATCTTGTGCTCTGAAGTGACTCCTGATGGTACTCAAGGGACCATATGTGGTGCCAGGGATTGAAGCAAGGTTAGGGGAATGCAAAGTGAGGGTCTTACCTCCTATACTACTACTTCAGCACCTCCACACTCCACCTTCTCTTCCTCTATCTTCCACATTCCTTTCTGATAACTGTAGTTATACTCCCAATGGCCACTAGTTTATTTTGTTTTGTCTGTTTATCAGTTTATCCTTATGTTGCATACATGGGTGAAATCATTCAACACTTGACTTTTTTTTCCTGACACTTCTCTTCACCTCATCTTTGAGTTTCTTTTATTTTGTTGTGTATCACAAGATTTCTTTTCTGTTTTTAATTAGATGAAAAGTGTTCAATTGTATAATTATACTAGATTATTATCCAGCTGTCTACTGATGAGCACTTAAGTTGTTTTCAGGAACTGGAGAGATAGCATGGAGGTAAGGTGTTTGCCTTGAATGCAGAAGAATGGAGGTTCGAATGGAGGTTCGAATCCCGGTCCCCTGAGCCTGCCAGGAGCGATTTCTGAGCATAGAGCCAGGAGTAATCCCTGAACACTGCCAGGTGTGACCCCCCAAAAAAAGTTGTTTTCATATTTTAGTTGATAATTTTTTTGTTTGTTTTTGGGCCACACCTGGTGATGCTCAGGGGTTACTCCTGGCTATGCGCTCAGAAATTGCTCCTGGCTTAGGGGACCATATGGGATACCAGGGGATCAAACCGTGGTCTGTCCTAGGTCAGCAGTGTGCAAGACAAATACCCTACTGCTGCGCCACTATTCCGGCCCCAAATTTACAGAATATTTTTTTTTTTTTTTTTTTTGGTTTTTGGGCCACACCCGTTTGACGCTCAGGGGTTACTCCTGGCTATGTGCTCAGAAATCGCCCCTGGCTTGGGGGGACCATATGGGACGCCGGGGATCGAACCGCGGTCCTTCCTTGGCTAGCGCTTGCAAGGCAGACACCTTACCTCCAGCGCCACCTACCCGGCCCCTAATTTACAGAATATTTAAGGCAATAATTAGTATACATATTTTTACACACCCTATACCATTTCCTCTAATATTAATAAGTTATAATAGTATAAATAGTATATTTGCTACAATTAATGAACAACATTGCTACATTATTCTTTTTCTTTTTTTTTTTTTTTTTTTTGGGTCACATCTGGCATTGCTCGGGAGTTACTCCTGGCTCTATACTCAGAAATCACTCCTGGTAGGCTCAGAGGACCATATGGGATGCCAGGATTCGAACCTCTATCCTTCTGCATTCAAGGCAAACGCCTTACCTCCATGTTATCTCTCCAATCCTGCTACATTATTCTTAACTAACATCCACATTTTATTGAATAAATCCATAGTTTTTTTTGTTTGTTTGTTTTTGTTTTTCAGCCACACCCAGTGACAGTCAGGGGTTACTCCTGGCTATGCACTCAGAAATCGCTCTTGGATTGGGGAACCATATGGGACACCAGGGGATTGAACCGGGGTCCATCCTAGGCTAGTGCGCACAAAGCAGATGCCTTATGCCCTGTGCCACTGCTCCGGTCCCAGAATAAATTCATAGTTTTTATCAAAGCCCTGGATTCCACAGGATACCACATTACATCCAAATGTCATTTCTAGGGCCAAAATAATAGTACAGTGGAGCGGCAAGTCATTTGTTTGCCTGGCAAATCCACTTGCCTGGCAAGTGGATGACCCAGTTGTGATACTTGGCACTCCATTTGATCCCCTGAGCTAGCCAGGAGCAATTATGTGGAACGCAGAGCCAGAAGTAACCCAAGCACCCAGTTGGTGTGGCAAAAAAAAAGAAAAAAAGGCCAAATGTCATTTCTTTTTGGGTTCCTTTAGGGTTTAACAGGCTCTTGCATCAAGAAAAGACATACAGGGGCCAAAGCAATAGCACAGTGGTAGGGTGTTTGCCTTGCACGCAGCAGATCAAGACGAATGGTGGTTCGAATCCCAGCATCCCATATGGTCCCTCATGCCTGTCAGGAGCAAATTCTGAGCGCAGACCCAGGAGTAACCGAACAACTCAGGATGTGGTTTTCCTCTTCCCCTCCAAAAAAATTACTCCTGGCAGGCTCAGGAAACCATATGGAATGCCAGGGATTGAACCCAGGTCGGCTGGGTGCAAGGTAAACACCCTACGAACTGTGTTATTACTCAGGCTCTAATTATGGTCTCTTTTTTTAGTATTTTCTTTTTTTTTGGGGGGGGGCACTTCTGATGATGTCTAGGGTTTACTCCTGGCTCTGTGCTCAGGATCAGTCCTGGTGGGCTAAAGGGACCATATGGGATGCTAAGGATCAAACCCAGGTGAGCCACATGTAAGCAAGTACCCTACCCACTATTATATCACTCCAGTCTTTTCTATATTTTCTTATTTTCTTTTTTTTTGTTTGTTTTGTTTTGTTTTGTTTTTGGGCCACACCCGGCGGTGCTCAGGGGTTATTCCTGGCTGTCTGCTCAGAAATAGCTCCTGGCAGGCACGGGGGGACCATATGGGACACCGGGATTCGAACCAACCACCTTTGGTCCTGGATCGGCTGCTTGCAAGGCAAACGCCACTGTGCTATCTCTCTGGGCCCTATATTTTCTTATTTTTTTTACCTTTGCTACTTTTTTTTCCCTCCCTCCCTTCCTTTCCCCTCCCTCCCTCCCTTCCTTTTCCTTCCTTTCTCTCTCTCTTTTTTTTTTTTTTTTTGCTACTTTTTAATGTTTGAGGGGCATACCTGGCCCTGCTCAGGGGTCACTCCTGGCTCTGTGCTCAGAAATCGCTCCTGACAGGCAGGGGGGGGGGAGACATAATGGATACTGGGGATTGGACCCGAGTTGGCCACATGCAAGGCAAACACCCTACCTGCTGTACTATTGCCCCGGCCTCCTTTTTTAATATTTTTGTGAAGCAAAAATAATTTTATTTAAAGAGATCTAGAGTCTATATGGGAGAGAGAGAGAGACAGAAAAAGAGAGGAAGCACAGGCTTCTTTGGTGGGGAGGGAGATATTTGTGCTACCTTACTCAAGTTTTTACTTACCCTAGTCCTTGTCATGTTTTTTGTTTGTTTGTTTGTTTGTTTTTGGGCCACACCCGGTGATGTTCAGGGGTTACTCCTGGCTATGCGCTCAGAAATCGCTCCTGGCTTGGGGGACCATATGGGACGCTGGGGGATCGAACCATGGTCTGTCCTAGGCTAGCACTGACAAGGCAGTCGCCTTACTGCTCTGTGCCACTGGTCCAGCCCCATGTCATGTTTGAAGTTGACTCTTTATCCTTCCTTTCTTTTATGGTTGCTTTCTGCTTCCTAATGCTATACCCAAAATATATTTGTTTATTAATGTACTATAATGAAAAATGGGAAAACATGTCTTACAAATGCAGTCGCCATGTCTGCATTTGGCCAGCTCCATAGACTCAATCGATTCTACAGGAGATGCAAACCAAGCCTTGAAAAATGATGGGCACAGCAGTAGGGCATTTGCCTTGCACGCAGAAGCTTCAGAATGGATGGTGGTTCAATCCGGCATCCCATATGGTCCCCTATGCCTGCCAGGAGTGATTTCTGAGCGCAGAGTCAGGAGTAACTCCTGAGCACCACCGGGTGTAACCCCCTTCAAAAAAAAAAAAAAAAAGAAAGAAAGAAAGAAAAAGGAAAAGAAAAATGATGGGTACACCAGCACTCAATTGAAAGCTGGCAATCTCAGAAGGAAAGGGCACCAAGTCCCCCACCACTGCTGAAGGACACACCTGCTATTCCTATTACCCACAGTCGCCACTTTATCTATGGCTCTGCTTCATCATTCATTTATGGCTCTCTGCAGAGACCAATCTGACCAAAACTCAAGGTATGCTGGTATTTGGGCTGACATCATCAGGACTTTTCTGGAGTGTGGGCACCCTCCCTGCCTCCCCCCACCTTCTCATACTTCTGAAAGCCCTGGCAGCCAGGCCCCCTGAAGTCACAGTATCAGCCACAGTACTTGGAATTCCTGGACAACTCCAAATTTTTTAATACTGTTATCTCAGTAGGAACACACAGATTTAGACACCAATGCATATTTGAAGCCACCATTAGGTCAGGAACAAAAGAAAACCAGAAAGATCAGCTAGCAACAAAAGCTTAACAAACCTAACAGTGACTTAATGACCTTATAGCGAAATACAGTAATTTTCACAAAGTTTCTTGCTGTGCTTTTTTTATGTTGTTGTTTTTTGGGCCACATCCAGTGGTACTCAGGGGTTACTTCTGACTCTGTGCTCAGAAATCACTTCTGGCAGTCTCAGAGGACCATATGGGATGTCGGGAATCGAACTGGAGTCTGTATGCAAGACAAATGCTCTATCCACTGTGCTATTACTCTAGGCCTGGTGTACCTTTTTTTCATTTTCATTTTCATTTTCATTTTCATTTCCTTTTCCTTTTCCTTCCTTCCTTCCTTCCTTCCTTCCTTCCTTCCTTCCTTCCTTCCTTCCTTCCTTCCTTCCTTCCTTCCTTCCTTCCTTCCTTCCCTCCTTCCTTCTTCATAATTTTGCTCCCACTTAAATCTGGAAACAATAGTTATGATCAACTATATAGTACATGGTCTTTTTTTGGGGGGGTCCACACCCGGTGATGCTCAGGGGTTACTCCTGGCTCTGTGCTCAGAAATCACTCCTGGCTTGAGAGACCATATGGTATGCTGGGAATCGAATCCAGGCCCATCTGGGTCAGCTGCATGCAAGGAAACGCCCTACCGCTGTGCTATCACTCTGGCCCCATAGTACATGGTCTTAAAAAATAAAGTAATTGAGCCAGAATAATAGCACAGTAGATAGGGTATTTGCCTTGTAAGCGGCTGATCCGGGTTTGATCCCTGGCATTCCTTATGATCTCCCTACCCCTCAAGCCTGCCAAGAGCTATAAGAGCTATTTCTGAGCACACGCGTGCGCGCGCACACACACACTCTCATATATATATATATATATATATATATATATAATATATATATATATATATATATATATATATATATATATATATATATTGCTAGGTCTTGAGAGTATATATTATTTCTCTATTCCTACCCACTTTATTTGGGGGGGGGGCACACCTGGTGGTGCTCAGGGGTTACTCTTGGCTCTGTGCTCAGAAGTTGCTCCTGGCAGGCTCAAGGAACATATGGAATGTCGGGAATCAAACCTGGGTCTGTCCTGGGTCAGTAAGCAAATGCCCTATTGCTGTGCTATTGCTCTGGCCCCTTCCCCACTTTATTTTTGTTGGTTTTGTTTTTTGTTTTGGGGTCACACCCAGCAGTGCTCAGGGATTACTCCTGGCTCTGTGCTCAGAAATCACTTCTGGCAGGCTTGAGGGACCATATGGGATGCTGGGATTTGAACCGCTTTCCTTCTGCATGCAAGGCAAACGTCCTACCTCTGTGCTATTTCTCCGTCCCCCCCCCCCACTTTTAATGCCTCCATGTTTGCTGAAAAGTACCATCGTTTGTTTATTTATTTATTTATTTATTTATTTATTTATTTTAGGTTTTTGGGCCACATCTGGTGGTACTTAGGGTTTTTTTCTGGTTCTTTATTTAGGGTTCACTACTGGTGGGGCTTAGGGAACCATATGGGGTCAAACCCGAATGGCCTTGCAAAGAACAAGTGTCTTCCGTGCTGTACTCTCTCTGGCCCCAAGAGTATTACATTTAGTCTTAGATTTTTTTGTTTTGGGACCACACTGAGCAACTCCCAGGGAGAAATTCCTAGCTCTAAGCTTGAGAACTGCTCCTGGTGAGCTTGGGGGACCATGTGTCTGCTGTGGGTTGAACTCCTATATATGCAAGACAAGTATCCCACCCACTGTTCTATTGCTCTGGCACGTGGGAGGGGCAGTCTTGGGTTGGGTTCTAATTGGATTTCCCTTTCTTTTTTTTTTTTTTTTTTTTTTTTTGGTTTTTGGGTCACACCCGGCAGTGCTCAGGGGTTACTCCTGGCAGGCTTGGGGGACCATACAAGACACCGCGATTCAAACCAATGACCTTCTGCATGAAAGGCAAACACTTTATCTCCATGCTATCTCTCCGGCCCCTTCATTTTTTCTTAAAACAAATGACAAATGATGCAAGTTTTTGAACATTTAAACAACTTTCTCAGAAACTCAAAGAAAAAATGCTTGCATGTATTTGTGCTTGTTTTCAGGGTCTAAATTAGAACCTCACCTTATGTGGCTGGTATTCACCATTAACCATCACTTTGGAAAGTGCTTCTTTTATTGTTTTTTTTTTTTGTTTGTTTGTTTTGGGGCCACACCCGATGGTGCTCAGGGGTTCTCCTGACTCTGCTCTCAAAATTCGTTCCTGGCAGGCTCGGGGAGAACCATATGGGATGCTGGGATTCGAACCACCGTCCTTCTGCGTGTAAGGCAAATGTCCTGCTCTCAGGAATCACTTCTGGCCAGCTCGGGAGCATCTGGGATGCCTGGGATTGAACCCAGGGTCAGCTGCACGCAAGGCAAATATCCTACTCACTGTGCTATCACTCCACCCCCCAAAGGCTTTCTCTAACTCCTACTAGATGTTAGTGCTGCTTCCTTTAAATGTTATAGAATGTTGTGTTTTATCTCATCTGACACTTCACCTATTGACCCTTCTATTTGAGGTTTGGGTATTTTCATACCTCACCCTTCTCTTCCTGGAGGAGTTGGAAGAGATGGTGTTTTATCTTTGTATCTCTTAGATATCGAGAACATTCCTGGCGTAGAACATTTTGGGCACCTCAATTTAAGTAGACACTAAACTTCAGTGATGAGAATGTACTAAATAGACTAAGGAATCATTCACTGGGATGGCAAAGGAAGAAACTGATTTTGATTTAGTGAAGTTTTTGTCGTCCCTGCATATTCCCCATGTTTTGCATCTTTTTGGGGGCCACATCCGGCGGTGCTCAGGGGTTACTCCTGGCTAACTGCTCAGAAATAGCTCCTGGCAGGCACGTGGGTGGGGGTGGGGAGACCATATGGGACGCCGGGATTCGAACCAACCACCTTAGGTCCTGGATAGGTTGCTTGCAAGGCAAACACCGCTGTGCTAGCTCTTCAGCCCCCATGTTTTGCATCTTAAAGGCAAAGTGTTTGTAGAGAAGAATTGTGTTCATCAGGGCCAACATGCACATTTTCTACCACTGTTTCTAAAACATTGATCACTTGCTAATGAAATGAATAACTATCCTTCATCAAGGGCTTTCCTTTCAACTGTTACCAGTATCATGGGAATTTAGATTTGTTTAGAAAGGATGTTCAAAAATATGTTTTGTTTCCAGACATCATATTCCTGCTAATTCTCTTTCCACGAGGTGTTGAGTTCTCAATTATGTCTCTGCAATAAAATAAAAATGTTTATTTATAAAAATAAAAGCATGAAAAAGATTTCAAAAACTTGGAGCCAGAGAGATAGCACAGCAGTAGGGCGTTTGCCTTGCATACAGCCAACACAGGACTGACCCGGTTCAAATTCTGGCATCCTATATGTCCCCTGAGCCTGCCAGGAGTGATTTCTTTTCTTTTTTTTCCTTTCCTTTTTTCCTTCCTTCCTTCCTTCCTTCCTTCCTTCCTTCCTTCCTTCCTTCCTTCCTTCCTTCCTTCCTTCCTTCCTTCCTTCCTTCCTTCCTTCCTTCCTTCCTTCCTTCCTTTCTTTTTCTTCTTCTTCTTCTTTTGGCTTTTTGGACCACACTCTGTGACACTTAGGGGTTATTCCTGGCTATATGCTCAGAAATCACTCCTGGCTTGGGGAACCATATGGGACTCCTGGGATGGAACCAAGATTTGTCTTGGATCTGCCGCATGCAAGGCAAATGCCCTACCACTGTGTTTTCGCTCTGGCCCCTTGTTTTTATATTCTTGTTATCAACTTTTTTGGAGGAACTACACCAGGCAGAGCCTGGGATCATGAAACACCAGTGATCAAACTATTTACCCAGTCTCTTTAATGTGGGAAGAGGATGGGGAAGGGTTGGGCCAGATTCCCATGGTCTTAGGGCCTATTTCTGGTTGTGTGTTCAGGCATGAATCTGGTGGTGCTCAGGGGAACATGTATGATACAAGGGATTCAAGACAGAGTCAGTCATATACAAGGAAAGTGTTTTACCTGCTCTCCTATCACTTGTGTCCTTTTTAATTAGTTAATTAATTAATTAATTAAGGTACTGGGACCACAAGTGGTTGTGCTCAGGTCTTACTCCTGGCTCTATGCTTAGGAATCACTCATGGCTGAGATCAAGGGACCCTTTGTAGTGCCACTTCCCTGTAATGCTCAAGTCTTGGCCTCTTATTCTCTTCTATTAATAATTGGGGCCACCCTTGGGGCTGGAGAGGTAGCATGGAGGTAGGGCATTTGCCTTGCATGCAGAAGGTCAGTGGTTCGAATCCCGGCATCTCATATGGTCCCCCGAGTCTTCCAGGAGCGATTTCTGAGCGTAGAACCAGGAATAACCCTTGGGCGCTGCCGGATGTGGCCCCAAAACCAACAATAACAACAAAAAATTGGGACCACCAAGGCAGTCCTATCATTAGCCTTGAGTTTCAAAGAAATCTCAGATATTCAAATGAGGTAGAATAAGTCAGATATGGGCAATGAAAAAGAGGGTAGAAAAGTCTCATATTCTTTTTTTTTTTTTTTTTAAATATGGAACGCTTCACGAATTTGCATGTCATCCTTGCACAGGGGAAGTCTCATATTCTGGGCAGAAAAAAAACAAGTGCCAGAGGTTTCTGGCAGTTGAAGAAGTGCACTTATTTCAAACAGTGGGAGATGAGATGAAACTTTGGGGGCCAGGATGTGGCTGAGAGGCAGAATGAGGAAGGTTTTCATGTAGAAGGCCCTTTCCTGTGGCAGAGCCTGTGCTCAATTCCTAGCACTACTTAAAAAAAAAAGACAAATTAACTTATTTTTTCCTACCCTTGCCCCAAATCCATTTTTCCTGTTTAATTTAAATGTTTAATGAGGGGGCCCGGAGAGATAGCACAGCAGCGTTTGCCTTGCAAGCAGCCGATCCAGGACCAAAGGTGGTTGGTTCAAATCCCGGTGTCCCATATGGTCTCCCGTGCCTACCAGGAGCTATTTCTGAGCAGACAGCCAGGAGTAACCCCTGAGCACCGCCAGGTGTGGCCCAAAAACCAAAAAAAAAAAAAAAAAAATAAATGTTTAATGAGGGCCGGAGTGTTAGCACAGCAATAAGGTAAGGCAGTTGCCTTGCACATGGCCAACCCTGGATGGACCCCGGTTCGAATCCAGGCATTCCAAATGGTCTCCCGAGCCTGCCAGGAGCAACTCCTGAGCGCCGCCAGATGTGACCAAAAATCAAAAATAAAATAAAATAAAATGTTTATTATTTATTTATTTATTTATTTTTGGTTTTTGGCTATGCACTCAGAAGTTGGTCCTGGTTTGGGCCGGAGAGATAGCATGGAGGTAAGGCGTTTGCCTCTCATGCAAAAGGTCATCGGTTCGAATCCCGGTGTCCCATATGGTCCCCCGTGCTCGCCAGGAGCGACTTCTGAGCATGGAGCCAGGAGTAACTCCTGAGCACTGCCGGGTGAGACCAAAAAACCAAAAAAAAACAAAAACAAAAACAAAAAAACAACAAAAAAAAAAGAAGTTGGTCCTGGCTTGGGGGACCATATAGGATGCTGGGGGATCAAGCTGCTGTCTGTCCTAGGTTAGCCCGTGCAAGGCAGATGCCCTACTGCTTGTGCCACTGCTCAGGTCTCTAAAATGTTTAATGAAGAGCTGTGGTACTAGCTGTCATTTTTTGTTTGTTTGTTGTTGTTTTTTTTTGGGTCACACCTGGTGATGCTCAGGGGTTACTACTGGCTATGTGCTCAGAAATTGCTCCTGGTTGGGGCCGGAGAGATAGCATGGAGGTAAGGCGTTTGCCTTGCATGCAGAAGGACAGTGGTCCGAATCCAGGCATCCCATATGGTCCCCCATATGGTGCCTGCCAGGGGTGATTTCTGAGTTTAGAGACAGAAGTAACCCCTGAGCGCTGCCTGGTGTGACTGCCCCCTCCAAAAAAGAGATTGCTCCTGGCTTGGGGGACCATATGGGAGGCTGGGGGATCAAACCCTGGTCAGTCCTAGGCTAGCACCGGCACGGCAGATGCCTCACTGCTCTGAGTCACCACTCCGACCCCTAGTTGTCTTGTTAGTACAAAATTAAACTAAGGAGACAGAGCAATAGTACAGAGGAAGGGCATCTGCCTTGCACACAGTTAAACCAGGATTGACCTGGATTCTATCCCTGGCATCCCATATGGTCCCCCAAGCTTGCCAGGGGCGATTTCTGAGTGCAGAGCCAGGAGCTCTGCCGGTATGGCCCTAAAAAAAAAAGCACCTAAACTAAGAGGCTAGAGCACTTAGAAACTGGACTTAAGAATTTTTTTTTTTTTTTTTTTTTTTTGGGCCACACCCAGCGGTGCTCAGGGGTTACTCCTGGCTATCTGCTCAGAAATAGCTCCTGGCAGGCACGGGAGACCATATGGGACACTAGGATTCGAACCAACCACCTTTGGTCCTGGATCAGCTGCTTGCAAGGCAAACACTGCTGTGCTATCTCTCTGGGCCCATGGACTTAAGAATTTAAGCTCTTCTACTTAGATACTTCTGTTTGTTGTTGTTTTTGGGTCACACCCAGTGGCATTCAGGGGTTACTCCTGGCTCTATGCTCAGAAATCACTCCTGGCAGGCATGGGGAACCATATGGGATGCTGGGATTCGAACCACCATTCGTCCTGCTTGCAAGGTAAACGCCCTACCACTGTGCTATCTCTCTGGCCCTTCTTGTTGTTGATTTACCACACCCAGTTTACTCCTGGTTTTGTGCTCAGGGATGACTTCTAGAGGTATTGGGGGACCAGATGTAGTACTAGAAATGGGAGGTGGAAATGGTGGTTTGTATGCAAGGCAAGTGCTTCCTCCATTTCAGTACTATCTCTGTGACCTATTTGGATTCTTCTTTTGTGTGTATGTGAGGTGGAGAGGGGGCTACACCCAGCAGTGTTCAAGGTTTACTTCTGCTTCTGCTCTCAGAAATCACTATTGGTGAGGCTTTGGGGATAATAGGGAGTGCAAGGAATTGAACTTGGGTAGGTCACCTGCAAGGCAAGAACCAAGTCCACTGCACTATCTCTCTACATGACCCCCAACTTAGATACTTCTTAAACATGAGGACAGTGTATGATTCACTCTCTGTTCATCTACTAAAGGTATTCATATATTGGGGTCGCAACAGGTAGCACCCTTGCCTTGCATGCAGCCAACCCAGGTTTCGATCCCAGCATTACATATAGTTCCCTGAGCACTGCTAGAAGTAATCCCTGAATACAGAGCCAGGAGTAACCCCTCAGAATTGCCAGATTCTAGATGCTAGATTCAGATGCTAGATGAGGGGATGGAGCAATAGCACAGAGGGCAGAGTGTTTTCCTTGCAAGTGACCAACTTGGGTTCAATCCCTGGCATCCCATATGGTCCCCTGAATCTGTCATGATTCATTTCTGAGTGCCGTCTGGTGTGGCCCCAAAACCAAAAAAACCAGACCAAACAAACACAAAACAAAAACAACCAACCAAAAAAAAAAAAGAGTCATTTACTAAAGATGGTCAAGATGACGAGAGATGAATGATTGTCATCCTTTAGCACACTATGGACAACTAGGTGCCTCACAGTGGGCCCTAAAGGGTGTGTCTGAGCAATGAAATGGTTAACAATAGTATGCCAGTGACAGATTTGTTAAGGAGAACCTACTTGTAGAATAGTGATGCCCTTGATACAGTCAATTAATTCCTTAAGTACTCCGCCTTGGAAAGACCTGCTGATTTGATTTTATCTGCCTTTCCAGACTTATCTTTGATCATTTCCCAGTCCAGCTGGACTCCTCTCCTCTTCTTCCCTCACATTACTCATGGGGTGGGATCTAATTACCTCATCGACCCTTAATTTATTTATGGAAAGACGAAGGTTAAAGACAAGAAGAAAGCAACGCCTGGGCTCTTTTGGGATGTTCTGTAAAAGCTTCCTTTTCCTCCCTTATGTCTGATCAAACCATTTCTGTCTCTGGCAAGTTGGCATTGTTCTTACTTACACATTTAAATAAATTTCGCTTCTAGGTCTGAGAGGAAGACAGCTATGTAGGTTAAGTCAGGCCTACCTATTCCCGATGGATCAATCAGTCAACAAGAATTCATTGATCCCGCAGGAAGTAGCTTTTACAAGCAGCACACAACTCCCAGACGTTCTGGCTTCCTGTTCACAAGACACTTGGGGAAGACCATTCTTCTGACATTTTCAATTTTATTACTACATAGATAATCCCTGGACACATTCATCTTGTAAAAAGGTTGACGATAAAACACGTGGAATAACAAACGAAAGGAGTTCTCCCCTCCCTTTGCAGCCAGTCCCCTTTAGTGCGAACATTAAGCAATCATACTTTTACACAAGAGCACCCATACAAATGTCTACTTAAAAGAACATTAATAAGCTTACAACACAACTGTGGGTGTGCTTTTGAAAAAAATAAATTGTAATTGTCTGCACATCCTTCTTCTAAGACCACCCAGGCCTAACGTTTTGATGTCAAATACAGTTTATGTCTCAGCGCCAGACTTTTTTTTTTTTATTAATATTGATTTTAATTCATAAAAATCACAGCAAATACTTTTGCAGATTTATCTACTGGCAATTTTACAAAAGAATTTCCAGAGGTTTATTCATTTATTAATTTCACAACTGATGGGCATGAACATATCTCCTTATCCTTTGCTGCTGCACATGCTGGTTTTCTGGGAATAATCCACTCCAACATGTCTTTATTGCAACAACCACCTGGAAAGTGGCATTTTCTTTATTGTTTCTTTCTTTCTTTCTTTCTTTTTTAAACTTATTTTTAAAAAATCTTGAATTAAGCACCACGATGACAAGCAGTTGGGTTTCAGTCATCAACAGAACATCCCCCTTCACCAATGCAACATTTCCACCACCCATTTTTCATTTTTGCTTTCTTTATTTTTTTTTTTAATTTTTCATTTTTGAAGGAGACTAACTAGTAAGATTGGTTTCCTTCCCCAGCCGGAGCAGTAGAAGCTGGGAAGGAAAAAGAACGAGGGTGCAAGCGCTTGTCACCTAAGCCTAAGCCTAGGTAGGGTTTGCGGGCTGCAGGCCAGCCAGAGTGTCTGCACTGCAGTCAGTTCCGGCGCGGGACGCGGGGCGCGGGTCTAACGAGACGGAGCGGGGCCGAGCTGCGCGCGACCCCTTCGGCGCGCTCGGGGAGGTGCGCACTGGGGCGGCCTCTCTGGCCCCTCGCTCCCCCGGGCTCTATGACACCGCGCTGGCTCGCGGGAGCGGGTGGGCGGGGTTAAGAGGCGAGGAGGCGTTCGCTGCACCACGCCGGGACGTTTCGTTCCAAGTCTCGTTCGCGGATCTCGCGAGATGTCGGTAGTCACGCGCGTGCGCACTGCGGCAGCTCCGCGGAGGGAGACCGCGCCGTCCGGGTCGGCGTTCGTTGACAGTGTGGTTGGAGACCCGCCGCCGCGTGGAGGCCGCTGAGCTTCCCGACCCCCGCGCCACCATGAGCGGCACCTTAGCCAAGATCGCGGAGATCGAAGCCGAGGTAATGGCCGTGGGTGGCGCCAAGCTTTCGGTCCTGCCTGCCCGGGGACTCTCGTTCGCTCTCCTGCCGCTTCCGGGCCTCGCGGGGCGCTCCCCGCCCGGGACGGGCGTTCGGACCCTTCAGCCCGGCCACGATCCCCGCGTCCCCGAACTCCTTCCCTCCCCCTCGGGGTTCCTCCGGCTCCCCCGCAGCCCCGGCCCGCCTGGTCTGCACGTCGGCTCCGGCCCTCCCCGACTCATCCCGCTTTTGGGGGTGCGTCGTTTCTTCTTTTTGGGGGGTGTTTGGGTCACACCCGGCAGCGCTCACTTAGGGGTTCTTCCTGGCTCTGCGCTCAGAAATCGCTCCTGGCAGGCTCAAGCGGGGGGACCCTATGGGATGCCGGATTCGAACCACCGTCCTCTCTGCATGCGAGGCAAAACGCCCCACCTCCATGCTGTCTCTCCCCTCCTCGTCACCCCCCAATTTTTGGTTTTGGTTTTGGGGCCACACCCGGCGGCGATCAGGGGTTGGTTACCCCTGGCGCTGCGCTCTGAAATTGCTCCTGGCAGACTCGGGGAGGGGGGCCCTATGGGAAGCTGGGACTCGAACCTGGGTCCGTCCCGAGTTGGCCCGCTTGCAAGGCAAACGCACTACAGCTGTGCTAACTCTCCGCCCCTGCCTCCCTCACCCCCCTTTTTTTTTACCCTCTGTTCCCCTATCTGATGATGCTCTTTCCCAGAGCCTCTTTCCCTGGAATGGGACCCAGAAGTCACTAGGTCGTACCTGAGATACCCCCCCCCCCCCCGGGGATCGGGGCTCTTTTGTTGCCCGAAATTTACTAAACCCAATTTCAATCCTGAACCGTTTGTCTGATGGGACATCCCCCTCGTAAACAGCAGAAGAGGCTTCGTCGATAACGTTTTCATCTAATCTGGGCCTGATGGTAAAAGCTTCTGCTTTGGGATGTGGCCAAAGGACTGGATGATGGAGAGGATGGATGTTTGAAATTGGGTTTTTTGTGTGTGTGTGTGTGTGTGTGTGTGTGTGTGTGTGTGTGTGTGTGTGTGTGTGTGTGTGTGTGTGTGTGTGTGTGATGGCGGTGACCGAACCTAAGGACATCATTTATGCCTACTATTGAGCTGTATCCCGAGCTTGACTTAATGGAAGACTAACATTTCTGGAAGCCAGAACAAAAAACGTTGTTTTTTTCAGAACTAGGGGAGCATTTATCCTGGCATTTCACTCTGTCCAAACCGTTTCTGAATTACGGCTGTGATTTCTCCCTTCTAGATGGCTCGAACTCAAAAAAAATAAGGCCACAGCCCATCATCTGGGACTGCTTAAAGCTCGTCTGGCTAAGCTTCGAAGGGAACTCATTACTCCAAAAGGTGGTGGAGGAGGAGGACCAGGAGAAGGTTTGTGATGTTTTACTTTAATATTGGGGGGGATAATTTATATCAAGATAATATAGGTATGTGTTTTTAAATAATTAAGAAATGTCTATCAGGGTAGATTTATATTTTCAAAGCCTGCATGCTTGAATTGTTAATATTATTTTGCTGGTTTCCAAATCAAATGAGTTGTAAGTGAATGATGGTTTCATTTATATTCTGTTCTGAGTGCTGCTAGGTGCCCCCCCCCAAAAAAAAAAAAAAAAGAAGAAATGCTCTGGTTACTTACTTGAAAAGATAAAACTTTACATGGTTGAAGACTACAATATTTTTTGTTGTTTGGTTTTGGGCCATACCTAATAGTGTTTGGGGTCCACTTTTGTTGCAGTACTTGGGCTATTCCTGGTCATACTGAGCGACCATGCAATGCGAGGGATTGAACCCAAGGTTCCCATATATAAAGCATGTGCTTTGACTCTTGAAGAATAGAGTTTTTTTGGGGGGGTTGGGGGTAGGTCACACTCGTTGGTGCTCAGGAGTTACTTCTAGCTTTGTGCTCAGAAGTCACTCCTGGTAGGTTCTGGGGACCAAATGGGATGCTGGGATTCGAACTGGTGTCAGTCCTGTGTTGGTCTCCTGCAAGGTAAACAAATGCCTTACCACTGTTGTCGCTCTGGCCCTAAGAAAAAAGTTTTAATAAAAGCTACATTAAACATGAATTACTGGGGCCGGGCGGTGGCGCTAGAGGTAAGGTGCCTGCCTTGCCTGCGCTCGCCTTGGATGGACTGCGGTTCTATCCCCCGGTGTCCCATATGGTCCGCCCAAGCCAGGAGCGACTTCTGAGCGCATAGCCAGGAGTAACCCTGAGCATCACCGGGTATGGCCCAAAAACCAAAAAAAAAAAAAAAAACAAAAAAAACATGAATTACTTTATGGGTAATATTTTGGGGGATTTGCTTGTTTTGGTTTTGCTTGTTTTCTTTGCCATTTCTGGCTGAGCTGGGGGTTGTTCCTGGTAGTACTTGGGGACCATATATTGCTAGGGATTGAACTGAGGTTCATCTGTTGAGCTATCTCTTTGGCCCTATTGGGGTAATTTCTTTGAGGGTGTGCTCCCAGTGATATGCAAGGCCTATGTGGCCTTCGAGTGTGGTGCCCTGGGTCCACCAGTGCTTAGCCTTGCCGTGCCAGGGAATAATCCCAGGACCTCATGCACACCAGGTATATGATACCAGTCATTTGGGTTCTTAGAGCTCCTTGGCTCTATAGGGGTATATTTAGGTTTCACTTAAGAAGTAAACTGTAGGGGCTGGAGAGACAGCATGGAGGTAAGGTGTTTGCCTTTCATGCAGAAGGTCATCGGTTCGAATCCTGGCGCCCCATATGGTCCCCCGTGCCTGCCAGGAGCAATTTCTGAGCATGGAGCCAGGAGTAACCCCTGAGCACTGCCGGGTGTGACACAAAAACCACACACAAAAAAATAGTAAACTGTAAAATGTTGGAGATTATATGAGTGACAACAAACCCAAAATAACTTTTTATTTTATATTTATTGATGCTTTAGGTTTTGATGTGGCCAAGACAGGTGATGCTCGAATTGGTTTTGTGGGTTTTCCATCTGTTGGGAAGTCGACACTGCTCAGTAAACTTGGCAGGGGTGTATTCTGAAGTGGCAAGCCTATGAGTTCACTACTCTGACCACTGTGCCTGGTGTCATCAGATACAAAGGTGCCAAGATCCAGGTAAGTCAGGCCTGCAGGCTAAGGAAGAAAAGAAATCCATTCTTACTTTCATTACAAAAGTACTTATGGGGCTCTTACTAGGCCTGCTAATTTTTTAGGATTTTTTTTGTGGGGGAGGGCACACTGTTAGTGTTCAGTGATTATTCCTGGCTCTGCGCTCAGGGGTCATTTTTGGTCAGTGCTTGGGGGACTATACATGATGCTGGGGATACGACCCGGGTTGGCCATTGTGCAAGGGCGAACACCCTACCTACTTTGCGATAGCTCCAGCCCCGATGATCTTTTTATAGACTTCCAGCAGGGGAGATAGAGCGATACATGAGGACCTTGCAATTTAGTGGATAATGCTTATGAAAATAACACTAGTTAATTTAAAGATACAGGATTTGGGGGAGGTAAGTCTTATAAGACAAAGCTTTATGTAGAGAGTTGGTAGTGGGAGGGTTCAGAGAGATAGAATAAAGATAAAGGTGCCTGCTTGTGGCTTATCCCAGTTAGATCCCCAGCACTTCATATTGTCCCGAGTGCTACCAGAAGTGATCCTGAGGCACTGTGGGTGGTGGTCTCAATCTCCCTCCCTGCTAAAATAAAAGAGTGGAGACAAATCTTATAGTTCGAATAGTGTTCATTAGCCGGTAAAAAGAGGCAATTTTAGGGTAATTGTAAGCTGTAGTTATTGTGGGTTTTTCTCTTACCCAGGGGATACATTCTTGTTGGCTCCTAAGAAGCCACGATTTTGAATTTCATGACATTTGAATAGAGGTTTCCAAACTTTTTGGCTCACTGCACCCTTAGTACCTAAGTAGTTCTTTTTGTTTTTTTAGGGGTGGGCCATTGTGCAGAACTTACTCCTGCCTCTGCACTCAGATAATTTCTGGCGTGGTCAGGGGACCATATTGTGTGTGGGGTCTACTGCTTTACTGAACCATCTTAAATATTTAAGTCCTTTGCTCTTTGGATACATGCACTGGTGAACACTCTAACTTCTCAAATCTTGGGATCAGATTGGATTACTACTATATTTATTTAGTATTTGGGCTACATCCAGTAATGTAACAGAGATTATGCCTGCTCTGCATTCAGGAACTACTCTTGGCAGTACTTGGGAGACCATGTGGGATGCCAATTATTGAATCCCTGTAGTGCAAGGCAAACCTCTGCCCACTGTACTATCTCTTCAGCTTCCATTAATCTTTTTTTTTTTTCTTCCTTTTTTTTGGTCATAGCCGATGATGCTCAGGGATTACTCCTGGCTCTGCACTTAGAAATTGCTCCTGGCTTGTGGGACCATATGAGATAATGGGGGGCTCAAACTGGATTCATCCTATGCTAGTGCATGCATGTCAGATGCCTTACCACTTGTGCCACAGCTCCAGCTCCCCATTAGTCTTTTCTTTAATGACCTTGATACTCTTTGCAGAATGACCCGAGTTTGAGTTTGATGTTTTCTCATAATCAGACTGAGATGTTAATATATTCCTGGCATGTTACTCATTTTAATATTCATCTGTAGATCTTTTATTTTGGGGAGGTTGAGGTATTTCTGGCAAGGCTCTGCACTTGGGAATTACCTCTGGTAGGCTTGGGATGGTGGTGGTAATTGAGATGCCAGGGATTGAACTTGGATCCACCACATATAAGGCAAAAATTGTTCCTGCTGTACTAACATCATTACATAGTGTTTCATCTCCTAAAGATTCTGTTTTTTCTCCTTTCTGGTTTTTTTTGTTTTGTTTGTTTGTTTTGTTTTTGTTTTTGGGTCACACCCGGCGGTGCTCAAGGGTTACTCCTGGCTCTACGCTCAGAATCGCTCCTGGTAGGCCTGAGGGACCATATGGGGATGCTGGGATTCGAACCACCATACTTCTGCATGCAAGGCAAACGCCTTACCTCAATGCTCTCTCTCCGGCTCTTTTTTCTCTCTTTTTTTTGTTTTTGTTTTTGAGTCACACCTGGCAGCGCTCCGGGGGTTACTTCTGGCTCTGTGCTCAGAAATTGCTCCTGGCAGGCACGGGGGGACCATATGGGATGCCGGGATTCGAACCACCATTGGCCAGTGGGTTGGCTGCTTGCAAGGCAAATACCCTACCACTGTGCTATCTCTCCCGACACCCTGTTTTTTCCTCTTCTGGTGGCATTAATTGGAATTCTAAATTGAAAGAGCTAATTCTTCTGCATTTATTTCAGTAAATTGTGTTAGGTAGGCTCATGGGTATCTTATTTATTGGCTATAATCTAATACTACCATTATTATTTTTGGGGGTGGGAACTTGGGCAGTGCTCAGGAGATCTGGGGGTTCATCCTGGCTATTCTTTTTTTTTTTTTTGGGCTACTCCCGGGTGACGCTCAGGGGGTTACTCCTGGCTATGCGCTCAGAAGTCGCTTCTGGCTTGGGGGATCATATGGGACGCCGGGGGGATCGAACTGGCGGGTCCCATCCAAGGCTAGCGCAGGCAAGACAGGCACCTTACCTAGAGGCCACCGCCCGGCCTCCATCCTGGCTATTCTTGGCCAAATTGGCAGTGTACAATGCAGGGCCTGAGAAGCAGTGGTCAGGTGTTAGGGATTTCTGGGCACCGTAGCAGTGTTCAAAGATTCTAGGGCTGCTTCTGGTGATGATTTGGGAACATCTGGTGCCAGAAACCTAACCTGGATCAGCTATTTCATTAAGATTCTTCAGATTGACCACTGTCGGGTTTCTTTTATTTTTTGGGGGGTGCCCACACTTAGTGGTACTACCAAGGTTGATTCTGGCTGTGTACTCAGGGAGTTTACTGGTGGTTGGCTTTGAGGATGTCAGGATTGAACCTAGGTTGGCTGCATTGCATGGTGCTCCAGATATTTCTAGGGAGGGGAAAAAGGAAAGCCTTCTTTTTCGGTAACACCTGGTGGCTCTCAGGGGGTTACTTCTGGCTTTGCACTTAGAGAATCGCACCTGGCAGGCCTCTCAGGAGTTACTCATGGCTCTGTGCTCAGAAATCGCTCCTTGGCAAGCTCAGGGGACCTTACGGGATGCTGGGATTCAAACCGGGGCCTCTCCCGTGTTGACCATGTGCAAGGCAAATGCCTTACTGCTGCGCTATTGCTCTGGGCCCCTCAGGCCTTATTCTTTTTTTTTTTTTTTTTTGGTTTTTGGGTCACACCCAGCAGTGCTCAGGGGTTACTCCTGGCTGTCTGCTCAGAAATAGCTCCTGGCAGGCACGGGGGGACCATATGGGACATCGGAGTTCGAACCAACCACCTTTGGTCCTGGAGTCGGCTGCTTGCAAGGCAAACGCTGCTGTGCTATCTCTCAGGCCCAGGCCTTATTCTTTTTCTTTTTTTGTTTGGTTTTTGGGTCACACCCGGCAGGCTCTCAGGGGTTACTCCTGGCTCTACATTCAGACTCGTTCCTGGTAGGCTCGGGGGACCATATGGAATGCTGGGATTCAAACCAATGACCTTCTGCATGAAAGGCAAACTCCTTACCTCCATGCTATCTCTCCGCCCCTTTATTCTTGACAACTTTAGCAAACCCCATCCTGTAGAATTTCCCTTGTCCTTATTTTTGAGACTACCTTTAGGCCAAAGAGAGGCTGAGAAAGGCTCTAGTTCTTTTTGATTGGTGTATATGCCTGAGTGTATGTATATGTAACTTATTTTGGGGCCACACCTGAAAATGCTCAGGGGCTCGTCCCTGTCTCCGAGGTTTGTGCTCTCTGGTATAGGGAACTCCCTATACTTAATTGTGTTACTGGGGAGCACAGTGGTAGTGAAGTGTCGTGATATGATGGAGCGATCAGGCTTCCAGCCACATGCTTGCAAGGCAGACATTCTACTAATAAACATATCCCTGGGTTTTGCTAGACATTTTGCTATTTATTTTCCTTCCTTCCTTCCTTCCTTCTCCTTCCTTCCTTCCTTCCTTCCTTCCTTCCTTCCTTCCTTCCTTCCTTCCCTTCCTTCCTTTCCTTCCTTCCTTCCTTCCTTCTTCCTTCCTTCCTTCCATTTTCGGGCCACACCCTTTTGATGGCTCAGGGGTACTCCTGGCTAAGCGCTCAGAAATCGCCCCGGCTTGGGGGAACAGAAAGTGATGCCGGGGAATCGAACCGCGGTCCTTCTTGGCTAGTGCTTGCAAGGCAGATAACCTTACCTCTAGCGCCACCCTCACCGGCCCCGCTATTTATTATTTTTATTTAATTATTATTTTGGTTTTTGGGTCACACCCGGCAGCGCTCAGGGGTTACTCCTAGCTCTACACTCAGAAATTGCTCCTGGCAGGCTCGGGGGGACCATATGGGATGCCCCGGGCTTCAGATCACCGTCCCTCTGCATGCAAGGCAAATGCACTAGCCTCATGCTATCCTCTCCGGCCATCACTGACTATTTCTAGACATTTTGATATATGTCATTCTCACTTGGCATGAGATGATTATTTCACTTTTTTTTTTTTTTTTTTTGTGGTTTTTGGGTCACACCCGGCAGTGCTCAGGGGTTATTCCTGGCTCCAGGGCTCAGAAATCGCTCCTGGCAGACACGGGGGACCATATGGACACCGGGATTTGAACCGATGACCTCCTGCATGAAAGGCAAATGCCTTACCTCCATGCTATATCTCCGGGCCCTTCATTTGTTGTTTTGATTTGCACTTCTCTGATCATGAAGTGTACTTTGCGTATGCCCTATTGGTCATCTGTATGTCTTTTTGAGAAATTGTCTGCTTTTCTCCTCCCAGTTTTTTTTTTTTTTTTTGTGGTTTTTTTTTTTTTTGTGGTTTTTGGGTCACACCCGGCAGTGCTCAGGGGTTACTCCTGGCTCCATGCTCAGAAATTGCTCCTGGCAGGCACGGGGGACCATATGGGACGCCGGGATTCGAACCGATGACCTTCTGCATGAAAGGCAAACGCCTTACCTCCATGCTATCTCTCCAGCCCCTCCTCCCAGTTTTGAATGGGTTTGTTGAATCTGCTAGGCATTTTGAGTTAGGTGTAGTACATACAAAGTTTAGAAACAAATATTAATAAAATAAATTAATAAACAAAAAGTAATATCAGGGCCGGGCGGTGGCGCTAAACATAAGGTGCCTGCCTTGCCTGCGCTAGCCTTGGACAGACCGCAGTTCGATCCCCTGGTGTCCCATATGGTCCCCCAAGCCAGGAGCAACTTCTGAGTACATAGCCAGGAGTAACCCTTGAGCATTACCGGGTGTGGCCCAAAAACCAAAAAAAAAAAAAAAAAGATCAGTATGTGCTCTTTGGAGGATTAGCTTTGCATCTCCTGCATTTTAGAACCTTGATAGTTCTTTTAATTTTGTCATAACTTATACTGGGTTTTCCTTTCTCCCTGTTCTTGATATTGCAGCTCCTTGATCTCCCAGGTATCATTGAGGGTTGCCAAGGATGGGAAAGGTAGAGGTCGTCAAGTCATTGCAGGTAAGCTCGTTCAGAGGGTCAGCATCCTGGGGGGTGTTACCCTGTTTACTGGCTACTGTGCTTTTGTTTTGTTTTGGGGCCACTCAGGGGTTACTCCTGGCTATGTGCTCATAAATAGCTCCTGGCTTGGGGGACCATATGGGGCGCTGGGGGATCAAATTGCAGTCCATCCTAGGCTAGCATGCGTAAGGCAGATGCCTTACTGCTTGCACCATTGCTCCAACTCCAGGTGCTGTGCTTTTAGGAAAACTACCCATATTTGTCGGCGTAATAAGATGACTGGGCGTATAAGACGACCCCCTAATTTTTGCAGTTAAAATATAGGTTTAGGCCTATATTCGCTGTGTCAGACAGAATGGTTCCTGTGCTGCAACTGTATATACACCAATGAGCCAATCACAACAAGCAAAGGTTCAAAGGTTATACTGTAATAGAACTTTTCTCTCTGACTCTGGCCAATCTGAGCAGGCTTTTTACAGTGTAGATTCGAGTCCAGAACATTGTCTAATTTGCATGCATAAAAAACCTGCTTGGATTGGCTGAGTTAGAGAGGCGGTCCAAGCAGCTTTGCAGTGATTGGTGCAGGATTCGAGTATGGAAAATTCGTTTTGTGGCATTATTCAGACAATTTTCGTTTAGTGGCATATGGAAACATTTTTCGGGATATACTCAGCGTATAAGACGACCCTGATTTTTGGTTGACTTTTTTTTTGTTTCAAAAGTCGTCTTATACGCTGGAAAAATACGGTAACCTAGGTTTAAGATAATTGATGGGCCCGGAAGAGATAGCACAGGGGCATTTGCCTTGCAATACGGCTGATCCAGGACCAAAGGTGTTGGGTTCGAATCCGGTTGTCCCAATATGGTCCCCCCGTGCCTGCCAGGAGCTATTTCTGAGCAGACAGCCAGGAGTAACCCCTGAGCAATGCCGGGTGTGACCCAAAAACCAAAAAAAATATAAATAAAATAAAATAAAATAAAGATAATTGATACTACAGTGAAGAATACTCTTTTTCTCCACTTTTTATTGGAATACAATTTGAAGGCCTCAAAGAGAATAATAATAATTCATAGCTTTATGCTTTTGAGGAGAAAACGAGAAATAGGAGAAGTGAAATACTATGATTCAGTGGTTCATTGCAGATTTAGAACTAGAATTTCAGTTTTCCCGATTCCTAATCATTCATTTCCTTTTATTATTATTCTGTTTTAAAACATTTTTTTATTTGGGATCATATCCAGCAATGCTTGGGGAACTGTATGGTGTCAGGAATTAAACCCAGGGAACTCAAACTTTATAAGAAAAGTTGGGGCCGGCGAGGGTGGCGCTAGAGGTAAGGTGTCTGCCTTACAAAGCGCTAGCCAAGGAAAGGACCACGGTTTCGATCCCCCCGGTGTCCCATATGGTCCCTCCAAGCCAGGAGCGATTTCTGAGCGCATTAGCCAGGATTAACCCCTGAACATCACCGGGTGTGGCCCCAAAACAAAACAAACAAACAAAAAAACATCTAACGGGTGTGGCCCCAAAAAAACCAAAAAAAAAAAAAAAAAGTTACCTGTATCCCTGATGTCTCCATGTATTTATTTTTTTGTTTTTGTTTTTGGGCCACACCCATTGACGCTCAGTGGTTACTCCTGGCTTAGGTGGGGGCTCATAAATCGCTTCCTGGCTTGGTGGGGCCCCATATGGGATGCTGGGGGATGGAACCACGGTTCATCCTACGCTAGTGCTTGCAAGGCAGATACCTTATCTCTAGCGCCACTGCTCAGGCCCCCTCCATTTATTTTTAACTAATAAAATGTTAAGTCAGCCTTGCCCTATTCAACAAGAATTCATTAGCCTGCAGGAAGCACCTTGTATAAGCAGGCACACAGCTCCTCGATATTCTGGCTTCTTCACAAGACACTTCGGGAAGACCATTCTTCTAACATTTTCAATTTTATTGCTATACTCCTGACTATATAGAGGTCTTTGAGTATATTATATAAATAATCCCGGGCTACATTCATCTTGTGAAAAACTTGACTATCAAAGATAAAATATATGGAATTACAAGTGCAAGGCATTCTTCTCCTCCATTTGCAGCTAAGCCCCTTCATTTAGACCTATAAACAATGTACTTTCATACAAGCACACCCATACAGATGTTGAATTAAAATAACAGTAAAATTGATTTAAAATGAAATGCTTCTAGATTAATTTATTTTTAAGTCCCCCCCTTTTTTTGGTTATTTTTTGGTTTTGATTTTGAGCCACACTGGTGCTCAAGGATTACTCTGGCTCTGGCTCTGCACACAGGAATCATGCCTGGTAAGGCTCAGGGAACCATATGGATGCTGGGATCAAACTCAGATTAGTCATATGCAAGGCAAATACCCTACTACTCACTTGCTCCAGCCCCTTGAGTTCTTTTCCATATTGGATCTTTTTCTTTTTTTTTTTTATTTTTTGGGCCACACCCGGAGACGCTCAAGGGTTTACTCCAGACTATGGCACTCAGATATCTCTCCTGGTTGGGGGACTGAAATGGGACACCAGGGGAATCAAACTGTAGTCCTTCCTAGGTCCACCGCATGCTAGGCAAACGCCTTACCTCTGCGCCACCTGCTCTGGCCCCGTATTGGATCTTTATAAAACACTTTAAGGATTGGGGCTGTTCTGTATGTTCATTTCAACAGTTGTTTTTATTTATTTTGCCACGGTTTGTGGTATTTGAGCTATTCTTAAGTTGTCTGGTCAGAAGTGGTCGCTTGGCAGTTCTTAAAAGGGCTAAATGTGTGTTGGAGATTTGAACCGAGGTCAGCCTCATGCATGGCAAACACCTTACCTATATTGTACCATCTTCTTGGCTTGCTGACTTTTTTTATTTGATTAGGGGAATTGAACCCAGGGGTCTTATACAGGTGAAGGAATTACTGCTAAACCACATCTCTGGTCCCATCCTGAATTGCTTTTCAAGTTAGTTGACACATTTAGATAAACTACAAGAAAAATTGCCACACTCGAAAATTGATGTTTTCAACTCTTTCATTTTTGGGGGGGGGGGTCACTCACACCCCAGCGGGCGCTCAGGTTACTTCTGGCTCTGAGCTCAGAAATCAACTCCTGGCAGGCACAGGGGATATATAGGATGCTGGAATTCAAACCACCCCGGCCGTCATGGGATCAGCTGCGTGCAAGGCAAACACCCTACCGCTGTGTCATCTCTCCCAGCCCTTAACTCTTTAATTTAAGATATTTAAAATATGGGCCAGAAGTATTACAAGGGGACTTGCCTTGCACATAACTAACCTTGGTTTAAATCTGGCACTTGGTTTGATCTCTCAGCATCCCATATGGTCCCCGAGCCAGGAGCAATTTCTGAGCGCATAGCCAGGAGTAAATCTTGAGCATCACATGGTGTGGCCCAAAAAAGAAAAAAGAAATCTGGCACTAGTAATATCTCCCCCTGTCCAGCCGAGTAGCCCCTGAATCCAGAGCTAAGAATAAGCCCTGAGCTCTGCTGGATGTAGCTCCAAATAAAAAAAAATAAAATTGCAGCAGGGGCTGGAGTGATAGCACAGCGGTAGGGCTTTGCCTTGCATGCAACCAACCACAGGATGGATGGTTGGATTTGAACCCCCGGCATCCTACATGGTCAGGAGCGACTTATGAGCGCAGAGCAGGAGAAACCCCTGAGCGCTACCAGGGTGTGACTCAAAAACCAAAGAAAAAAAATGACAGCAACAAAAAAAAACTTTCAAGTGTGCTTATGTTTGGGGAAGGGGCTCAAGCCTATTCATTTTCTCTCATGTTCATTCATCCTGTCTTTTTTTTTTTTTTGTGGTTTTTTGGGTCACACCCCGGCAGTGCTCAGGATTATTCCTGGCTCCAGGCTCAGAAATTGTTCCTGGCAGCACGGGGGGGACCATATGGGACGCCGGGATTTCGAACCGATGACCTCCTGCATGAAAGGCAAACACCTTACCATCCATGCTATCTCTCCGGCCCCCATTCATCCTGTCTTAATGACCTGACAGTTTGGTGTTTGGACCTCAGTGATGTGTACCTCCCTCAGCAGAGCTCTGGGGCCATCAGGGTCCACCTTAAAGTCCTGAGGTGGGAACCAAAATTTGTACAGGAGATCCGAGACAACTCTTCATCTTTTTGTTTTGTTTTTTTTTTTGAGTTTTTGGGCCCACACCCTGGCGGTGCTCAGGGTTTACTCCTAGCTGTCTGCTCAGAAATAGCTCCTGGCAGGCAGCGGGGGACCATATGGGACACCGGGAATTCGAACCAACCACCTTTGGTCCTGGAGTCGGCTGCTTGCATGGCAAACACCGCTGTGCTATCTCTCCGGCCGACAACTCTTCATCTTGACATCTTCTTTTTCTTTTTTTTTTTTTCTTTTTTTTTTTTTTGTGGTTTTTGGGTCACACCCGGCAGTGCTCAGGGGTTATTCCTGGCTCCAGGCTCAGAAATTGCTCCTGGCAGGCACGGGGGACCATATGGAACGCCGGGATTCGAACCGATGACCTCCTGTATGAAAGGCAAACGCCTTACCTCCATGCTATCTCTCCGGCCCCCATCTTGACATCTTCTTTACAAGCTGTCTCAAAGGCCCATATCTTTTGTCTAAGTATAGGAATTTCACCTTCACCTCATGCCTTCTATCCTGCATTTACTTGGATATCTGGATTAGGTATACCTTTTCTAAATTTTGTTGAGGTGTAATTATTTTTTTCCCTTCCATTCTTTAGTGGCCCGAACCTGTAACTTGATCCTGATTGTTCTGGATGTTCTGAAACCCTTGGGACATAAGAAGATAATTGAAAATGAGCTAGAAGGCTTTGGCATTCGCTTAAACAGCAAGCCCCCTAATATTGGCTTTAAGAAAAAGGATAAGGGAGGCATTAATCTCACAGCTACTGTAAGTGGTGGGAAATGCTGCCAAAGGGGCCTGGGGTTGGATGTGGATTGAGGTACTAGGACATGGACATTTGGAAATAGCCTGCCTTCTCTCAGCTCTAACTGAAAGTAACACATGGGTCCTAGTAATGCAATGCTTGATAAAAATTTAAAGTAGGACTGAGAAACAGTAAGGCAAATTTAGATTGTAGAAGCCAAATAAAGTGTCCAGGTATTTAATTCTTTCAATACTGTTTCAAAGTCATATTGGAGGATCCGGATTTTCTACAGCATTTCACTTTCTAGACTCTAGTTAATGTGGCCTGGCAGACCACTGGGTACTTGTGGCCAATCAGGCAAGTAGTTCGATGCAGGGGCCTGTGGATATGATGCTCTTTGGTCCCCATAGTGCTAGGAATTAGTGGCTAGGGCCACTCTGGCACTGTTTGTGGGTGTTCTGGATACATCAGCAGTGGCTTGGGGATTATGTGCTGCTAGGAATCAAACACAGGGCAGGCAAATACTAGGGCATATAGGCATGTACCCTAGCTACTGTACTACTTACTGTCCCAACCCTGATTGGCATAGTTTTAAGCTGTCTTTCCCAAAAGCTCTGGGATAAAGGTATTGGGTGGTTTAGCTTGACCCCCAATTTTTATTTCCCCCTACCACCTCAAACCCCCACGCTCCTTACTCTTATGGTGCTTAGAGGCCAGTAGGGCTACTCCTGGCAGTGCTGTCCCAGGGATTGAACATGAAACCTTTCGCCTGCCAAGGTAGGATTAGTGTTTTAATTGAGTGCCTGGATTTAGAACTTAGTATTTTTTTATTTTAGGGGATGATGTTCCCAAATAGTTCTCAGTTCTTGGAAGCCACTTCCAGTGACACTTGACCAGTTGGGCTAGATGATAGGACTGGAGGAGCACTGCGGTATGGGCATCTGTGGTGCTGGGACTACCAGGCCACCCTGTGATGGGCTAATTTATTCTAAAGCCTCTCCTTAGTTTGTTGCTGGTTATCTTTCACTTTATCTTCACATGGCCCTCCCTCTATGTGACTGTACCCTGGTCTCCTTGAAACAAGTTACATTAGATTTAGGCCCAATCATTTGACCTTCTTTTGACTTAATGGCCTCTCTAAAAAATCCTATCTTTAAATATAGTCGCATTTTGAGGTAATGGGGTGGGGCTGGGTTATGATTTCAGCAAGGGTGGTGGTGATCAGGTATAATTTGACCTTCTGAGTTGAGAAAGTTTTTTAGGGTTTTTTGGTTGTTGTTGTTTGGTTTTGATTTGGGGCTACACCTGGTGGCACTCGGGATTACTCCTGGTTCTGCGCTCAGAAATTACTTCTGGCCGGCTCTGGGACCCATAAGGGATGCTGGGGATCAAACTTGGGTTGGTCACATACATGCACAGCAAACGCCCAACTGCTGTGCTGTCACTCATACCCCCAATTTATCTTTATTTTTACTTGTGCCTCACCTTTGATACTCAACCTGGCAGTACATATGTACCTGACTATTTGGTGCTTAAGCCTGGTGATAAGATAATTCTCTGGGCCCAGTGATCCTGGGGAAAACCAGGGACCCACTCAGCAGTACACAGAAGCAATGAAAACTATTGATACTTGGCCACCCATCTAGTCCAGTATCCCATAAATGGTCTTCCATGTTCACTAGAAGTTATCTCTGAGACCAGAGCTAGGAGTAAGTCCTGAGCATCACTGAGTATGGTCCAAAATCCCCCCAGCCCCCTCAAGGAAAAAAAATATGTAGTACCTCCATCATAATAGGCATATCATTTGCCTTTTTTTTGTTTTTTGTTTTTTTGTCTTTGGGCCATACCCGGTGACGCTCAGAGGTTACTCCTGGCTATGCGTTCAGAAATTGCTCCTTGCTTGGGGACCATTATGGGACACCAGGGGATTGAGCCTGTCCTAGCTTAGTGCATGCAAGGCAGATGCCCTACTACTTGCGCCACCGCTCTGGCCCATCCTTTGCTATTTTGAATTATTTCCCTGGTACATGATTTTTTTTTTTTTTTTTTTTTTTTTTTTTGGTTTTTTGGGCCACACCCTGTGACGCTCAGGGGTTACTCCTGGCTATGCGCTCAGAAGTTGCTCCTGGCTTCTTGGGGGACCATATGGGATGCCGGGGGATCGAACCGCGGTCCGTCCTAGGCTAGCGCAGGCAAGGCAGGCACCTTACCTCCAGCGCCACCGCCCGGCCCCCGGTACATGATTTTTTAATTTTTAGTATTTCCTACTGAAAGTTTCCCACCCAGGATAACAAACTTAAGAAATGAGTTTGCTAGGATTTTCCTAGCAAAAATATATCAATACTTTTTTACTCTTTGACCAATTATTGAGTTATTTATTGTCTTCTGTGCCTATTCAGTGCCCTCAGAGTGAACTGGATGCTGAAACTGTGAAGAGCATTCTGGCTGAATACAAAATTCATAATGCTGATGTGACTCTGCGTAGTGATGCCACAGCAGATGACCTCATTGATGTGGTAGAAGGAAACAGGTACTGATCGAGTGTGCAGTCTGATGCCCAAGTTTGAATTTGGAGCTTTTTAATGGAAGCACCTTAGATAATAAATAGGACTGACATTGATTCCGTGCCGGTGCTTTCTCAGACTAGAGCAGACGTTGGTTTCTTTTGTTTCAATAGTGGATCTTGATTGCTAACATGCATTTGTTCTGAAGTTTAATGACAGTGGTTGGATTCATCATCCAGTTACTTGCTGTGAACTAGGTTGTCTCCTGAACTCTATGTCCTACACTGATGGAAAAGAATAATTTCTCACTCTTCTTCAGAAATTTCTCACTCCTTCAGTACCTAGTCTGCTGTACTATCTCTGGCCCTGAATGTAACATGTTCTATCTGCTTTCATGTTCACGTTGAACAAGTAGGGTGGATTTTCTTTAATTTGTTTTTGGCCACACCCGATAATGCTTAAGAATTACTCCTGGTGGTACTCGGGGAACCACATGGATGCCAAAGATTGATCCCAGGTTAGCCACTTACAAAGCAAGTGCCTTAATCATTGTACTATAGCGCTGGTCCAAAATTGGAAGAATATTATTGATCCTCATTTTAACATACATAAAAGTTAAGTTTTACTTTGTTTGTTTTTGGGCCAGACTTTGTGGTGCTCAGGGGTTACTACTGGCTCTGCACTCAGAAATTACTCCTGGCAGGCTTGGGGTACCATATGGGATGCCAGGGGGATTGAACCTGGCAACCCAGTCAACCACATGCAAGGCAAACAAACGCCCTACTCTGCCACTTTGCTATTACTCCGCCCTAACTTTTACTTTTTTTTTTTTTTTTTTTTTTTTTTTTTTTTTTTGTGGTTTTTGGGTCACACCCGGCAGTGCTCAGGGGTTATTCCTGGCTCCAGGCTCAGAAATTGCTCCTGGCAGGCACGGGAGGACCATATATGGGACGCCGGGATTCGAACCGATGACCTCCTGCATGAGAGGCAAACGCCTTACCTCCATGCTATCTCTCCGGCCCCTAACTTTTACTTTTTGTTGTTTGTTTTTTTGGGCCACACCCAGTGACGCTCAGGGGTCACTCCTGGCTCTGCTCTCAGAAAATCATTCCTGGGCCGGAGAGATAGCATGAAGATAGGGCATTTGCCTTGCATACAGCCAATTCGAACAGAAGGTGGTTCGAATCCCGGTATCCCATATGGTCCCCCTGTGCCTGCCAGGAGCAATGAGCACAGAGTGCCACCAGGTGTAACACAAAAACAAAACAACAACAACAACAAACAAATATATATATATTGAAGGATGAAAAAAATACATATTTCATTCCATGAAGTGGAATGGCTTGTATTATTTTTACTGAAGGGTGTCATATATCATTTTACCTCCTTTCTGCATCCAATTCTTGTCCAGTGTTAATATCCAACTATTATTGTCATAGTGCTCCCTTCTCTGCCCTAACTACATTTCTCTGTTCTTCGTGGCAAGCTTCCTCCCATGGGCTGGTCCTTCTGACCCTCAGCTCTATTGTCTCTGGATATTAATGCCACACTCTTTTTTTTTTTTTTTTTTTAGTATATCCCACAATGAGTGCGATCATTCTATTCTGTTGGTTTTGTTTTTAAGCCATAGTGTATGTGCTAAGGGGTTCAGATCAAATATTAGGAATTAAACTTGGGTAGGCTACATGCAAGGCAAGCACCTGCCTATTACACTATCTTTCTGGCCCCTTACAGTTTTCTTATTTTGGTGTGTAACATCTTAGTGTGTAAATATTGCTGGCAGTGTTTATTGGACCATATGATGTCATGGATTCAATCAAGGGCCTCCCATATCCAAAGCTTTTTTTTTGTTTTTTGTTTTTGGGTCACACCCGGTGACGCTCAGGGGCTACTCCTGGCTATGCGCTCAGAAATTGCTCCTGGCTTGGGGGACCATATGGGATGCCAGGATTTGAACCACCGTCCATCCTGGGTCTGTTGCATACAAGGCAAACGTCCTACTGCTGTGCTATCTCTCCGGCCCCCAAAGCTTTTTTTGGCGGGGGTGGGGGGGGTTTCACACCTTTTGATGTTCAGAGCTTATTTCTGGATCTGTATATACTGCATACACATACTTCTGTATATATACTTGAACAATGTCCTACGTTCTTTCTAATTTTGAAAAGTTTCGTTGTAGGGCCCGGAGAGAGAGCACAGCAGTGTTTGCCTTGCAAGCAACCGATCCAGGACCAAAGGTGGTTGGTTCGAATCCCGGTGTCCCATATGGTCCCCCGTGCCTGCCAGGAGCTATTTCTGAGCAGACAGCCAGGAGTAACCCCTGAGCACCGCTGGGTGTGGCCCAAAACCCCCCCCCAAAAAAAGAAAAGTTTCCTTGTAAATTAGTTCTATACTTGCATATATCTAGAAAGTTACAGATCTAAGTAGACTTAGTCTGGTGACTCATTTATGTTCTTTTTTTTGGAAGGGGGGTCACACCCAACAGTGCTCAGGGGTTACTCTTGGCTCTACGCTCAGAAATCGCTCCTGGCAGGCTCTGGGGACCATATGGGATGCCGGGATTCGAACCATCGTCCTCCTGCATGCAAGGCAAACGTCCTACCTCCATGCTATCTCTCCGGTCCCTCAAAAGTTTATATTCTTTCCACTACAAAATATGGAAATTATCTAAGTAATTATCCACCCAGTTGGGACTTTGTAGTGATTTTTACTAATTTTATTATTTTATTTACATTTTATTAATTTTTTATTTATTAAATTTTATTAATTTATTTAAATACCTTGTTTTACAAACAAGAACAACCTCACAACCCCTTCACCATGCAACCTTCCCATCATCAATGCCATCTCTTTCTTCCCCCACCCTTTTTACCACTTCCTAACCAAAGTTATTCTACCTTACTTTTTGGGAAGCTATTTGCTTCTTTTTTGAGAGTCTGTTTTGGGGCTGTGTTTCTGATAATCAAACTGAATCCTGTCGGTGCTAATGTCAACGTTTTGGTTTTTTTTTTTTTTTAACTTTTAGAGTTTATATTCCCTGTATCTATGTGTTGAATAAGATCGATCAGATCTCCATTGAAGAATTAGATATCATTTATAAAGTGCCTCACTGTGTACCTATCTCAGCCCATCACCGCTGGAATTTTGACGATCTGTTGGAAAAGATCTGGGACTATCTGAAACTAGTGAGGATGTAAGTGTTCTCTTGTCTCCTCCTCAGCCCCATAATGGATAGGTAATATTGCTGTTAGAATTAAGCTGTGATGTTGTGGAGTTCTTTAGCCACATTAGTCGATTTTTTAATATGAGATACAAATACATTTCTGTCACCTTCTGGCCATACTGAGGATGCCTTTTTCCTCAAATCGAGGTTATTGTGGTTTGATGTTCTTGGTTGATTTGCGTCCAGTACAGAAAGCATTCTATGAAACAAACAGCTTCTACTCCCTCTCTGTTCTAGTTATACTAAGCCCAAAGGCCAGTTGCCAGATTACACTTCTCCAGTGGTGCTGCCTTATTCCAGGACCACAGTAGAGGATTTCTGCATGAAGATTCATAAAAATCTCATTAAGGAATTCAAATAGTAAGTATCGTAAGTCAAGAGGTACCTGATTTTTACTGTGAACTCTTGATATTAAAAACTAGTGATTTTTTGTTTTTGTTTTTGTTTTTGTTTTGTGGCCAGACCTAGTTGTGTCCAGGGGTTACTCCTGGCTCTGTGCTCAGGGAAACCTTGGGGAAATTATATGGGATACTGGGAATCGATGCAAATGCCCTACCTTGGGCTATCATTCTGGCCCCAAATAGCAATAGAATTAAGGAAATTAAGTATCAGACGCCAATTGGTTGGTTTTCAGGAGCTACTCCAAGCTCGGTGCTCAAAGGTTGTTTCTGGTGGGCTGGAGGACATTGTCATGTTATGGATCTTATCGAGGCCTCCTGCATGCAATGCATGTACCTTTTTGAGTTTTTGTTTTTGTGGCCACACGTTGCTGCACTCAGGGTTACTCTTGGCTCTGTGCTCAGGAATCACTCTTGGCAGACTCTTGGGACCATCTGGGATGCCAGAGTTCAAACCGAGGTGGGCCACATGCAAGGCAAATGCCCTTTCCATTGTGCTATTGCTTCACCCCCACCTTTGAATTCTATATCTCCCTTGCTGTCACTATATTCTTACCATATTATGTCAAAGCACAGAGTTCTAGATGCCTCAGGTTGGACAGTTGACACTACAAAGCTGTCTTTAATTTTGTTGCTTGGCAAACAAAAATGTGAATTTTCCCATCTACCCTCTTCTTTTTTTTTCTTTGCGGGGTGGTGGTGAAGCAAGATAATTTTTTGTTGTTTGTTTTTTTTTTGGGGGGACTGTACCCAGCTGCAGTGCTTAGGGCTTAATTTTGGCTCTGCACTCTGATCACTCCTGACAGGCTTGGATGACCATATGGGGTACTGGGCATCAAACTCAGGCCAGCTGCTTGTAAAGCAAGTGACCTACCACCTGTACTATCACTCTAGTTTACAAGATAGATTTTTTTGGGGGGTGTTCTTGGTTGGGACCACACCTGATAATACTTAGGGGTTATTCCTGGCTCTGCCAATGTAGCTGAGAGAAATAAACTCTGACCACTGCCAATGTAGCCCCCCAATTTTTTTTGTTTGTTTTTGGGCCACACTTGGCACTGCTCAGCAGTTACTCCTAGCTCTGCACTTAGAAATTGCTCCTGCCAGACTTGGGTACCATATGGGATACTGGCAATCAAACCTGGGTCCATCCTGGGTTGGCCGCATGCAAAGCAAACATCCTACCGCTGTGCTGTCACTCCAGCCCCAACTCCCCAAAATATTAAAAAAAAAGAAAAAAAAACAATTTGGCTTTCCCTTTTTTTAAATTATAACATTTATGATTGGTTATGTTTCTTTCCTTGACCCATGAATACATTCTTTGTTCATATATATATATATATACACTAAAAATTCATTTGTGCTGGAGTACAGTGGTTAGGACATTTACCTTGCACATAGCTGAGTAGATTTTGATAACCTTGCATCCCATATGGTCTCCTGAGCCCACCGGAAGTGATTTCTGAGAGCAGAGCCAGAAATAACCCCTGAGCACTGTCAGGTGTTATCCACCCTTTGCCCCTCCCCTCAAATTTCATATCTATCATTTTTACAGTCCATTTCTTTTTTTACTTTTTTTTCCATTTATTTATTTTCTTTTTTTTTTTGGTTTTTGGGACACACCCGGCGGTGCTCAGGGGTTACTCCTGGCTGTCTGCTCAGAAATAGCTCCTGGCAGGCACCAGGGACCATATGGGACACCGGGATTCGAACCAACCACCTTTGGTCCTGGATCGGCTGCCTGCAAGGCAAACGCCGCTGTGCTATCTCTCCGGGCCCCATTTATTTATTTTCAACTTTACTGTTTTTTCTATCCACACCTGTTCCTATTTTTTTCCTTACCTAGAAATAGGATCAGTGACCTCACAGCTTTTTTTTTTTTTTGGGCCATACCCGGTGGTGCTCAGGGGTTACTCCTGGCTGTCTGCCCAGAAATAGCTGCTGGTCCTGGATCGGCTGCTTGCGAGGCAAAGGCCACTGTCCCGACCTCACAGCTTTGGATGTTTTGCTGACCATGTGTGTGTGTGTGTGTGTGTGTGTGGTGTGTGTGTGTGTGTGTGTGGTGTGTGTGTATGTTTTGCTGAACGTGTGTGGTGTGTGTGTGTGTGTGTGTGTGTGGTGTGTGTGTATGTTTTGCTGAACGTGTGTGTGTGTGTGTGTGTGTGAGAGAGAGAGAGAGAGAGAGAGAGAGAGAGAGAGAGAAAAAGAGAGAGAGAGAGAGAGAGAGAGAGAGAGAGAGAGAGAGAGAGAGAGAGAGAGAGAGAGAGAGAGAGAGAAGTGTGTGTTAGTGAGTGATCGGCTGCTTGCGAGGCAAACGCCGCTGTCCCGACCTCACAGCTTTGGATGTTTTGCTGAACGTGTGTGTGTGTGTGTGTGTGTGTGTGTGTGTGTGTGTGTGTGTGTGTGTGTGTGTGTGTGTGTGTGTGTGTGTGTGTGTGTGTGTGAGTGATCCAGGACCAAAGATCGTTGGTTCGTGTGTGTGTGTGATCCAGGACCAAAGGTGGTTGGTTCGAATCCCGGTGTCCCATATGGTCCCCGTGCCTGCCAGGAGCTATTTCTGAGCAGACAGCCAGGAGTAACCCCTGAGCACCGCCGGGTGTGGCCCCCCCCAAAAAAAAGATTAATAAATAAGCATGAACTAGTATTTATAAGTATATATATATATATATATATATGTTTCCTTGCTCTGCTCTACAAGCAATGACACTAACAGATGTACACTTAATTAAGATAGTGAAAATCATGGTTTTTGGGAGAAGTGACTGACTTCAAGGTTGAGATAGGGAAAGTTAACACTGTGCTATCATGCTGGCCTCTGTCGGGCATTTTTGGTTTGTTTTGTTTTTTGGGTCACACCGGCAGCACTCAGGGGTTCCTCCTGGCTCTACGCTCAGAAATCGCTCCTGGCAGGCCTGAGGGAACATTTGGGATACTGGGATTCAAACCACTGTCCTTTCGCATTCAAGTCAAACGCCCTACCTCCATGCTATCTCTCCGGTCCCTGCCAGGCATAATTTGAGAGCAGATCCTGGAGTAACCCCCAAGTACTGCCAGGTGTAGCCCAAAAGCGTTATAAAAAAAAAAAAGATAGTGATGCTTACCTCAATATTTTCCTTGTTGGTTTGAAAATGTGTACAGGGCCGGGCGGTGGCGCTGGAGGTAAGGTGCCTGCCTTGCCTGCGCTAGCCTAGGACGGACCGCGGTTCGATCCCCCGGTGCCCCATATGGTCCCCCAAGAAGCCAGGAGCAACTTCTGAGCGCATAGCCAGGAGTAACCCCTGAGCGTCACAGGGTGTGGCCCAAAAACCAAAAAAAAAAAAAAAAAGAAAATGTGTACATTTCAAATGTATACATTTGAAAATGTGTAGATGATATTTATTAATGTTTCCTCCAGTTAACTGATTTTTCTTTTACACAAAGTGAACTTGGGCGCTGGAGCAATAGATAGCAGAGTGGGTAGGGCATTTGCCTTGCACGTGGCTGACCTGGGTTTGATCCCTGGCATCCCATATGGTCCCCCAAGCCTGCCAGGAGTGATTTCTGAGTTCAGAGCCAGGAGTAACGTCTGAGCGCCACCCAGAGTGCCCCTACTCCCCAATAAATCCCCAAAACAGAGTAACTTATTTAGCAATTTATTTTGGAACAAACATTTTTTTTTTTTTTTGGTTTTTGGGCCACACCCATTTGACGCTCAGGGGTTACTCCTGGCTATGCACTCAGAAGTCGCTCCTGGCTTGGGGGACCATATGGGACGCCGGGGGATCGAACCTAGGTCCATCCTAGGCTAGCGCAGGCAAGGCAGGCACCTTACCTCTAGCGCCACCGCCCGGCCCCCGGAACAAACATTTTAAAGAGACTCTGGACACAGTTTCTACTTTTTCCGTAGTTCTTAGCCTGTGTATGGCAGATCTCAGGTGCACTTTGTTTACATTGCTGTTCCTAAGTGTTGTATTAATTAAATAACGATGGGGCTGGATGGCGATGGATGGAGGTGAATTTCTCTGTTTGCCATCCCAGGCCACATGGCTCAGCAACCCCCATGCAGCCGGCGAGTTCCAGGCCCAGGTGAAATCACTTACTCACACGCAGGCTTCAGGAAGAATCATTTTTATTCAGGCCCTAGCCACCACATGTGTGTGGCCTACTCATAACCTTTCAAGCATACAGCCATTCTAGGCTTGCCCTGCGTCTTATCCTCTTTCAGCCATCTCCCTCAGAGAGCCCAGCAGGGCCAAAAGGCAAAAGCCCCTTAATCCCTTGGCTTCCGGGTTTATCTACCTATTCCAAGACCCCTCCCAGGAATGGGCCGGGCTTTGCAGGTAAGGTCACACCTATTATCCGGTTCCAAGACCCCTCCCAGAAATGGGTGGGTCTCAGATAAGTACCCTACACTAAGAAGTTAGGAGAATATAACAATTATAGTTTTTCTTATTAGGGAGAGTTTTTGTAGCATCAATGTGTAAGGAGGCCTTACATTGCTTTGGTTTTATTTTTTGTTCTGTTTAATTTTCCTTTTGGAGGGGGCAGGCTATCTCTAGTGATGCTCAGGGGTTACTCCTGACTATGCTCAGTAATTACTCCTGGAGATCAGGGGATCAGGGATTCTTGGGATCAAACTTGGGTGCAAGGCAAGCACTCTAGCTGCTATACTATCGCTCTGACCCTATATTTCTTAATAATTATTGAATGGGTACTAAGAATGGATACTGGTAAGTAGATAATAAAAACTGGTGGGCCGGAGAGATAGCACAGTGGTAGGGTGTTTGCCTTGCATGCAAGCTGATCTAAGACTGATGGCGGTTTGAATCGGCATCCCATGTGGTCCCCCGAGCCTGCCAGGAGCAATTGATGAGCACAGAGCCAGGACTGACCCCTGCACGCTGCCGGTATGACCCAAAAATTGCAAAGAAAAAAAAAAACCAACCGATTCCATAATATTCTATAACTTGTATCATACCTGTAAGATTCAAGTCTCTGGTCTGAATTATTTCAAGCCTTTTTTTTTTCTTTTTTTTTGGTTTTCGGGCCATGATGTTCTGGTTACTCCTAGTTCGGCACTCAGGAATTACTATGGGTAGAGCTCAGGGGAATCATATGCAATACTGGAGATAGTAAACTGAGGTTGGCCACATGCAAGGTAAACACCTTCGCCCTGTACTATCTCCAACCTAATTTTTATATTTAAATAAACTTGGGTGGGGTCAGTGTGAAAGTACAGCGAGTAGGGTGGTTTGCCTTGCATGTGGTAGGCTTGGGTTTGATCCCTGGCATCTATTATGGTCCCACGAGCCTGCCAGGAGTAATTTTATGAGCATAGAAATAGGCCCTTAGCACCACTAAAACAAAGGATGTTGGCAGGGCCCACACCTAGCATTGCTCAGGACTTACTTCTTGTTCAGTACTCAGAAATTAGTTTGGCAATGCTCAGGGGACCTAATGGGATGCTGAAGACTGAATCTGGATTTGGCCACATGCAAGGCAAACAACTTACTTGCTATACTATTGCCCTGACCCCCTCTTCTCATTTTTAAACACTGTGGCTTTTTTGTTTTGAGGAGACACCTTGGTGCATGGGGGACAGGGGGGGTGTTTCCTCTTAGCAATGTATTCTGGGAACCCTATAGTGCCTAGGATGAAACCTGGGCCTCTTGAATGCAAAACTATTTACTTAGCCTTCAACTAGATGCACTGTTTCTCCAGCCCCATCTCCTTGACTTTGTCAACAGACTTTGCAACAAGAGGAATTTAAAAAGTGACCCAAAAATTAAAAAAAGTTTTCTTTCCTCTTTCTATGTCTAAGCTAAAGCCTTTGGGCTCTGCATATGGTCCTTTATTGGGGACAGGGGATCTTGACTGTTGCACGGCTGTGGTTTTTAGTAGAAAGCTGTCATCTAGGCAGATGAAGCCTAGGGAATAAGCACATTGACTGTTCTTTTATCCCTTCCATACAGTGCTCTGGTGTGGGGTCTCTCTGTGAAACACAATCCTCAAAAAGTGGGGAAAGACCATACGTTGGAGGACGAGGATGTCATTCAGATCGTGAAGAAGTAAAACCTTCCAGTTTCCTTCCTGCAAGGCCAACCACAGCAGCTTTCTCTTTGACCAAGCACCCTGCCCCGAACCTCTTCTTGTTTTGGCAGCTCCTGGATCAGGACTCAGGGGAGGGAGTTGGGGCATCCAAACTGGAACTTGACTTATCTTGGTGTCACCATGTTTATTGAACTGCATAAAAGACCTGGTAGGCCAGCTGGCTATGTGCGGTTCATATGTCCTTTTCTTTGGAATGATGGGCAGAATGAGGATGAGTTTGCACAGTGAGGCTGCGATGGAAGGAGTACCTCAGAGCTTGGTTTTGTGAAATGTATAAAATATATAAATGTGCTGTACAACATTTTTAGTTTTAGTTTTATTGGTTTTTGGGTCACACCCAGCAGTGTTCAGGGGTTACTCCTGGCTGTCTGCTCAGAAATAGCTCCTGGCAGGCATGGGGGACCATATGGGACACCGGGAATTCGAATCAACCACCTTAGGTTCTGGATTGGCTGCTTGCAAGGCATCTGTGCTATCTCTCCGGGCCCAACATTTTGATTTTAAGTCATGAGAAACTCTTGCAATTGGCCGTGGCCTTCAGTTCTTTAAATGGACTTTCCTAGATGATAATGAAGACAAAAGTAGAACTTGATGTAAGTAAATACCCAGCAAAGCTAGTCACTTAAAGAGAGATAGTAGTATAGCCATTGATACTTGATTAGGCACATCAATTTGTAGTTAGGTCCATCTGTTATTAGCTATGGTATCCAGCAGAATTACTCAGCTACCATCAGTTTCCTCTTACACTGCAGTAAACATGTTTGTTACCTTCTGGAATGGGGATTGTTAGTCTGATGCATAACTATTGATTGAATGTTGAAAACTATTGTTATTGGTCCTTTTCCTTTCCTGCCTGATATATTCAGCAGATTGTATTGGTGCTACCTCGTAAATGGAGTTTGATCTGTGGTACTCCATATGGTCCTGAGCCTTGCCAGGAGAGATCTCTGAGTACTACCTGTGTGTGGCCCAAAATAAAAAACCACTTGGTGACAGGTAAATATTTAGCTGTAGGAATGCCTTGGCTTTGTTTGTTGGATCATACCCAGGGGTCGTCAGGGGACCATAGGGGATGCTGGGAATCAAACTTTGTATCCCTGCTCATGGTTCTGTCTCTCTGGTCCCTAGATGTATTTTTCTTTTTTTGGTTTTTGGGTCACACCTGGCAGTGCTCAGGGGTTACTCCTGGCAGGCTCAGGGGACCATATGGGATGCCGGGATTCGAACCAACTTGCTTCTGCATGCAAGGCAAACACCTTACCTCCATGCTATCTCTCCGGCCCCCAGATGTATTTTTCTTATTGAGCTTTAAGTCTACGAGTTTTGCTTGTTAGAGTGGGGATTTTTTTTCCCCTTTTAATCACAACTAACAAGTTAACTGACCTGTGCCATAAATTTAGTGGCTTTTAGCTATATTTAATAGCATTAGTCATTTGGAACAAAGGAAATGTAGTCTGATGCAAGTTGTCTGGAGCTCAGATTGGTTTGTGACAACTGTTACAACACTGAGGACTTAGATTCTATTAAGGTATGCTGTCCACTTACGTTTGTCTTTGGTGGGCAGCTGCTCCCCCTAATCACAGAATGTTTGCTGCAGTCAGCATCCAGAGGATGTAAAGAGGGTTGAAATTCCCATCCTTGGGGCCAGAGAGATAGCACAGCGGTGTTTGCCTTGCAAGCAGCCAACCTAGGACGTAAGGTGGTTGGTTCGAATCCCGGCATCCCATATGGTCCCCCTTGCCCGCCAGGAGAAACCCCTGAGCACTGCAGGATATGACCCAAAAACCAAAAAACCAACCAAAAAAAAGAAATTACCATCCTTGAATTCACATCCTTGGAGCTGTCTAGCCAATAGTTTGTCTTATGGCCTAAATTAGTTCACATGTCCATTCCTTTTTGGTTTCAGGGCCACATCCTTTTGGTGTGTGTGCATGACACCTGGTGCTGGGGATTGAATCTGGGTCAGCCATGTGCAAGACATGCATTTCTCCGGTTCATTTGGTCTTTGTAATGACATCATTTGAGAATAAGATTGACGTCATTCTTTTCGCCATTCACCTCGGGTTACTCCTGGCTCTATGCTCAGAAATCACCTCTGGCAGGCACAGGGGATCATATGAGATGTCGGGATTTGAACCACCGTCCTTGGGCATGGAAGGCAAATGCCTTACCTCCCCTGCTATCTCGCTGGCCCCAACGTCTTTCTTTTCAAGTCCTCACAAGCCCATTTTTTTGTTTTTTCTTTTCTTTTCTTTTTTGTTTTTGGGCCACACTTGGTGATGCTCAGGGGTTACTCCTGGCAATGCACTCAGAAATCACTCCTGGCAGGTTCGGGGGACCATATGGGACGCTAGGTATCGAACCCTGGTCTGTCCTGGGTCAGCCACGTGTAAAGGCAAACGCCTTACCACTGCGCTATTGCTCTAGCCTCTGTGTTTTCATTTTTGGGCCACACCTAGCAGAGCTCAAGTCTTATTCTTTGGCTGGACTAAGGGGTCAAACCTGGGTTGGTTGTGTGCAAGGCAAATGCCTTATATCCGTGGTATGATCAGTCCACATACCCATTTTTAAATATTAGTAAAGGGAATAGAATTATTGAAGAATCAGAAACTACCTTTATTCCTGGATTGTATTTATCCTTATTATAGACCCTGACTAGGTATCTCTCTCAGTAGTTCTCAAAATGCTTGACTTTTTTCTGCCTCCCTTCCTCAACCCCACACATTTAGTTGAACATTAGCTGCTAAACTGTTTCCTTAGAGTTACTACTTTTCCCCATCTGACCCTCATACCATGAGTTTCTCTGTACCTTTCTGCTGTTTTTACATTTGAATGTACTTTCCATATGTTGTTTTTTAAATTATATTGTCAGCCAATTTGTCAAAGCTGATATTTTATTTTGGGGCCATATCCAGTGATGCTTGGGGGGTTACTTCTGGTACTATGCTCAGAAATCACTCTTGGTGGTCCCTGTAGACCATACTGGATCAAACTGGGCTAGCTGCATGCAAGGCAAGTGCCTTACCTGCTCTAGCTCTCCAGCGCCACTCCATTTTTCTCTGCCCATAACCTCATTGCTCCTGGAAGACTGCATTGATGTTCTCTCTTACCTCTCAATATACTAATATATATAATATATATACTAATGTATATAATAATATAATATACTAATATACTAAATATACTAAGTTTTTAGTTTTGATAAGCTCCATCTAGCTTCTGCTATAGCAACATTGCCTATTGCCTTGTTTCATCTTGCTAATTACTGGCTAATGGTTTTGTTCTTTGGTTGATGACCTTGTCTTCTCCAGAGAACAGCATAAAATGGAAGTTCATACTGGAAGCTCCAACTTATCCCTCCCCTTACGTATATTGGTTTATTATGGAGTAGAAACAATGGTACACATGTACACATAAAGACATCAGATGTGGCCATCTGTACTTTATCATAATTTGAGACTATTTTTCCGCTTCTACCTGTGGAAACAAAGCACTTTGCAGAATTTTAAACACAGGTTCTATTTCTTTCCTTTTTTTTTTTTTTTTTTTTAATCTTTTTGGTTTTTGGGTCACACCCAGCAGTGCTCAAAAATTGCTCCTGGCAGGTTCGGGGGACCATACGGGATGCTGGAATTCGAACCACTGTCCTCCTGCATGCAAAGCAAACACCCTACCTCCATGCTTTCTCTCTGGACCCACAGGCTATTTCTGAAGCTAAGGAATCATACTGAGAATAATACTGGAGTTAGGAAGAACTAATGAAAAACCACTAAGCAGAGCTCAATCCACAAAGCCAGGTTTTGTTGAAATGCTATCTATTTGATGTTCGTGGGCGTATTGGCCAACACTTTCAATATATAAGACCTGTGGTCAGACCCAGTAGCTTTGTCCTCTTGTGAATTAGAAAATGAATTCATTTGATTCTATAGCAGAAAGTCAAGACAGGTTACATACTTTTGTGTGTGTGTGTGTGTGTGTGTGTGTGTGTGTGTGTGGTTTTTGGGTCACACCCGGCAGTGCCCAGGGGTTACTTCTGGCTCCATGCTCAGAAATCACTCCTGGCAGGCACGGGGGACCATATAGGATGCTGGGATTTGAACCAATAACCTTCTGCATGAAAGGCAAACACCTTACCTCCATGCTGTCTCTCTAGCCCCTACATATACTCTTAAATAAGTACAAGTGTTAAGGGATACAGCAAAATTCACTTAGCTTGACCCTAAAGTATTCTGGTAGACTCCATCTCTTCACTGTGGTGAATGTAGTTAAGGTGAACAATGAAAATAAATGAGCTAAGGAGAGATACAGAACACAAGTCATCAGTTAACACACATTCAAATCTTGAAAGTTTTATGAAAGAAGCCCGTTAGAACAAGGTCTAGAGATAGTACAGTTGGTAGGGCGGGTGCCATTCATAGTTGACCTTGGTTTGATTCCCAGCACCCCATACGGTTCCCAGAGCCAGCAGTGGTCCCTCCTGAGTGCAGAGGCAAGAGTAAGCCCTGAGCACTGCCAGGTGAAGCTGAACCCCCCACCTTGCACCACCTCCAACCTAAAAAAAAAAAAAAAGACTACTAAAGAATTTTGAGGTTCTACCCCTACATATACCATTTTCCCCCTACAGGATGGGCTAAACCTAAAGATCCAGGGTGTTAACTGCTGGCTTTTCCCTTGATAAAATGTGGGTTTGAGAGAAACTATCATATACAGTTACCTGATAAGCAGTTTTCACCTGGGATTTAATTGTGGAAATTACAGAGTAGAATATAAAGTTGTCTGTGAGGTGAATGACCTGACCATAGGGGTCAGCTGGCCCATTGGGGTTGGGTAATTGGGTAGAACTTTTTTTGTTTTTATTTTCCCTGGCTCTGGGCTCAGAAGTCACTCCTGGCAGGCACGGGGACCATATGGGATGCTGGGATTTGAACTAAGGTCTGCCCTGTGTTGGCCACGAACAAGGTAAAATGCTATGGCTCCAGCCCAGGTAGAACTTTTAAAGTTCAAGAAAGTTTCCCTCCTAATGAGATGGAGTTCAGTTCTATCCATTCTAAAGAAAACTCAAAAACTTGAGATCAATTCCCTCAAGGAACCTACTCAACCACTTGGGTAACCTGGTTGGAAATAAGGGACTCAAGAAATAATCACAACAATGCCATTCACTTCAGTCTCACAAGCATGTGCAATTTTAATTAACGAAAAGAAAAAAATCCCAAATATACAAGTGAAAAAAAAAATCATACTATTGACACGGTCAGCTATTTTTATGTACAGCTTTGTAAGTTCAAAAAAGCTATCCTATATGTATATACAAAAATTGTTTATACACAAGTCTGTACATAAAGGTCTACATTTATTTTTCTTAGACCTCTTTCTTAGGTGCCACCTGTTTATAAAGACACCAACACTTCATTCACATATTTTACAAAAGGAAAAAAAAAAGACTTCCCAGGATTAGCATACTGCGTATCCTGGATCAAGACCACATAGGCTCTACTGGTTAAGATCCTTCTGTGGTAATGCAGACTACACCAGGGCCCTGGGCCCTCACAGAGTGCTCCAAAGTAAAAGCCCAAACCATCCCAAGATGAGGAAGCAAGAGTCCTGACCAGGGTGCTGCCATAGGTCCAGGTGAGCCCTTCTACCCTGCTCACTGTCGGTATGAGCCCATCTACCCTGCTCACTGTCGGTATTCCAATTCATCTACACTGATGACTTTGGCGGGCATGGAGGGCAGGGGCTGCTGTAGCACATCTGAACCAAACCATTTGGCGAGGCCCACTGGGGAGCTGCTCCTCTGGCTGGGGCGGTGATCCAGCTGGGAGTGAATGTGGGGTAGGCCTGACCGACTCGGCACATTCTGAGGGGTTGTTTGAATGTTGACAGTTGCTGCCTGGGAACCAGAGCCTGAAGGATGAAGAACTGTGGGCATAAGAAGGAAAAGTAGTCATTCAGCATGAAGGTGACAGTTCTCTATCAGGCCCATACGACTGAAACTTAGTATCGCTAGAATATTTAGGGCTTCTTATAAGGAACTTCTTTGCAAAATGTCAGCAATGTCAAAACATTGCACCTTAGAAACATGAGCTATTGGGCCGGAGAGATAGCACAGCGGTAGCACGTTTGCCTTAGACGCAGAAGGATGGTGGTTTAAATCCCAGCATCCCATATGGTTCCCCGAGTCTGCCAGGAGTAACCACTGAGTGCTGGCGGATGTGACCCAAAAAACAAAGGCAAAAAAGAAAAAAAAGAAACAGCTATTCAAAAGTATTACACATTTGAGAGCCCACCCTAGATAAAACCACTAGACATTCCATGGTAAGCAGCTGCATCACAAAAAAACTGTTAGGCTGGTGAGATGGCATCTACTTTGGGAAGTCCTCATGCTTTGTTAGATGGATTCTCAGTCTATTCTAAAAGTCTGTCAAAGAACAGATTTAATTCTCCCATAATCTTTAGGAACAGGAGTTCCAAATCCTGAGAGATTGGTACATTTCTATCTATTCCAATTTACCTTAAATAAAAACTTGATGGCTAGAAAGAACCAAAAAGAAAAAAAGATTGGGAAAAAAGGTATTAAAAGAATCAACTATCAATTTTAACTCACTTCCTCCACTGCAAAGCTTGTAACCCAGGCTAGCCTAGCCCTAGTTTACCTGGCCCATTCACAAACTCACCTGAGCGCTGTAGCTGTTGTTGCATCATTGCCAGATGCAATGGTGTCCCGGGGCGAGGGTTTAGGATTGGGTGACTAGCAGTAGGTAAAGGGTAAAAGGGTTGACCCAAAATTGGGCCAGATAGTCCCTGTAAATGAGTCAGATCCATCCCAGGAGGAAGCACACCTGTTGAACAGAAACAAACTGGTAGGAGTCTTAACTTACCTGGAAATATGCAGGCTTAACTTTAAAATGGCAATGATCTAATAGAATAAAGAACACCTAATCTTCAGTCCCAGATTTATTTGTTTGTTTTGTTTTTGGGTAACACCCGGCAGCGCTCAGGGGATTACTCCTGGTAGACACGAGGGACCATATGGAATGCCGGGATTCAAACCACCATCTGTACTGAATTGGCTGCGTGCAAAGCAAATGCCTTACCGCTGTGCTATCTCTCTGGCCCCCAGTCACTAATTTTTTAATGAAATAAGGGATGGGTTGGATTAGAACTTGATGCCCAGAGCCAGAGTGGTGGCACAGTGGTATGGCATTTATTTGTCTTGCATGTGGCTGATCTAGGACGGACTGTGGTTCAACCCCTTAGCGTCCCATATGGTCCCCCAAGCCAGCAGTGATTTCTGAGCACATAGCCAGGAGTAACCTCTGAACGCCCCCCTCCCAAAAAAAGAATTTGATGCCCATCAGATGAAAATCTACAGGTCTTTCTAAGGATGAAAACCTCCCATTGTACAGTATTTTCTTTTTTTTAAACATTGTACAGTATTTTCATCAGCATGCCAGGCCTCTGACTTACCAGTTTGGAGCAAATTTGTAAGATGCTGTGGATGTATTCCCTGGGCCAGCATCCTTTGGACCAATCCTGGGTGAAGCTGGTGAGCTGGTCGAACAATTGGGACATGGGGGACAAGGGGGACTTGATGGATAGGGCGGAGAAAAGGTGTTCCTGGAACAGGTGATGCCAAGGTGGGAGTTTTTCTCCCAGTTGGCTTAGGTCGGTAATCTTGTTCTTTGGTGTAGCGGTTGCTCTGGGACAGTGGAGTGGAACACGAAGGTCGCTGTAATGTTGATAGTTTGGGATTTATAGTAGGAGAAGAGTCTCGATCAGCACTGGGCAGGGAGTTGGGTGACAGAAGAGTTTCTGTAAGAAATGAAATTGGTATTGGTCGAAAACTCCCCACAATACTTTTTCCTCTAAATGATCCAGTAAATCTCATAATCTGTATTTGATTCCCTCAACAAGTTAATGACTATATTGTATGGACCACTATTTGCACCAAGTTTTGAAAATGTTTATACTGAAGTTATAATTAACCAGTTTTTTTTTTTTAAATCCATGTGCTTTACTCATACAGTCCTCCCAGGAATAGCAGTGAGCTGGCCTATCAGGTGTGGACATACAGCTCAGCCGTACACCTTGCTCTGTCCTGATGGCTATGCTCATACCTGTGTGGGATCAAGTTTCTGTTCTAATTAGTTTCTTGGAATTAAAAGGCTGTTTTATGTAGCCCCAAAAAACAAAGACTTGTTCATTTTCCTCTCTTTATGGGGAGGATGGTTGGTTTTGACCATATCCAGCAGTGCTCAGGTCTTACTCTTGGCTTTATATGCTCAGGGATCATTCCTGATGGACCATATGGGGTGCCAGGATCAAACCCACCCAGCCTGCAGTAGTCTTCTCTCTAGTTTCATTTTCTTCTAAAAAGTTGTCAGACCTCACCTTTGTGATGAAACCAGTGCATATTTTATTGGACAGAAGGTCATCCAGGACTGTGGGAACCTTTTCCCTGACAAACACAAAGGGCTTTGGAGATTTAGGTCATGCTGGTCCTAAAGTATAGCCCCTATGCTTTCCAGCATATATTATCTTACATATGTGTTGTTTTTGTTTGTATCTGTGCCACACCCAAGCTGTGTTCAGGAATCATTCTTGGCAATATCACTATCGAATCCAAGTCAGCCATATATAGGACTGAACTCTCTCTTCAGTTCCATTTTATTCTCTCTCTCTCTCTCTCTCTCTCTCTCTCTCTCTCTCTCTCTCTCTCTCTATATATATATATATATATATATATATATATATATTTATATAAATAAATAAATATATATACCCCCCCCATTTTTGGGCCATGTTTGGCAGTGCTAAGAGCTTACTCCTGGCTCTGCATTCAGGAATCACTTCTGGTAGTGCTCCAGAGATCCTATGGGCTGCTTAGGATCTAACCCAGGTTAGCCTCTGGCAAAGGTGAACACCTTACTCACTGGGTTCTCTCTAGCCCCTCACTTTTTGTTTGTTTTCACGTTTTCTTTTTTTAATTTAATGTTATATTTGTTTTTGTTTTTTTTTTTTTCCAGGATCACACCTGGCATCACTCAGGGGTTATTCCTGGCTCTATGCTCCTGGCAGGCACGGGGGACCATATGGGATGCTGGGATTCGAACCACCATCCTTTTGCATGCAAGGCAAACGCCCTACCTCCATGCTATCTCTCAGGCCTCCTTAATTTTTTTTTTTAAGATTATTTTTTTTTCTCTTTATTTGGATATCTTGATTACATAAATGATTGTGATAAGGTTTCAGTCCTATAAAGATCACCCCTCTTCACCAGTGCAACATTCCCGCCACCAAAGTCCCAAATCTCCCTCCATCCCACCCCACCCCCCACCTGTACTCCAGACAGGCTTTCCAGTTCCCTCATTCATTCACTTGATTATGGTAGTTCTCAGTGTAGTTATTTCTATAACTGTGCTCACCACTCTTGTGGTGAGCTTCATGGAGTGAGCTGGTGTTCCAGCTCTCCTCTAATTGTCTCTGAGGATTGTTACAAAAATGACTTTTATTTTTCTTAAGAGGCCTCCTTAATTTTAATTTTTTTTCTTTTTTCTTCATTTTTTGGTTTTGGGCCATAACCGGCAGTGCTCAGGGGTTACTCCTGGTTTTATGCTCAGAAATTGCTCCTGGCTTGGGGACCCAGGAATAGAAACCAGGTCTATCCTAGGTTGGCTGCATGCAAGGCAAATGTCCTACTATTGTGCTATCTCTCCGGCCCCTAATTTTAATTTTTTCTGTCACATAATTTCTTAGATAGCACACCTCTAACAACTACATAGTACCTTCACTGGTCTTCTGAATGTCTTCTTTGCAGTCACCAAGGGTTGTTTTTCCAGATACTAGCTCCTCCTTGCTTTTCTCTTTGCTCTCATACATCTTACGAATCACTGAGGTAGGGGTGAAGGAAGGAGAAAGCTGCAGAGAAAAAACAACTATCATTAGCACATTCCCCCAAATAACTATTCAATCTTTTTTTTTGGTTTTGGTTTTGGTTTTTGAGACACACCCAGCGGCACTCAGGGGTTACTCCTGGCTCTACGCTCAGAAATTGCTCCTGGCAGGCTCGGGGGACCATATGGGATATGGGGATTCAAACCACCAACCTTCTGCATGCAAGGCAAATGCCTTACCTCCATGCTATCTCTCCGGCCCCTAACTACTCAATCTTAAGTTTTCTCTCTTTCTCTCTTTTTTTTTTTTTTTTTTTTTTTTTGGGTTTTTGGGCCACACTCAGCGATGCTCAGGGGTTATTCCTGGCTGTCTGCTCAGAAATAGCTCCTGGCAGGCACGGAAATAGCTCCTGGCAGGCACGGGGGACCATATCATATGGGACACCGGGATTCGAACCAACCATCTTTGGTCCTGGATCGGCAGCTTGCAAGGCAAACGCCGCTGTGCTATCTCTCCGGGCCCTTAAGTTTTCTCTTACTGGCTATTTAGGAACTAGCCAATAAACTGATGAAGGAAAAGAAACAGAATGAGCCAAATTCCTGACTACAAAGCCAAAAGTAAGCATTACCAGGTGTGGTTGTCCTAAGTTCATTATTCCTTATTCACAACCATCTAGATTTGTCTAGTACAAAGAGCTAATTAATATAGAGCTTCAGGGTGGAGAGATATCACAGCAGGAAAGGTGCATGCCTTGCATATAGCTGGCCTGGGTTCCATCCCTAGTAGTCCATATGATCCTCTGAACACCACCAGGAGTAACCCCTGAGTGTAGAGCCAGGAGTAAACCCTGAGCATCACGGGGCATGGCCCAGGGAAAAAAAAATCCAAAAAAAACCAGAAAAAGATGAAAATAGAGCTTCAGGGGCCGGGAAGGTGGCGCTAGAGGTAAGGTGTCTGCCTTGTAAGCGCTAGCATAGGATGGACCGCAGTTCGATCCCCGGGCGTCCCTTATGGTCCCCCAAGCCAGGAGCGACTTCTGAGCGCATAGCCAGGAGGAACCCCTGAGCGTCAAACGGGTGTGGCCCAAAAACCAAAAAAAAAAAAAAAAATAGAGCTTCAAAAGTCTGTGGTGATAGGAACTGCTTATGTAGTCAGCTAGTTACTTCCCCAGCCTGGGAAGGCCAGAATATATCTGATGCAATAGATCTTCCATCTGAAAAAGGATTTTGGGGGGAATTATAGGACGAGGCTACACTTTCCAAGCAGTGCTCAAGAGACCCAGAGGCCCTTCAGTGATTCTTGTCTAACCAGGCTGGCATCATTGTAGTGTGGAAGGGCCTGAGGATTTGGTGCTGCTTTGGCCCTACCCAGGGATTATCACAGCCATCTCTGCAATGCTCATAGGACCACACCCAGTGATGCTAGGGATCAAACAAGGATGCCCAGGAGCATGTACCTTACACCCTTATACCTCTCTTTGGCCCCTGGCACAGGACTTTTCAGGGAAAACCTCAGCCTAATAATTTACTAAAAAATGTTCCCCTTATCTAAAATAACTAGTTATAGAGCTTAGAACTCAATTTTGGGAGGGGGGGTCACACCCGGCAGTGCTCAGGGGTTATCCCTGGCTCTATGCTCAGAATTCACTCCTGGCAGGCTCAGAGGACCATTTGGGATGCCAGGGATCAACGAGGTCCGCCCTGGATCAGCTGCGTGAAAGGCAGACATCCTACCACTACACTATCGCTCCAGCCCCTAAATTCCAACTTTTTTTTTTTTTTTTTTTTTTTTTGGTTTTTGGGTCACACCTGGCGTTGCTCAGGGGTTACTCCTGGCTCTCTGCTCAGAAATAGTTCCTGGCAGGCACAGGGACACCAGGATTCAAACCAACCACCTTTGGTCCTGGATCGGCTGCTTGCAAGGCAAACGCCGCTGTGCTATCTCTCCGGGCCCAAATTCCAACTTTTTATTTGGTTGAACATACTACATATATTGTCTCGTGTGATATATATCTATTTCTTGGAACATACTTTTCCCAAAGTAGGGGTTTCACCTAGAGGCCTGAGAGGGGAAGATCTGTAAGATTAAGTAGTAACAGGTAGGCATAAAAAAACCATTGTATTTTTGGGCTGGAGAGATAGCATAGCGGTAGGGCATTTGCCTTGCACGAGATGGTGGTTCGAATCCCGGCATCCCATATGGTCCCCCGAGCCTGCCAGGAGCTATTTCTGATCGCAGAGCCAAGAGGAACTCCTGAGCGCCACCAAGTGTGGAGCACCCCCCTAAAAAAAAAAAAAAAAAACCCATTGTATTTCTGTGAGACATTTTATGGTACATAGTACAGAATATACACAAATAGGGAAGAGCTTGAAAGTCATTCACAGGGGCCGGGCGGTGGCGCTAAAGGTAAGGTGCCTGCCTTGCCTGCGCTAGCCTTGGACGGACCTCGGTTCGATCCCCCGGTGTCCCATACGGTCCCCCAAGCCAGGAGCCGACTTCTGAGCACATAGCCAGGAGTAACCCCTGAGCATTACCGGGTGTGGCCCAAAAACAAAAAAAAAAAAAAAAAAAAAAAGTCATTCACAAAGTCAAAGGTCACTGACCATGCTTGTAATGGAGGCGGCAGGGGCAGGGGAAGAGGAACTCCCTCGGTGCACGGGTGCTGGTGACTTGGTCACTCGTTGTTGCCTGTGAACAATCCAAGTATCAGTCAGTCCTAAACTGATCAAAATGCAAGCAAACAGATGCTTAAGAACAGCCTAGGAATATAATATCCCATTTCCATTATCCAATTCCACTTCCAATATAATCAAGATCACATACTAAGTTGAGCGGAAAGTAACAAACTTCATAAACATGATCCTGGGTCACATAAAAACTCCTGGGACTGGGGGCCGGAGAGATAGCACAGCGGTAGGGTGTTTGCCTTGCAAGCAGCCAACTCAGGATCAACAGTGGTTCGAATCTCAGCATCCCAAATGGTCTCCCGTGCCTGCCAGGAGCAATTTCTGAGCATAGAGCTAGGAGTAACCCCTGAGCACTGCAGGGTGTGGCCCAAAAACAACAACAACAACAAAAGAACTTCTTGGGACTGGAGCAATAGTACAGCAGGTAAGGTGCTTGCCTTGCACAAGGCTAATCCAGGTTCGATCCCAGAACCTCATATGTTCCCCTGAGCACTGCCAAGAGTGATCCCTGAGTGAAAAAAAGGGTGAAAACTCTAAGCACTGACAAGTTTGGTTCCCTTTTCCCCAAAAAAGCCAACTTTCTAGTGGGGGAGATACCAAATTAAAGTACTCAGGTATATGATAGATATTAGGTTCCAACAATATACTACTATAGGTATGAGAGAGCAGAAGAAATAATATACTGTATTGTGCTGAAGGGACTCGGAAGGAAATGCATTAAATTGGGTGTGACCAATAAGCTTTAATGCAGGCAAAAGAACAGTTACAGGGACTTAGAAATATTTCATTCTGCTGTGCGTCAGACCCTGTTCCCCTACTCCAGAGGGTAAGAAACAACATTGACAACGGCACCTGGCATAGAACTGATGCCTGTGAAGCACTAATTAAAATAGAGAGCCAGAGACAGCTAGCTAAGACTCATTTGCATTATGCATTTCTCCTCATTTGCCATAATACACAAGGTTGATCGCAGGCCTCCCAAGTTAAAGAGAACAGACATCTCTCCTACCTTCAGACATTCTACTCATTCTCCCTTAGCTTGGAAGAAAATGGAACAGCTGATGAATATAAATATACTGAGAAGACTCCTCTCTAAAGAAAGCACCACTGCATTTCAGCCTCGTACTGTTAGGGCAAAAGTGTTTTGTTAATGATTTGGAAGTTTTGTCAATTGTAAGCAGCAGGAATTCTAAAACTCATGGCTTTCCAAGATAAGCTCCAATATTGTCACACCTTAGTGGCTCTGGCATAACAGTGAGGGGAGATTCTGGGTGATTTAGAGAGAAGTTCCAATCTGGCGATTCTGCATTATTATTATAATTATTCCTTTTGGTAGACATGTTTGAGCGCATACATACTAGATTCTGTTCTAGGGGCTAGATATGCAAATAAATAAGACAACTCCCTAGTTTTATTACATTCTTGTTGCAGGATGCACAGGGATTATTAATAGATTGGGAGACAGACCAAAAATTAGTAATGCTAAAAGATGCTAAGTACAATAAAAAATAAAGCAAGTAGAGCAGAGCAGATAGGTTCCGGAGGACAGCAGTATATGTTTAAGGAGGGCCCAAGAGACTTGACATTTGAGCCATAACATATACTTGAATTTCTAAACTGTTACATTTTTGGGACTTGGTGTGGGGAATTAACTCCAGGACAAAGACATGTAAGGCAAGTGCTCTATTGCTGAGACATCCTAGCCCAATGAGTCACATTGAAAAATACATTTCTACATCTGCAAAATGCAATTACGTGACCCATTTCCCTCATGGGATTGTTGCTATGAACAAATAAAATTCTAGGTATTTTAAGTGCTCTGAAAGTCAAAAAATCATGCCCATGATTATTAGAACTACAATTTATTACAGATTACAGAATGAAATTCAGTGAAAGGGGCTATACAGTTAGGTCCTGTGCTCTTTCTGAGGTCACAAATACACTATCGGGGGGCCCGGAGAGATAGCACAGCGGCGTTTGCCTTGCAAGCAGCCGATCCAGGACCAAAGGTAGTTGATTCGAATCCCGGTGTCCCATATGGTCCCCCGTGCCTGCCAGGAGCTATTTCTGAGCAGACAGTCAGGAGTAACCCCTGAGCACCACCGGGTGTGGCCCAAAAACAAAAAAACAAATACACTATAGGATACAAGGGCACTCACTGATCTGTTTCCTGAAAGTATCTACATATAAAACCAGTTAAGACAAGATACAGACAATATGGCAATTTTAAGAACCAGACCCAGAAGGTAGAAAGATAGTACAGTAGATAGTGACTGACCCCTAGCACTTGATATGCCTGCTAAGAGTAATTTCTGAGCAGAGAGTCAGGAGTAAGCCCTGAGCACAGTTGGGTGCAGACCAAGAACAATACCGAAGGGGGGGGAAAAATAAGAATCAAATCCAAGTAAGTTTGCTTAATTATCAAGTACTGAATGGGTTGGACTAATGTTCAGGGAAGCACACTTTCGTGATACAGAAAATAGAGGTGGTAGGCTGGAGCCATAGTACAATGGGTAGGGTACTTGCCTTGCACACTGCCAACCTGAGTTCAATCTCTGGGTAGGGTCCCCAGAAACAGCTATGAGGAATTCATGAGCACTGCTGGGTGTGGCCGCCCAGAAGTCAAAAAATTTATCAGGACAGTTTGATAATAAGGAACCTGTTGCATTTAATGGTATGCTGAAACTAGAGGATGCTCCACATCAGCCTGACACCGATGAAAGAAATGCACAGAATCCAGAGTCTTCAAATATAAGAATCTGCTACCAACAATAGCTAAAGTGTGAAAAAGTTTCACTGGGACCACGGAGAATGACTCGGGTTGGCCGGGCTGGTATGCCTGGAACCCAGAGTCAGTCTTATGCCAATAAACTTCTGGGGTGAGGCCTTTTTGTAATCAGGTCAAGGTTTTTTTTCCCATTTTCCCCATTTTTCTGGACCTATGCAAACAACGGTGATTGCCACTATCACACCTTTACTATATTTTTTTTTTTACTTTTATCCTTTAAGGAAAAAAAAATACAACTTACTGAACTTAAAAACAAATAACTGTAGTAGAATGCCTGTCTTGAATATAAGCAGGGGATGGGAACGGGGGAGGGGGTAATGTTACACTGGTGAAGGGGGGTATTCTGGTTATGACTGTAACCCAACTATGATCATGTTACTTAAATAAAAAATATATTTAAAAAAATAAAATAAAAATAAGGAACCTGTTGAGGGGCCAAAGAGCGTTAGAGTGTTTGCCTTGCAAGCAGCTGACCCAGGACCCAGGACCAACTGAAGTTCAAATCCAGCATCCTATATGGTCCCCTGTGGCTGCCAGGAGCGATTGATTTCTGAACAGAGCCAGGAGTAACCCCTGACCACTGCCAGGTATGGGCCTCCCCCGCCCCTCAAAAAAGGGAACCTGTTGAAAAGAAAGATCAGGAGCCTAGCTTCATCTCTAAAGTGTAGATGGAAAAAAGCTTTGATAGTCTTTAGAAAAAGGAATTCTTGGGCCCGATCCAGGACCAAAGGTGGTTGGTTCGAATCCCAGTGTCCCATATAGTCCCCTGTGCCTACCAGGAGCTATTTCTGAGCAGACAGCCAGGAGTAACCCCTGAGCACCGCCGGGTGTGGCCCAAAAACAAAAAAAAAGACAAAGGAATTCTTTAAATTAGTAATATAAATTTTGTTTTGTTTTTCGGGTCACACCCGGCAATGCTCAGGAGTTACTCCTGGCTCTGTGCTGAGAAATCACTCCTGGCAGGCTCGGGGGACCATATGGGATGCTGGGATTCGAACTGGGGTCCATCCTTATTGGCCAAGTGCAAGGCAACCGCCTTACCACTGTGCTATCACTCCGGCCCCATAGTAATATAAAATTTAGAATATAAAGCCTATGCTCCTATAGTAGAATTCAGTCATTTTCCTTCTACTTTAACTGGAAGAGATTAAATTTTGTTTTGCTTTATTTTTTGTTTTGGGGCCACACCCGGTGGTGCTCAGGAGTGACTCCTGGTTCTGTACTTAGAAATCACTCCTGGGGGGCTTGGCAGATATTATGGGATATCAGGGATCGAACCTGGGTCAACTGCGTAAGACCAATGCCCTACCCATGGTGCTATCACTCTGGCCTCCAAAATTTTCAGTATACATCATATAGTATATAATATTAGTGTATATCATAGAATTCTATTTTGGATAACTGACTTACTAGTCTGAGAAAAACAAGTTGCAATCTTCATAGGATTAATAACATACCTATTTCTGAACCCATCTCGGGTTCTGTCCACTTGTGGTTTGCCAAAACCAGGCTGATAGAAATTTGCTGCTGGCACTGTCAGGTCATGTGGCAGGGCAAGTCCCTCTAGAGCTGCCTGGTGCAGTTCCAGCTGGCTCATCTGCTGAACAGAAATATCAGTGGAGAATGAGCTGAAGAATAAGGACTCAACTCATTTTGTAAGGTCTCTCTTTGCTTTCATAAAAAGGTATGTCTTAAGCAAAAACTGAGATAAATTAGATACTGGAAACCTGGATAAACTGTTCTGCCATCCACTTGACTATGAATTTAATTGATCATCACTTTCACAGCCTTCACTGAACTTGAATTACAATCCAAAACCACTTCCAATCACCACAGTAATTCAATCTTTCAGCCCATCAAGTGATAAGAATGGTTAAAAACAAGCACACACTGAGTTCGAGAAAGAGTGCAGCCAAACCTGGGCCGAGACAGGGCTCATGGACTTGCGTATGCCTTGGAATGGATCTCCAAGGAGCTGCTGTGGTCCTGCTGTGAAACCTGTTGGGAAAGTTACAAAAGTGAGTTTTGTAGTTAGGGGTGTTATTCAATGGGAAGGTGCATGGTATGCAAATATGAGGCTGTGGATTCAATCTCTGGCGCCACACACACATGGTCAAGACAGCAAACTTCCACCAGAGGAATATTATCACTGATGTATATTGCTGTTCCCTAAACACCATGTCTTTCAGGAAGGGCTGACTCCTAGGTTAAGGAATGTCTCCCTTCTCTGTCTCCAAGGCGGGCTTTTATCTCAACAGAGCATTTATAGACTAATGTATATTTTCCCCCAAAATGCTTCAACTTTGTCCTTTAAGAACTGTTAATTTGGGGCCAGATAGATAGCAAGGAGGTAAGGTGTTTGCCTTGCATGCAGAAGGACAGTGGTTCAAATCTATATACTTTTTCTTTTTTGGTTTTTGGGTCACACCTGGCAATGCTAGGTACTACTTTTTAAAGTCTTCAAGATGCCCAATGAAAGATGTCGCCAGTTTTAGGTGTTATCAACACTGTGGGTGAAGGCTATAACTTATATGCAAAAATATTTACCAATTGGTGATGGTATTCTAGGACGTAGGTAATCTGCTGAGGCTGCTCGTGTCTGAAACACCTGTGACAAGGGAGGAGAAGGTGCTCTTTGACTCAATAAAGACGAGGTGGGCTCCAAGCTCCCCATAAGGCCACTCAGAAGATTGGAAGAGGCAGGTCTCTGAACTGGTGGACCCAGAAGTTCCTAAGACAAAAAAGCCAGAGCTGTGAACAAAGTTCTTAAAGTCTGTGGATCATCAGTCGCCTTTTGGAAGCCAATAGTGCCTCTCCATGATCCACTGAAGGGCTTGGCATTATGTACCAACACATTTTTTCAGAACATTCAGTTACAAACATTTGTTTTAACTTAGTGCATGTTACATGTTAGGTACTTTTCTGGTTTTTTTTGGGTCACACCCATTGACCTCAGGGTTTACTCCTGACTATGCGCTCAGAAATCGCTCCTGGCTTGGGGAGGGCCATAAGGGATGGATGCCAGGGGATCAAACCACGGTCCATCCTAGGCTAGCGCTTGCAAGGCAGATGCCTTGCCTCTAGCGCCACCGCTCCAGCCCCATTTTTCTGTTTGTTTTTTTTTTTTTGAGGGTGGTGGTGCATGGATAGCTGGGAGAAAGGGGCGAGGGTCCCAAAGCAATGCTAGGGGTCTTGGAGTGAATTTGATCAATTAGGCTAGATGGTTATATCTTAGTCCGACTATGCAATGCTCAGGTCCAGCACTTCTGGTATACTTCTAATTTTCATAGACATTGAAAATTTATTAACTTGCAAAGTAATCAAGGCTTACTTTGCCATTTCCTTTTAGCCACCTCATCAAAATTGCCAGATGACGCAAATCATCTTCTAAGGTTCAAAGCTGGAAGACTACACAAAATCATTTCAGAAAAATGTTCAGGATGCTAAGGCCTCACTCAGTGAAAGATTGTCATGTATGTACCTGCAAGATGTTCTTGGGGACAGACTGGCCTGGAATCTCAGCAGGGGACATCAAGTGGCTTTCAAGATTTCGCTAAAAAAGTCAAAGAAAAACGGATTTTAACCTCTAAAACATTTAATTTACATACAGGTCAATTAGTGTCCACAAGAAAGCATTCTCCAAGGAGTTGACACTTAAGAGAGTATGTCCAAGTCACAGAAAATTAGGTTCACTTGTGCCATTTTATCACACAGGTTGGCCCCAATGATCTGGGAACAGAAAAAATCTTCACACATATATGTAAACTCTACTGAGACACTCTCAGCCAGTCTTTACCTGTCTAATCAATTTTACTGTTTCTGATGCTGTGATCAGAAGAGAAAAAGAATATGAAGTAGGGAAGCACTTCCTAGGGAAACCACAATAAACTTTTAATTTTTGTGGCAAACTTTGCTACCTTTTATCTTTTTTATTTTACTTTTTTTGGCTTGGAGGCCACATCCAATGATACATAGGGGTTACTCGTAGCTCTGAACTCAGGAATTATTACTAGGAGTGCTCAGGGGACCATATAGGATACTGAGGAAAGACCCATGTTGGCTACACAAGGCAAGTGCCCTACCCACTGTAATATTTTTCTATAATAATTCTGCTATATCTTTCCTTAAAGATAATGTCCACTGCGGCCAGAGAGATAGTATGAAGGTAGGGCATTTGCCTTGCATGCAGAAGGATGGTAGTTCGAATCCTGGCATCCCATATGGTCCCCCGAGTCTGCCAGGAGCAATTTCTGAGTATAGAGCTAGGAGTAACCCCTGAGCGCTGCCAGGTGTGACTCAAAAACAAACAAACAAAAAAGATAATATCCCTTATCTTTTTTTTTGGAGGGGGGGGGGATCCACACCTGGTGACGCTCAGGGGTTACTCCTGGCTATTCGCTCAGAAATCGCTCCTGGTGGGGGACCATATGGGATGCTAGAGGATAGAACCGCGGTCTGTTCTAGGATTGTGCCAGCAAGGCAGATGCCTTACTGCTCTGGCCCAATATGTATTATCTTTAATAAAAATTTTTAGTGGGTAGAGGGTCTGTGTGTGGGAGAGACTACAACTAGCCGTGCTCAGGGCTTACTCCTGACTCTGTGTTCAAGAATCATTCTTGATGAGGCTCAGGGGACCATATGAGATGCTGGAAACTGAACACACATCGGACACATGTAAGGCAAGTACTCTACCTCCTGTACTATTGCTCTAAGCCTAAAGTTTATCATTCAACAAGCTGTTCCAAAATTGATCTCATATAGGACAGAATTTAAATGCTCCACTCTCTGCGCTTTCAGTTTTAGCAACAGCTATGTTTTAGATCCAATTTGTATTACCTCCTGCACTTCAGGACATACTTATACCCAGTTAACTCTGAAGCTGCCAGAAGAATTTCTCTGAAGAATTTCTTTTTTTTTTCTTTTTTTTGGGGGGGGTGGTTTTGGGTCACACCCTGCAGCGCTCAGGGATTACTCCTGGCTCTTCGCTCAGAAATCGCTCCTGGCAGGTTTAGGGAACCAAGTGGGATGCTGGGATTCAAACCTTCTGCCTGCAAGGCAAACACACTACCTCCAGGCTACTCTCCGGCCCCACTCTGAAGAATTTCTCTGCTAAGTTTTCCCTTCCACTATAAGGAGCTGCCAAGATCCATAGCAATGTCCTTAGGTGTGACAAATAGCCTAAAGGTATCCAAGAGATAGTTGGTTTTGGAAGTGAGATAAACTGCACATAATTTTAGTGAGAACTCAAGAGTTATTTAACTCTGGGCTGGAGAGGTAGCATAGCGGTAGAGCGTTTGCCTTGCACACAGCCAATTCAGGACAGACGGTGGTTCGAATCCTGGCACCCCATATGGTCACTGAGCCTGCCAGGAGCAACTTCTGAGTGGAGAGCCAGGAGTAACCCAAATGCTACCAGGTGTGACCAAAGAAAAAAGTTACTTAATTCCATTTAAAATGACAAACAGGCAACTTTATATTACGTGTCTTAGTTGGTGATAGAGTCTATAATTCAATTTCACATGAGTTTAGATTGAGGAAGTATATTGTAAAGGATGAAGCTTTATGACATAAATAGACATAAGTACACCAGACATAGTATACATAACATATACATAGTATACACAGCCACATAAGATTTGATTTTACAAGTGGACCATTACTTAACAGGTAAATCAAGCAATACTTTGGGGTGACATTTGGTATGCTTGTTACATTACTTTCCTTGTTGCTGTCTCTTTCTAGGTTAGGTTGGGTTTGTATTATTCTTTGCCTAAAAACTTCAATAGCATCCATCCTTTTATGCAGGTATTTGAGGCTTACTCTCTAGGTAGAAACCAGATATATTCAGAGCCTGCAATCCAAACATCAAACCAGTTACTACCCTCACAATACAGGGTGGTCAACTGTGTGAACAGTAAACCCTAGAATTATATCTGAAACAAAAAGTTAAATATGAGGTATTGTATAATTACTGACTCCCTGTATTTTAATTCTTTTACTTAGCTCACATTAAAAGCAGCTTATAAAATTTGACCCATACTGCTGCAGTTAAAATCACCAAAACACAAAGGTAACAAGAAAGGAGAACAGAATAGCAATCTTTCATTCTGACAAAATTTTATTAAACAATTCTTTCTTTGGTTTTGGGGTGACACCCAGCAATGCTCAGGGGTTAGTCATGGCAGTGCTCAGGGGACCATATGGGATGTTGAGAACTGAACCCAGGTCGGCTGAATGTAAGGCAAGTATCCTCCCCATATACTATCACTGTACCACCCATTTAACTATTCTTTGATTGAAACCAACTCTAAACCAGTTCCTAAGAACTCCCCATATTTAGTATAGTGTGGCAGATACATAAAATATATCTACTGAGTTACTTTTTTTTTGTTTTTGGTTTTTGGGTCACACCGGCAGCACACAGGGGTCACTCCTGGATCCAGGCTCAGAAATTGTTCCTGACAGGCTCGGGGGACCATATGGGATGCTGGAATTCGAACCACCGACCTTCTGCACGCAAGGCAAACACCCTATCTCCATGCTATCTCTCCCGCCCCAAGTTACTTCCTTTCAGAGCTAGAGTTATTCTTGGTTTAGCTCTGTTCATGTATATATGTGTTGATGTCAATACTGCCAAACACAAAAGAGAAACTCTCCAAAGACCCCTCCTCTCATATACATAGACTAAAAAAGAAACATAATATGGAGCTGGATGAGTAGGATGTACAGGAGTAGGTGCTTGGCTTGCATGCAGTTGACCGGGGTGTGATTCCCAGCACCACTTGAACACACCGAGCACAGCCAGATTTGGCCCCCAAAAGAAAGTAGAGGAAGAACCAGTACTTAAAGTCCTCAGAACTAAAGATTTTATCTGTAGAACTGAAGCTTACATGGGAAGAGACATGGGATCCCAAGGGGTACATCCTTGGGACACTGGTGATGGGAGGTGGGGGTTCTCTGGGTGTGACACTGTAATGATGTATACATGAAAAGTATAATTAGGGCGCTGGAGGGGTAGTTACAGTGGGTAAGGCACTCATTTTACACATGCTGATGATGATCTGCAGCACGTATATAGTCCTGAGTCTGCCAGAGGACAGCTCTAACACTGCTGAGTGTGATCCCCACTTCTGCCCCCAAAGTACAATTAACAGTACTGTAAATCCCAGAACAATAAAAATGACTTAATTCAAACAGACTCAAGGAGCATGAAGCATATCAATGGCCCATAAAAATGAAAAAAATATTGGGGCCAGAGCTGTGACTCAAGTGCTAGGGCGTTTGCCTTACAACCTAACCTAGAATGAACTGCAGTTGAATCCCCTGGCGTCCCATATGGTCTCCCAAGCCAGGAGCAATCTCTGAGCACATAACCAGGAGTAACTCCTGAGCATCACCGGGTATGGCCCAAAAACAAAACAGGGGGAAAAAAGGAAGAAAAAATATTATGTATATTAACATAATACAGAAATAAAATTTGGTTGTGAAAAGCCAGGAACAATGCACTCTATTGAAATCTCTTCTAACTGTGGTTAGATAAGAAATGGGTAAAATCAACTGGGTCACCTGAAAGGAACAGTGATTTGAGCATCTTCTTTCACCTTTGCTAACACCCAAAGAGGGGACAAGAGGAAGTAAGAAGCAAAACCTAGTTCGGGAGTGAGGGAAGTGAATCTGGCAGCAGGCATAGGACACAGGTTTTAGCCACAGACTCCCAAGCACTGTTGTGGTTGGAATCACAGCATTCCATATGGTACCCCGAGCCTGCCAGGAGCGATTTCTGAGTGCAGTCAGTATTAACCCTTGAGCGCCACCAGGTGTTACCCAAAAAAAAACAAAAACAAACAAAACAACAACAACAAAAAATAACTCAATTTGGTAAAAAATGTATCAACTATATATATTTAATGTTTGTTATTAAGATTTACACTTCCCTGTATTCATCTAATTACTTTCTATCATCAAGGGACAGTAAAATTAACACACAGGAATGACTTAAAATAATCCTACAATAATTATTATAATCTGTACACTTACATTTAATAATGCAACCTAACAGTATTTTTTACAAGTCTGGAGTCATAGCTTTGCCATTAGCAAACTCACAAAACTCAATTGTCCTAAAAACCCATACTAAGACATTACAAATAATTCATACATTGCCAACTGCGTAACCAAGAAAGCAGGTTGTAACTCCAGGAATCTAATACTAAGTGGAATACATAAAAAGAGATTACATCATTAAGCCTACACCAGGGGCTAGAGCGATAGCAGAGCAGGCAGGGTATTTGCCTTGCACATGACTGATCCAGATTCAATCTCCAGCAACCCAGATGGTACCCAAACCCAACAGAGAAGTGATCCCTGAGTGCAGCCAGGTGTAAGCCCTGAATGAGCACTGTCAGGTGTGAAAACCCTCTCCCCCGCCACCCCCCCCAAAAAAAAAACAAAAACAAACAACAACAAAAAAAAACAGTGTATCTGGTAGTGTCCATGACTTACTTCTGGCTCTGTGCTCAGGGATCACTCCATGTGGGGTATGGGGCAATATATGGTATAGGAGATTAAACTCAGGTTGGCCATGTGCAAGCCAAACACCTTACCAACTAAACTGTGCTCTCTCCAGCCCCAAATATCATATTTATTTTATTTTTTTGTTTTGGGCCAGACTCTGCATTCAAGAATCACTTCTGGATGATTTAAGGGATCATATGGAATGATAGGGATAAAACAATGGCCAGCCCCATGCAAGGCAAGCGAATTACCTGCTGTACTATCATTCTGGCTGCCATCTTAATATTTTAAAGTTTTCATGGCTAAATAAACAGACTTTCTCTAAAATCGGAAAAAAAAATTATTTTGGGTTCACAGTCAGCTGTGCTCAGAGTTCACTACCATGGAGCTTTCGGGGCCAAGTATAGCTCTTTGAACTACTTCTCTATCTCTACGGAAAAATGTGTTTTTTGTTTGTTTGTTTGTTTGTTTTGTTTTGGGGCCATACTTGGTGGCATTCAGGGGTTACGTCTGGTTTTGTGCTCAGAATTACTCCTGGCAGGCACAGGGGACCATATGAGATGCCGGGATCAAACCTGGGTCGACCGCATGTAATTAAATGCCCTACCAGCTGTCCTATCACACTCTGGCCCCTGCTTTTTCTTTTTATTTAGTGGGGATATGGGGGAGGCACATCAGCTATGCTCAGGGCTTACGCCTGGCTCTGTGCACACAGAAATCACTCCTTAAAAGCCTGTTTTTCCTAATGACAAACAGCATGGCAAAAATTAAAGAACATAAAACCATAAGAACAAATGACTACAAATGGAAACAAAAGAATTTCCAATTTACTCAGAATACCATTTAAAAAATCCATTTATTGTGTCAGGTAGTAGAACAGAAAGAGGGAAAAAGAAAAGGCTGAGGGGTTTGTGCCAAATACTTACACTGATTTTGGGCTGAGAAGGCAAAGTCCCACTTGCCTTCATGGTGCTCACAAGCTTATTGAAAGCAGTCATATCTCCATCTTTTTTAAGCTGCCGATTACTGGTCACAGCACTCAGAGTCTCCTCTAATTGCTCTGCCATGAAAGGAGTCGAATTCTTCATTTGTTGATCCACTTTTAAGCCCTTGAGCCCAGCTTCTACCTCTTCCACTGAAAGTACAACTCCTGTATGTGCTTAAAGTTAAGAAAGTACATGTTAATGTAAGAAAAGAATTGTTGATTGCAATTCTCTGTAGTTCCTATAATGGTTAAAATGAACATTTATTTCACATTGAAACTATTCAGAAAAGGCTGGCATCCAAAAGACACAAAATAATTGCTAGTCCATAACTTCATATTTAGTAAGAAACCGGGAGGACCATAACCATGTATTCTATGCTTTAAGACTTGACATGGTTAAATAAATAGTATACCCATTTATGAGTTTTCTGGAGACTTGATATCTGCGACAGAAATCCCAACTAAACACTAAAATCATGAGATTCAAAGTTCAACCACCAGGGGTCGGAGTGATAGCACAGCAGGGAGGGTATTTAGTTGCATATGGTTGGTCTGGGTTCGATCCTCGGCATCCCATAAGCCTGCCAGGAGTGACTTCTAAGTGCAGAGCCAGACGTAACCCCTGAGAGCCTCCAGTGTAGCCCCAAAACAAATAAAACAACAATAAAAAAAAGTTCAGGGTCTGAAGAGATCGCACCACGGTAGGGCATTTGCCTTGAATGCGGCCCACCCAGGAAGGACCCAGTTCAATTCTGGGCATCCCATATGGTTCCCCAGCCTGCCAGGGGCGATTTCGGAGTATAAAGCCAGGTATAACCATTGAGTGCCACTGGGTGTGGCCCATAAACCAATTAATAAAATTAAAAAAAAAAGTTTAACCAGTCTGGGTTTGAAGTGATAGCACAGTGGTAACCTAGGATAGACATAGGTTCAATCCCCAGTATCCCATATGGTCCCCTGCACCTGCCAGGAGCGATTTCTGAGCACAGAGCTGGAAGTAGTAACCCCTGAGTGCCACCAGGTGTGACCCAAAAATAAGCCAAAAAAAAATTACCTGTCAAGGTGGCAAAATGGAGGTGGGGATGATGCTAACTTTCTTTAGAGTGCTCTATTCATGCTCCAGGCAAAGAGGACGTCTTAAGGAAAAACTTTCAAGTACAGGGTCCAAGCTCACTGACTATCAGATTCTTAAAGAACTGGCATTAGTTGACTACAAGATTTGTTATTTTGTTTTGTAGTACTATGCACTACATGAACTTCACAAACAGTATGTGTTCTACTATGGCCCAAAGAATTGAAGATTATTAGACTCTCCATCTATCTGAATTCTGATGAAATAGTAATAAATAGAAGCAACTGCCTTAAATCTGAATATCCAAATTTTTTCAAATACCTAAAGATGACCCTTATAAAAACTTACAGCTCTCTTTAAGTTTTTCTTTATTTGCAGAAAGGCTCGAAAGAAGAGGTTTTAAATCCACTTTGGCTTTCTGTAGCATTTCTAAAATATCTACTTTATTTTCAGCATGATCTTCCAATGGTATCGGAGCAAAGTAATTCCCCGAATTCTGTCCAGGAGAGAGTATGGCTTGTTCTAGGCCTATCACAAGAAAACATACAGTTAATTGGTCTAATAAAGCAAAGAAACATTATCTCCAACTGTATTAAAAGAATATAAATTGAAGGCTTTCCAGTATTGATACGGTAATGGACTTCTAATGAAGAACTCATGTCTGAGAAAGCTTAAGTGTATGTCTAAGGCCAGACCATGAGACCACTTACCTGCAAGTCTCTCTAGTTCTTCATGTGGGGTTGACCCAAGACTGCTTGATCGGCTTCCTGATCGACTTGGGTTAGAGAACCACCTACTGAACCGACTGGCAGAAACTGACCCTTCTCCCAAAACATCTTCTATCATCTAAAAACAAAACAAGCCATGGAAAAAACAAACAAACAAACAAAAAAACAAGACATGAAGATAGTTTCAAGGCAAAAAGGACAATAAGGGTCAGAGTTTAAGACAGGATAATTTACCTTAAAATTCCTGATACTACTGACACATGAAATAATATTGCTCAGATTTAATTTTTTTAAACATCTTTTACTTAGCACAGAGTTGGGTATAACCAACTCTATATACTTGGTAAGAATATAAAGCTAACCCTTTAACCACAGAAGACTAGACCTCAAAAGTTTGATAAGAATAATGATGATATTTCAAGTTCCTATTTACTGAGGCATTTTGGAACTAACACCTCCATTATAAGCATTACCTAAAGAATGCACATCTGTGATACCAATTCCACTTTAAAAACTTAACCTCCATAAAGCGTATGCCTTGCATGCAGAAGGTCGGTGGTTCGAATCCCGGCATCCCATATGGTCCCCCATGCCTGCCAGGAGCGATTTCTGACCGTAGTGCCAGGAGTAACCCCTGAGCCACCGGATGTGACCCAAAAAACAAAAAAAAGGGGCCGAAGAGATAGCATGGAGGTAAGGCGTTTGCCTTTCATGCAGGAGGTCATCGGTTTGAATTGCGGCGTCCCATATGGTCCCCCGTGCCTGCCAGGAGCAATTTCTGAGCCTGGAGCCAAGAATAACCCCTGAGCACTGCCGGGTGTGACCCAAAAACCACACACACAAAAAAAAAAAAAAAAAAAAAAACTTAACCTCCAAAGTCCTTACATCACTTAGACTTCAAAAACAGAAATGATCTTAAACATATGAACAATTCTTTGGTATTTGGGCCACACCTGGTGATACTCAGGTGTTACTCATGGTTCTGCACTCAAAAATTACTCCCATGGGCCAGAGAGATAGCATGGAGGTAGGACATTTGCCTTGCATGCAGAAGGACGTTGGTTCCAATCCTGGCATCCCATATAGTCCCCCGAGCCTCCAGGAGCGATTTCTGAGTGTAGAGCCAGGAGGAACCCTTGAGCACTGCCAGGTGTGACCTCCCAAAAAAAATAAAATAAATATTACAACTGGCAGTGCTTAGGGGACAATATGGGATGCTAAAGATTGTAACTAGGTTGGCCACATGCAAGGCAAGCACACTACCTGCCACTGTACTATGGCCCGGCCCCTCCATCCATGTTTATAAGTGTGCCTCTACACTCACCGAAGCCAAACCTGGCACCTTATCAAGGTTAAAAAATTCATTGAAGTCAAATTCTCCTGGGGACTGTTCAGGCAAAATGGCCTCCCTTGGTACTTCCTGATCAGCAGCAGGCTCCTGTGCAAGGATGACCTCCACCTCATCCTCTTCAGCCACTCCACCATTGCACTCGGCTATGCCTGAAAGCAAAATCAAGACAAAAACAATCTGGTGAAACAAACCATTCCAGACTTATTCTGTGACCTTAGTTATTAACTCACCTGCAGAAGAGTCACAAAGACTTTAAAAGCAGAATTCTGGGGGGGGTTAAGAAGGGTACTGGAGGCACCGGACATAGCATGGACTATGCTGTGATTGTCCCTTAAGTATTTCGGGAAATCACGTGGTATTTGGAAGAGGAATGGGTTGTCTGCATGGTAAGAAGGCTTAACCCCTAGACCTTATCTCCAGCCCTCGCCCTACCTTTTAAAAATTGGTGGTCTGGGGAATTACAAACATAGGCCAAAAATGCAGGTTCCAGCAGCAGAGCTGTAAGGATCATGCTTGGCATACTGGGGACTGCAAGTCATTGCTTACAAGACTGCCACTCTAGGGGGACAGAGAGATAGCACAGAGGTATGGCGTTTGCCTTGCATATGGCCATCCCTGGGTTCGATTCCCGGCATTCCATATGTTCCCCAAGCCTGCCAGGAGCGATTTCTGAGCACAGAGCCAGGAATAACCCCTAAGCGTCACCAGGCTTGACCCAAAAACCAAAACCAAAACAAAACCAAAAAAAAAAAAGGTTGCCATTCTAAGCCAGTGATCTTACACGTTTCCATCCTGTGGGTCCCTATTCTACCACTTCTCTTCTAGTCCCTTGCCATACACCCACAATTTACATGATTTTCACCTGTCGCACCCTGGTTGAGAAATGCTGCTCTATGCCACTGTGCCATAGTGCCTTCTGATCCAAGATTGATTATTCTTCTGCTAAGTAAAAGCCCTAGCACTCAAACCTAGGCCAGCTCACCTGGCTTTTTATCATGCCCTGCATTGCCTCTTCCCCAGAGAGCCCAAGGTTAACTACCTCAGGGCAAGGTCACATAGAAAGCAATTTTAAAATCTGGTTGCGACATTAAATCTCACAACTTCTGGGGTTGAGGATATGGCTCTATGAGGTGAAGCACAGGCCTGGCAGGACCAACGTTTTTAGACTGATCCCAGTACTCTTAAGCCCTTAAGTATTGCCAGGTGTGGCCCTGGATGCCTCAGCCCCAAATCATCAGAACCAGTATTGCTGGGTGTGGCCTGGCACCAGAAGAGAGCAGTGCCTTAAAGTGCCTGCCATGCAAGTCTGGCTGTGAGTTCAAATTCCCAGTATCCTATTAGGCTGAGTGTGATTTTTTTTTCCCTTTGGTTTTCTGGGTCACACCCAGTAGCACTCAGGGGTTACTCCTGGCTCTGCACTCAGAAATCGCTCCTGGCAGGCTCGGGGGACCATATGGGATGCCAGGATTCAAACAACCACCTGTCCTGGATCAGCTTCATGCAAGGCAAATGCCCTACCGCTTTGCTATCTCTCCAGCTCCCCAAGTGTGATTCTGACAGCTCTGTTGACACAAGTAATTTCTGTCACACCAGAAAAAAAGAAGTGTGATCCCCAGAAAGGATCGAAGGATTAGAGCTGAGTGAGTGCCACTACCAGAAAGTATAACTTCTGAAGAGCAATGTGCAAGAACCATGACTTGGGGACCGGAAAAATAGCACAGTGGGTAGAGCATTTGCCTTGCATGCGGCTGACCCAGATTTGATACCCAGCATTCCAAATGGCCCACTGAACCTGCCAGGAGTAATTTCTGAGTACAGAGCCAGGAATAACCCGAGTGCTGTGTGGTGTGCTCCCCCCACATAAAAAAGAACCCTGATCTGATGTACAAACCTCAGTAAGTACCACCACACCCAGACACATGAACCCTGATCACTGCAACATCCCTAACAGAAGCCAAGTGGGAAAAGGGAGATTAAAAATTAAAAAAAGACACACACACACACACACACACACACAAAGGGAGGTTAGAAATTAAAAAAGACACACACATGCACACGCACACGCACGCGTGCGCACACACACACACGCGCGCGCGCGCGCGCACACACACACACACACACACACACACACAAAACCCTATAGCAGCCCAAGGCTGGAGAAATAGCTTGGTGGGTTGAGCACATGCTTTGATGCAAGAGACACACCAGTGCAACATAGAGACCACCACAAGTGACCGGAGAACCCCTGGTGTGGCCCAAACTCTTTCCAAATAAAATCTGTCATTTCCCATGTCCTGGTGCCAAGTGCTAAGTGTACAATTAAGCCTAGGATACGCATGCTGCATTTTAGAACAGGGAGTTACACCTTCAGAGGTTCTGACCTTCTTTCACAGATGCTGTCCTTCGCCTCGTTCTTTTCCTCCCCTTGTGATCTTCTTCCAATATCTTATCATCAAAGCCAGTCAATTCAATGGTTTCAGACTGACTTGTGGGTCCAGCTGAGAACCATTCTGGTTCTTCTTCTGTGTAGGAATCATTTCTTCTACGTTCACCAAAGACACGCTTACTATCCCCAAACTCCCTCTGGAAGAGTACATAATGCAAGAGATGAAAATTCTAGTTAAGGAATTTGTTGTTGTTTTGTTTCGGTTTTTGTTTGGAGGCCAGACTCTGCAGTATTCAGGAGATACTCCTGACTCTGAGCTCAGAAATAACTCCTGGCAGGGTTGGGGGATTATATGGGAAGTCGGGAACCAAACCCAGGTCAGGTGCATGCAAGGTAAATGCCCTGCCCACAGTACTAACACTTAGACCAGTCCCTAGTTAAAGAATCTCTACTTCAATGTCTTGAGAGGACTTAATGAATGCTCACTAGTTACAGGAAGATACTATTCTGTGAGTTGATGTCTCTTCTTTCCCTGCACCACTCTGTATTTTTCTCTGCCTGATAAGAATACAAGATGTTTAGGGTCAGAGAGATAGTACAGGGGAGGAGTTTAGGTGCGTATCTTGCATGGGGCTGCCTGTGATTCCCCAGTATCACGTAGTTATCAAGCACTGCCAGACATGGCCCAGTCAACCCCTGGCACCACAGGGCCCATCGAGCACTCATCCTAGCACCTTTTCAATGTACTGCTAGTCCAGTGGCTGAGAATTTTCAAGGGCAGGAGATTAGGGGATAGAAGATGTGCTCCCAGGATCTCCAAGTAGCCATGTATGAATGAAGTGAATTTTGATTCTCTAAACACAAGGATTTAGAAGACAAACCCTGAAACGTTTGTCCTTGTAGTCTCTCTCTCGATCTCTGTCTCTTAAGTCCCGAAGGTCCTTATCACTAAGACGGTGATCCTTCTCAAAGGTCCGAGCAGAGATTATCCTTCCACTCCCAATCCTCCTCCCACCAAGCAGGCGAAGTCCGTCACTGTCTTTCTCCAGTGGACTTCCTGAACGCCGGGAGCTAACCGCTGCTGTCACGTGGCAGCCCCCACCAAAGCTTCGTCTCTGTGGGCTGAGAACAACATCTAAGTCATCTTCTTTCACACGTTCCCGAGGATCTGGAAAGATGACCAAAAAAGGATGTTATGCAAACCAACAGGAGCATGTTTCCATCTAGGTGGTATGCCCACAGCTGGTAGTGATGGGGGTACTGAAAGAGTCAACTTCATATACAGAAACAGAGCAACACATACATTACATATATAAATAAGACCTAGCTGTCAGATGCTTGACAGGGTGCTTGCTTATCTTGTACACGGTCCACCTGAGTTTGATCCTGGGGCTCCATATGGTCCCCCAGTCCACCAGGTGTGATTCCCTGAGTGCAGAACCAAAACCCTGACCACAGCCAGGTACACAACCCCCCTTTCCAAAAAAGAACCCTTTGCTTTTTCTCATTGGACCAATAAATGTCCTTTGTAATAAATAATATTGTAATATTAGCTGCCACAATCCTATTACATTAACTAAGGCCTTTAAGTCAGCTAATAAGCTATAATGTATAGTGGGGAGGGTGTTTTTCAATATGACTGACCTGATTACTAGAATCACATATGGTCCCCGTATCACTCTGAGTGCTGAGACAGGAATATACAGAGAATTGATGGATGTGGCCAAAAAAATTGTTTCTTCACCAAATTAACTAGTCCCATTTGGAAAAAAATAACAACAACCCACAAACTGAGTGTGACACTAATAGCCTCTGGCATTGCAGGGTCCAAGCACCTAACCAGCAGGCCTGGCTTCATTGACCTAATAAAAGCTAAGTATATCCCCTTGGGTTCCTGAGCACTTCTAGAGCCTTCCCCAGTCCCAAAATTAACTTAAATCTGTGCCTGGTACAGATTTAATTCCAAATAGATCAAAGATAAAACTATAAATCCTAAAATTATAAAACTTTTAGAATAAAGGAGAAACCTTTGTTTACTGAATTAAACAAAGGGTTATTTTGTTTTGTTTTGGGACCACACCGGTAATGCTCAGGAATTACTCCTGGCTGTGTTCAGGAGACCATATGGGAGTGAATCTGGGTGAGCCTTGTACAAGGCAATCACCCTACCCACTATACTATATAGCCCCTAATCAAAGTTTTCTTATGCATGACACAAGATCATAATTCAATCTAATAAACAAACAAAAAAAAAATGAGTTTAGGGGCCAGAGAGATAGCATGGAGGTAGTGAGTTTGCCTTGCATGCAGAAGGATGGCGGTCGAATCCCAGCATCCCATATGTTACCCGAGCCTGCCAGGAGCGATTTCTGAGCATAGAGTCAGGAGTAACCCTTGAGCGCTGCTGAGTGTGACCCCAAAATACAAACAAATAAAAAAAAAAAACTGAGTTTAATTAAATTTTACTAGCGATAGCTCAATGAATTAAGTGCAAAGAGGGAGGCCTGGGTTCACTTGGTGCTGAATACTGCTGGGAACAATCTCCAATCACAGCCAGAAATAGGCCCTGTGAACTGCCCGTTGTAGCCTTTCCCTTAAACACACACACACACACACACACACACACACACACACACACACACACACACCAATCACAGCCAGAAATAGGCCCTGTAAACACACACACACACACACACACACACACACACACGAATCCCGGTGTCCCATATGTTCCTTCGTGCCTGCCAGGAGCTATTTCTGAGCAGACAGCCAGGAGTAACCCCTGAGCACCGCAGGGTGTGGCCCAAAAACCAAAAAAAAAAAAACAAAAAACAAAACAAAACACACATACACATACACACACACAACAGGGTGCTGGTCCAAGTGCTACTACAGGAGACCAACCTTGGTTTGATCACCAGCACACACATCACACACACACACACACAACAGGGTGTTGGTCCAAGTGCTACTACAGGAGACCAACCTTGGTTTGATCACCAGCATCCTGAGCCTGCCACAAAAGATCCCTGAGAGTAGAGCACAGCTGGGTGTGACCCAAAAACAAAACAAAAACTCCAGGGAGAGAGTAGTAATACAGCAAATAGGGTGTTTGCCTTACATGAGGTCGACTCAGGTTGGATCCTCAGCATCCCATATGGTCCCCTATGCCTGCCAGGAGTAATCGAGTGCAAAGCCAAGTAACCTCTGAGAGCCATTGGGTGTGGCACAGAAACAAAACAAAGAGAAGCATACTAGTCCCAAAACAATAGTCCAGCAAGTAGGGTGCTTGCCTTGCACACAGCTTGCACATAGCCCTAGCCCTGCCAGGAGTAATTCCTAAGTGCAACTAGGAGTTATCAATGAGCACTGCTGAGTATGGCTCCCCCCAAAAATCAAACATCAAAACAAAAAAATAAATATCCAAACTATCCAACAACTCAAGCCTAAAACTATTCTAAATGAAAAGAAGCTACCAGAGGATTAAATATTATCTAACTTAACTTGTATATAATTCAAGAAAATGTACACAAATCTTTAATGGTACAAACCATTTCAGTGCTTACTTGAAAGGAAATGAAGGTTTAGAGGAAGGGACTTAAGAGTACTCAAAACTTTTGGGGATAATGGAAATGCTTATTACTTTGTTTTCTTTTTTTTTTTTTTTGTGGTTTTTGGGTCACACCTGGCAGTGCTCAGGGGTTATTTCTGGCTCCAGGCTCAGAAATTGCTCCTGGCAGGCACAGAGGACCATAAGGGACGCCGGGATTCGAACCAATGACCTCCTGCATGAAAGGCAAACGCCTTACCTCCATGCTATCTCTCCGGCCCCTATTACTTTGTTTTCAAAGGTACATATGAATATCAAAATATTAAATGATATACTTTATATGTAGTATACAATAAATTAATTATATCTACTCTTAAAATTTTAAGAAAATAGGGCCCGGAGAGATATTATAGAGGTTAGACATTTGCCTTGCATGCAGAAGGACTATGGTTCAAATCCCAGCATCCCAGGAGCGATTTCTGAGCATAGAGCCAGGAGTAACCCCTGATCACTGCCGGGTATGACCCAAAAACCAAACACAGTCAACCTGAGTTTGATTCCCAGCATCCCATATGCCAACCCCCCCTTACCCTCACCCCAGCCTACCAGGAGCGATTTCTGAGTGCAGAGCCACGAGTACCTAAGTGCTGCTGAGCATGGCCCAAAAACAAACAAAAAATAAACATGTGGGGCAGGAGTAACAGTACAGCAGGTAGGGTGCTTGCCTAACATATAGTCAACTCAGGTTTGCTCCCTAGCACCCCATATCATCTTCTAAGCATTGCCAGGACTGCAGAACTAATACTGAAGCACAAAGTCAGGAATGACACCTGATTATCACTGGGTGAGGCTCAAAAATCCAACAAAAAATTAAAAAAGTAAACATGCAAGTGAGCAGAAAAACTTCCTTTAATATTTCACCAGAAATAGTTCCTAAAACATTTTAGAGGGGCCAAAGTGATTAGGCATTTGCCTTGTGGCTATACTCAGTTTAACCTGAGAAAAGCAAGTTCCTCCCAACACCAAATCATCATTAGAATGAATGGGCCCGGAGAGATAGCACAGCCGTTTGCCTTGCAAGCAGCCGATCCAGGACCAAAGGTGGTTGGTTCGAATCCCGGTGTCCCATATGGTCCCCCGTGCCTGCCAGGAGCTATTTCTGAGCAGACAGCCAGGAGTAACCCCTGAGCACTGCCGGTAGTGGCCCAAAAACCAAAAAAAAAAAAAAAGAAGAAGGTTAAAAACTATAGGGCCAGAGGCCAGAGCGATAGCGCAGCAGTACGGTGTTTGCCTTGCACGCGGCTGACCCAGAAGAGATCTTGGTTTGATCCCCAGTGTCCCATATGGTCTCCAAGCCAGGAGCAATTTCTGAGTGCAGTCAGGAGTAACCCCTGAGTGTCACCAGGTGTGGCCCAAAAACAACAACAACAAAACAAATAAAAACAAACCAAAAAAAAAAAAAAACAAAATAAAACCTATGGGAACAGAGAACAGTGGATTTCATTGTATGCAGCCTACCTGGGTTCAATCCCTGGAAACCTATATGGTCCTCTATTCCTTCTAGTAGTCATTCCTGAGTGCAGAGCTAGGAGTAACCCCTAAGCACTGCAAGATGTGGTCCAAAAACAAAAAATTAAAAACAAAAAAGATCCCTTCCCTTTCCTTCCCTCCCCTCCTCCCCTCCTCTCCTCTCTTCTCTTCCACTCTCCTCTCCTCTCCTCCACTCTCCTTTCCTCTCCTCTCTCTTCCTTTCCTCTCCCCTCCTCTCCTCTCCTCTCTTCTCTATCCCCCTCTCCTCTCTCCTCCTCTTCCAAAAAAAAAAAAAATATATATATATATAAAACATAGTTTTGTATAACTTAGTAATTACCTCTCCAAAAGGTATTTTGCAGCTGATCAAGAGAATATTCAAGATAATAAATGGATGGCTATGCCAAAAGCTACTAAACTTACTTGTACTGTGAGACATTTAGGTAGTTTCTAAGTTTTCATTATTTTAATAAAGTCTGTGCATATCTTTCATGATTTTGTCAGAATTCTGTGTGTGTGTGTGTGTGTGTGTGTGTGTGTGTGTGTGTGTGTGTGTGTGTGTGTGTGTGTTTAAGGGAGAGGCACGATAGCAAGGGGCCACTAGGGCTAAGGTGGCTTTTGATGCCAGGGGTCAAACTCAGTGCCTTGTGTATATGTGGCATATACTCCAGGCCTATGAAAAAGTTCCCTGCTCCCCAAATGTGTTTAATAAAGGGGTTTCCTTTCAAAAGGTTTCTTAAACAAGTTTCTAATTTGGATTTTGCATTACCCTGTCTTCATTTTAAGGGGTAAAGGTATAAAAGATCAAACTTCAGGGCTGGAGAGATAGCATGGAGGTAAGGCGTTTGCCTTTTATGCAGAAGGTCATCAGTTCAAATCCGGTGTCCCATATGGCCCCCCGTGCCTGCCAGGAGCAATTTCTGAGCACGGAGCCAGGAGTTTTCCCTGAGCACTGCGAGTATGACCCAAAAACCACAAAAAAAAAAAAAAATCAAACTTCACTCCCAAATCATAAATCTTCTATTCAAATCAACTCGCACTAAGATGAATTACTGGAATGGATTTATTATACCAGAAATATAGTTTCATATGAGACTAATCACAACCAAATTTCCAGCTCTACATTTTCTACACATCCATTCAATAACAGAAATTGGTACTTGAAATTCATAAGCACAGAGTCGTAGCCTACCTGCTAGTACAAGCCCAGGATCTCACTGCTAACCAGGAAAATTCAATTGGCAAATCAGCTTCCTGATAATGACACTTCTCCCAATGTATAAAACTCTCACCACTGAAAAATGAAGAAGGTAGCAAAGAGCACAGTCTCCAAGACCGATGAGTTCATCTGAGTAAATGTGTGCTCACCTACTATCTTGCGCACCAGGGAAGGCCGGTCTGTATCCAAATCTTTCTTCAGACTTTCCACAGGTGAACTCCGCCCTGAAGCTGGATAGAGAGAGGCATGCCACTTCTCAGGATCCCAGACACCATCACTACAGGTCAAAGAGTACCAACAGTTAGCACTTGCTCCCAGGAACTATTTATATGGTCTAGTTTCTAAACTTGTTCAGGTAAACACTTCTCAATATGAAACCTGGATGCTGCCACCAAAAAATTTTTCAAGATATAAATAAAAATATGACTATTAGGGTCCAGAAAGATAGTACAGCAGGAAGTGCACAAGACTTGCATGCAGCTGACTCAGGCATCCCATGTGACCTCTGCACACTGCTGGGTGAGACCCAAAGCAAATGGAAAAAAAAAAAAAAACCCAAAACTAGGGGCCAGAGAGATAGCATGGAGGTAAGGCATTTGCCTTGCATGCAGAAGGATGGTGGTTCTAATCCCACATCCTATCTGGTCCCCAGAGCCTGCCAGGAGTGATTTCTGAGCATAGAGCCAGGAGTAACCCCTGAGCGCTGCCAGATGTGACCCAAAAAAACAAAGACCCACAACTATTAATTCAGCAAAACTCTTTTTTTTTTTTTTTTTTTTTTTTTTTTTGGTTTTTGGGCCACACCCGGTAACGCTCAGGGGTTACTCCTGGCTATGTGCTCAGAAGTTGCTCCTGGCTTGGGGGACCATATGGGACACCGGGGGATCGAACCGCGGTCCGTCCAAGGTTAGCGCAGGCAAGGCAGGCACCTTACCTTTAGCGCCACCGCCCGGCCCCCCTCAGCAAAACTCTTGTTATTTATATAAAAGCAATAGTCACTTGAAAATCTGTGGCCAGTATTAAACATTTAGGAGAACTTGGGATCCAAAGAAATTATTGTAACTATGCTTTGACAACACAAAGACATGCTTTTAGAACCTCGATGGCGAACCTATGGCACGAGTGCCAGTGGTGGCACGCGAAGGCCTTGCAGCTGGCATGCGGCAACGGGAGGCAAGTGTGCCGGTGTCTGCTTTGCAGCTCACCTGGCAACAGGGCTGGACTGACCACTGGGAAGACCGGGCATTAAACGGCAGTTTGGGTACTCGGGCTCAAAAAGGTTAGCCATTACTGCTTTAGAATCATTACTCAGTTTACTGAACATTAATTATTACAAGGGAGAAAAACATCCTTTTAATCTCATCAGAAGTAGATCCTGTAATTCATGATGTTGACTTTTCTAAAATGTTTTGGGGCCTCCAGATCTGACAGTTCTCAGGGGTTTTTCCTGACTGTATATAGGGAAGCATGTGGTGGAAGGTATCTAATTCAAGGCCCCTTAGGCAAAACAGGCATTCCAGCCCTTGAATCTATCTCCCAAAATTTCTGTGCTTGATTTCATGTTTTCCCATAAGAACATATAGCTCTTAAGTACAGTAGCTTAACTAAAATTGTATTTTGTTTTGGGGGTCACACCCGGCAGTGCTCAGGGTTACTCCTTGCTGTCTGCTCAGAAATAGCTCCTGGCAGGCACAGGGAACCATATGGGACACCGGGATTCGAACCAAACACCTTTGGTCCTGGATCAGCTGCTTGCAAGGCAAACGCCGCTGTGCTATCTCTATCTCTCCGGGCCCTAAAATTGTTTTTTTTGTTGTTGTTTTTTTTTTTGGTTTTTGGGCCACACCCTGTGAGGCTCAGGGGTTACTCCTGGCTATGCTCTCAGAAGTTGCTCCTGGCTTCTTGGGGGACCATATGGGACGCCGGGGGATTGAACCGCGGTCCGTCCTAGGCTAGCGCAGGCAAGGCAGGCACCTTACCTCCAGCGCCACCGCCCGGCCCCTAAAATTGTATTTTTGACACCTTTGTTTTTCCCTAATGACTGGGTGGCAAGCTGTATACTGTGCAGTGCAGAAATATTTTTTGGTTTTTTTAGCCCTAGCTAAGCTCAGGGCTTACTCCTGGAAGGTGTGGGGGACTTTTATCTCTCTGGGACTGGGTGGTACAGATAAGTCTCAGAGTTTTCCTTCTGAGTTTACTGGTGCAGGTTCCAGAAGGAGCCTTAAAAGTGTAAAAGTCGGGCCCGGAGAGATAGCACAGCGGTGTTTGCCTTGCAAGCAGCCGATCCAGGACCAAAGGTGGTTGGTTCGAATCCCGGTGTCCCATATGGTCCCCCGTGCCTGCCAGGAGCTATTTCTGAGCAAACAGCCAGGAGTAACCCCTGAGCACTGCCGGGTGTGGCCCAAAAACCAAAAAAAAAAAAAGTGTAAAAGTCACTGGTTTAAAAGAATAAATATAGGGGCCCAGAGAGATAGCACAGCAGCGTTTGTCTTGCAAGCAGCCGATCCAGGACCAAAGGTGGTTGGTTCGAATCCCGGTGTCCCATATAGTCCCCCATGCCTGCCAGGAGCTATTTCTGAGCAGACAGCCAGGAGTCACCCCTGAGCACCGCTGGGTGTGGCCCAAAAACCAAACCCCCTCCCCCAAAAAAGGAATAAATATAGGGGCCAGAGAAATAGTATAAAGGTAGTGCGTTTGCCTTGCATGCAGAAGGACTGTGGTTCAAATGCTGGCATCCCATATGGTCCCCAGAGCCTGCCAGGAGCGATTTCTTAGCTTAGAGCCAGGAGTAATCCCTGAGCACTGCCAGGTGTGGCCCAAAAGCCAAAAACAAACAAACAAACAAAAAGAAAAATATAACCCATGGTGAGATCTCCTGGGTTCATGTCTTATTTCTGCTTTCAGATAATATACCACTGCTAACCAAGTTATTTTATAGTTTTATTTTCATCACCAGTTCAAAGACTTAATTTAACTGACTTTGTTAAATTTAAATGTATCTTATTTTTATTTATTTATGTATTTATTTTGGATTTGGGTTACACCCGGCAGCACTCAGGGGTTACTCCTAGCTCTACGCTCAGAAATCGCTCCTGGCAGGCTTGGGGGACCATATGGGATGCTGGGATTCAAACCACTGTCCTGCATGCAAGGCAAATGTCCTCCCTCCAAGCTATCTCTCTGGACCCTAATTTAGTATATGTGCTGCCAAAGCGAGCAATCTGGACCCTAATTTAAGTGTATCTTATAATTCACATCTTTAAATTAGTGGTTTAGAGCTACTCTTTAATCAATCTGAAAGAAAATGCAGTGAGTTATTATGCAATTATGCTCATGGCTTATTTGCAATTATATACAAAAAAGTACAACAAGGGGCCGAAGAGATAGCATGGAGGTAAGGTGTTTGCCTTTCATGCAGAAGGATGGTAGTTCGAATCCAGGCATCCCATATGGTCCCCCGAGCCTGCCAGGGGCGATTTCTGAGCGTAGAGGCAGGAGTAGCCCCTGAGCACTGCCGGGTATGACCCAAGAAAACAAAACAAAACAAAAAAAAGTACAACGAAAAAAGTAAAATGGGGCCTGGAGAGATAGGACAGTGGCCAAGCAGCCAATCCAGGACCTAAGGTGGTTGGTTCGAATCCCGGTGTCCCATATGGTCCACCGTGCTTACCAGGAGCTATTTCTGAGCAGACAGCCAGGAATAACCCCTGTGCGCCGCTGGGTGTGGCCCAAAAACCAAAAACCAAAAAAAAAAAAAAAAAAAAAGTAAAATGTCATTAGTTCTGAAATCTCCAGACTCATTATTTATCAACATTTTCCAAAACAATACAAGTCTTTTTTTTTTTTTTTTTTTGTGGTTTTTGGGTCACACCCGGCAGTGCTCAGGGGTTATTCCTGGCTCCAGGCTCAGAAATTGCTCCTGGCAGGCACGGGAGGACCATATATGGGACGCCGGGATTCGAACCGATGACCTCCTGCATGAGAGGCAAACGCCTTACCTCCATGCTATCTCTCCGGCCCCCAAAACAATACAAGTCTTAATTTCCTTAATTTACTGTTTAAAAAAGGTGACTAGAAGAAACAATTCCCAACCCCAAAATACCTGTCGTATTTTTCAGAGAGGCATGAAGGTCTCTGTTTGGAATGAGGGCACTCTTTTATATCCAAAAGTTCTTCCTAGAAAGAGAAATCAAAATGTGATTTTTTAAAACAGTATTAGGCCACTTAGGTATTTCATAGTTCCTATATAGTTCTACAACCTGGCAGTGCTCAGGGGTTCCTCCTTGCTCTGACCTCAAGAAATACTCTTGGTGGTGTTTGGAGGACCGTATGGGATGCTGGAGATCAAAACTGAATTGGCCACATGCAAAACAAACAGCCTCTCTCTGACCCCCGTATTTCATAATTCTATGATTTGATCCCAGGGGTAACACAAGAAGATACCCTGAACACAAAGCCAGAAATAGCTCCTGAGCACTGTCAGGTGTGGCTCAAAACACAAAAGTAAAATTAAAAAATAAAAAGTAAGTTTATATTCGGCCAGAGTGAAAGCACAGCAGTAGGGCTTTTGCCTTGCAAGCTTCTGACCAGGGATGGGCCCAAGTTCAATCCCCAGTATCCCATATGGTTCCCTGAGCCTGCCAGGAGCAATTTTTGAGCACAGAGCCAGAAGTAACCCAAGTGTCCCCAGGTGTGGCCCAAATAAACAAACAAACAAAAAAAAAAAAGTAAGTATATGGGGGCCAGAGAGATAGCATAGCAGTAGGGTGTTTGCCTTGCACGCAGTTAATTCAGAACAGATGGTGGTTCGAATCCCAGCATCCCATCTAGTCCCCATGCCTGCCAGGAGAGATTTCTCAGTGCAGAGCCAAGAGTAACCCGAGTGCCATCAGGTATGACCCAAAAATCAAAAACCAAAAAAAAAAAAAGTATATGGAGCAGAAAACAGTACAGCAGATAGAGTGCTACCCTTGTGAACCCTGCTACCAAATATTGTCCACAAATATCAATCCCCGGCAACAAATATGATCTAAATATCAGAATGAGTTATCACTGAGCACAGAGTTAGGAATAAATCCTGTTTTGGCCCAAAAGTAAGAACAAGCAAAACCCCCAAAACTGGTGCCAGAGCAATAGTACAGCAGGCTGGGCATTTGCCTTGCATGCAGCTAATCCAGGTTTGGTCCCCAGCATCCCATATGGTCCCCTAAGAACTGCCAGGAGCAATTTCTGAGTGCAGACACAGGAGTAAGCACTGAGAAACACTGAGTGTGGTCCCAACCCCAACTCACCCTGCAAATAACCTATACCCAGAGCAAGGTTCTATTTTTTTTTTTTTTTTTTTTTTGGTTTTTGGGTCAGATCCAACAGCACTCAGGTTACTTCTGGCTCTACACTCAGAAATCGCCCTGGCAGCTTTTTTGTTTTTGGGTCACACCTGGCAGCGCTCAGGAGTTCCTCATGGCTCTATGCTCAGAAATAGCTCCTGGCAGGGTCAGGGGACCATATGGGATTGCCAGGATTCAAACCACGGTCCGTCTGCATGCAAGGCAAATGCCCTACCTCCATGCTATCTCTCCAGGCCCCCAGAGCAAGGTTCTTAAAAGAAGCTTGAAAATAATTTCAACTGCAAATTTCTTGTTAAAATATATTCTCATAAATCTGTTCAATTATATGGTTATATTCCACAACAATAAAGGGTCATGAATGCATAGGTGCTTAGGGATTTTAGCACTCTTAAACTATATTTAAGGAATTTTTTTTTTTTTTTTTTGTTTTTGGGCCACACCCAGCGTTGCTCAGGAGTTACTCCTGGCTGTCTGCTCAGAAATAGCTCCTGGCAGGCATGGGGACCATATGGGATGCCGGAATTTGAACCAACCACCTTAGGTCCTGGATCGGCTGCTTGCAAGGCAAACGCCACTGTGCTATATCTCTGGCCCCTTTAAGGGATATTTAAGACATAATTTTTAATGGGTACCAAGTAGAAAGGAAATAAAACATCAACAAATTAGGCTGGAGAAATAGTACAGTGAGCGAGTAGGGCATTTGCACAGTTGACCTAGGTTCAATCCCCAGCATCCTATCCTGTCCCTCAAACACTGCCAGGAGTAATTCCTGTGTGCAGAGCCAGGAGTAAAACCCAAGCATCACTGGGTGTGGTCTGTCCAAAAAAAAAAAAAAAAAAAACCTACATCAAATGCTTATATAACATTTATTTTGATTAACATTTCTCCTATTAACTTTTTTTTTGGTATGGGATCTACTTATAACTTTTTCCCCCAAAATCATTTAAGAGTAAATTAGGTAAGTCATGGTCCTTTACCTTTAATGCTCTTTCCTTTTAGTGGGGACTTTTGTTTGTTTTAGGGCCATACCAGTCTATGCACACAGTTTACTCCTGGCTCTCTCTGAGCTAGGGAAACAATATGGGATGGTGGGGATTGAACCCAGGCTGCCCATGTGCAAGGCAAGTGCTATACCCACTGTACTCTCTCTCTGGTCCCTGAATACAGATTCTCTTTTACAGTCTCTTTCTTACTGGTTCCCTGAGGGAATAATTAAGATCTACAGAAAATGATCCCATCTTCCTAAAGTCTGTACTTAACCACATTCACTTCCCATGCATAGAAAAGAAGCAAATGCAACACATACAAGTGCATTAGGGTACCAGAGCTTACTTCTGTAACTTGGTTGAAAAGGGCTGTCAGGTTTAAAATGTTTTTATTTAAGGGGCTGGAGAGATAGCACAGTGGTAAGGCGTTGCCTTACATGTAGCTAACATAGAATGGACCACAAACCCTGGTTAGAATTCTGGCATCCTGGGGCCGGAGAGATAGCATGGAGGTAGGGCTTTTGCCTTGTGTGCAGAAGGACGATAGTTCGAATTTCAGCATCCCATATGGTCCCACGTGCTTGTCAGGAGCGATTTCTGAGTGTAGAGCCAAGAGTAACCCCTGGGCACTACCAGGTGTGACCCAAAAACTCAAAAAAAAAAAAAAAAAAAAGAATTCTGGCATGCCATATGGTCCCCTGAGTCTGCCAGGTTCGACTTCTGAGTGCAGAGCCAGGAGTAACCCCTGAGCTTACCCCTGGTGTGACCCAAAAACCAAAAAAAAATGTCTTTACAACACCAGTTTGTAAATTTTATGAGTTTCAGGTAGTCAGTTTATACATCAACATCTGTATATACTACTCTATACTTATGATCAAGTCTCTTAACATAATCCATTTCTTCTGGCAATCACTATTTTTCTTCTAGTTTTTCCCTTTATATGTTTATCTAATTACAAATGATACAATAAATCATCTTTTTTCTTTCTCCCTTCTGCCTTTTGTCATTTAACATAATATCCCCTAGATACATCAGACTTCAACTTTATTTTTTTAAATATGTGAGTAGTAGTCTATTGTTTATATATACCATGTCTTTTTTGTTTGTTTTTTGTTTTTGGGTCACACCTAGGGGTGCTCAGAGTTACTCCTGGTTCTACGCTCAGAAATCACTCCTGGCAGGCATGGGAGACCATATGGAATGCCTGGATTCGAACCACTGTCTATCCTGGATCGGCTGCTTGCAAGGCAAACACCCTTCCGCTGTGCTATCTCTCCGGCCCCTACATACAGATGGTATATCAGTCAATTTCAAATTCTTGGCTATTGTGAAAGCCATGAGCATGGCATTCTTTACAAGCTTTCGTATTGTTTGAAAAATACCCCCAAAAAAGGATTAGTTGAATCATAATGCATTTCTATTTTCTTTTGTTTGTTTGGGTTTTTTGTTTTTGTTTTTGTTTTTGGTTTTTGGTTTTTGGGTCACACCCGGCAGTGCTCAGGGGTTACTCCTGGCTCTATGCTCAGAAATCGCTCCTGGCAGGCACGGGGGACCATATGGGACGCCGGGATTTGAACCACAGACCTTCTGCATGAAAGGCAAATGCCTTACCTCCATGCTATTTCTCCAGCCCCTTTCTTTTCTATTTTCATACTTCTGAGTTTTTCTTAATGGTTGCACCAATAGCACAACAGAGTTGCACATCACCAGCACCTGTCTTTTAACAGCTATTTTCACAAGTGTGAAGTGACAGATCATTGTTTTGAATGGCAGTCCCCGAATAATGAGATGCTAAACAGCTTTTCACATGACTACTGGTGACCTGTGTATGTCTTATTTTTTAGAGATCCTCAGAAAAACTGTCACTTTTCTAGAAACAGTTATCAGTGACACTTATTTAATCTGTCTCTCCAGATTTCCAGTTTTATCAAGTGACCCAGAAATGTCTTTTATTACTATTTGGTCTTAAGGCCACAGATTACGCTCAGGGCTTATTCCTGGTTCTGCACTCAGGGATCACTCCTGATGATGCTCAGAGGACTGACTACACTATGTGCTGGGAGCTGAAGTTGGGTAGGGTGTGTTCAAGACGAGTGTCCTACCTGCTGTACTATCTGAGTCATCCTTCGTTAAAATTTGTTTTAAAATATGGGCTGGAGCAAATATTTTAAAAGTGTATATATAGGGCCCGGAGAGAGAGCACAGCAGCGTTTGCCTTGCAAGCAGCCGATCCAGGACCAAAGGTGGTTGGTTCGAATCCCAGTGTCCCATATGGTCCCCCATGCCTGCCAGGAGCTATTTCTGAGCAGACAGCCAGGAGTAACCCCTGAGCATCACCGGGTGTGGCCCAAAAACCAAAAAAAAAAAAAAAAAAAAAAAGTGTACATATATAAATATATATATTTAAAGTATGAAGTATAGCAGGCAAGGTGCTTGCCTTTGCCTGTGGCAGACTCAGGTTCAATCCCTGGCACCTCATATGGTACCAAGTCTGCTAGCAGTGATTCCTGAAAGTAGACCTAGAAATCCTGAGTTCATCGGGATGTGGTCCCAAAACCACCAAAAAATTGTTTTTAAATAGGAACCATACCTGGTAGGGCTTAAACAAAATCAAGAAAAATTTTGCCTCAATTTATCTTCTGAATGATTCATGCCCATGGCAATCTTTATTTTTTCAATTCTGACTCTCCATAGTTTTGTAACACCAGCTACCATACCCAGACCTCATTTAAGGCAAGAGCTCAATTTCTGAACTACATTCCCTGCCTGCACTTTATTATTTACCAGATAGTACTCGGTATCACTCTATAAAGACAAGCTTCTCAGCTTCTCCTGTTTATGTACCTATTTATTATCAGCAGGACAGAGATCCCTAGTTTTTCCACTGTTCTATAAGTCATTAATGTCTTATTTTGATTCTCAAAATGAACCATATTTAGCTAGTGGGATTCTCAAGGTGGTTTCTGTGTTCTTTTGACACATTCCATCATTTTTTTTTTTTTTTTTTTTTTTGGTTTTTGGGCCACACCCGTTTGATGCTCAGGGGTTACTCCTGGCTATGCACTCAGAAGTCGCTCCTGGCTTGGGGGGACCATATGGGACGCCGGGGATCGAACCGCGGTCCGTCCTAGGCTAGCGCTTGCAAGGCAGACACCTTACCTCTAGCGCCACCTTCCCGGCCCCACATTCCATCATTTTAAAATTTATTTTTATCATCTTGTTTGTTTTGGGGGGGCCATATCTGGCTGTACTCAGGACTTGCTCACAATTCTGCACTCAGAGATCACACCTGGCAGTACTCAGGGAACCATATGGGTGTCCAGGACTGAATACAGGCCAGCCAGGAGCAAGACAAGAGTCCTACTCTGCTATACTATCTCTCTAGATCCCCAGAATTTTTTAAAAAACACTTCCTTACTTTTGGATTTAGATTGCACTCATACTGCAGTAGTCCTAAAGTTCACCCTTGTCCTGAAAAACAATTTTTTTTTACTTTAAGTGATTAATGGCATTAGAAACCAAAATCTGGGAACCGACTGCTCATTTGCCTCTAGGGCAGGGATCTGAAACTCAATTTACCTGGGGGCCGCAGGAGGCAGGGTGGGGTGAGACAGGGCCGCATAAGGGATTTCGCTTACCAAATAATCGCAATAAATTCACATTAGTAAGAAAAAAAAAATCGCAAAAGATCACATTAAACATTTGCATACCCCAATCAGAACTGCTCGGGATAAGCGAATGTTTAATGCGATTTTTTTCTTACTAATGCGATTTTTATTGCGATTATTCGGCAAGCGAATAATAGCGAATATTGCGATGTTTGAAGGCCGGCCGCAGGCCACAAAATGTTGTACGGAGGGCCACAAACGGCCCATAGGCCGCAAGTTTGAGACCCCTGCTCTAGGGTCTTTTAGTAGAACTAGAAATTATAAGCATGTAAATAAGTATTATATAACCATATCCACTTACATGCAAGCATTTACACATAATTCATTGCTTCCTTTTTTATTTTTATTTTTATTTATTTATTTATTTTTTGGTTTTTGGGCCACACCCAGCGGTGCTCAGGGGTTACTCCTGGCTGTCTGCTCAGAAATAGCTCCTGGCAGGCACGGGGGACCATATGGGACACCGGGATTCGAACCAACCACCTTTGGTCCTGCATCGGCTGCTTGCAAGGCAAACGCCACTGTGCTATCTCTCCGGGCCCTGCTTCCTTTTTTTATATACTTATATACATTTTCCACAAATTCATCTACAGGAATCAACCATTGCACATAAATAAATATACCATGAATTCAATATACTCAATGTACTGAATCATCAAAATGCTTTATCTGTGATTACAAAAAGCCTTAGGGACAATTGACCATTTAATTTTGAAACTAAAACACCAATAAAACATTTGTCTTCATTTAGAAATTATACCTTAATTGGGTAGATATTTAAAAATATTTTAGAAGTCTGAGAAACAAAATCCAAATACCAGAAAATACCTACACTACTAGAACTTTTGAAAAAATGGTCAAAGTAGGCACATGTGTTGCCTGGGTACATGGTACCTGAGCATGTACTCTTGAGTATTCTTGAGATGTGCACTTTCCTACTTTAACTTTGGGGTGTGTATTGGACTCTTTCCACTTTTGGAGAAACCTGTGCTCTCTCTTGAGTGTGATACTCTCTTATCTTCTCCCACACAGCTGATGAAAATGTAAAATAGAACTGTTGTGGAAGTTCATTGTGCTATGACCCCCAATTCATTATGCCATGACCCAATTTTACTCCTAGGTATATACCAGAGGGAATTAAAAAGTACATCGACGCAGAAACCTGCAAGCAAATGCTATAGCAGCATTTTTCAAGAAAGGTAAGTAGAAACAACTGATATAGCTACAGACAAGTGCAGTTGGCAAACTCCATACAATGATTATTTGACAATAAGTAAACTACTGACATATGCTACCACATGAACCTTGAAGACACTATTTTTTTTTTTTTTTTGGTTTTTGGGCCACACCCGGCGGTGCTCAGGCTGTCTGCTGAGAAATAGCTCCTGGCAGGCACGGGGGACCATATGGGACACCGGGATTCGAACCAATCACCTGAGGTCCTGGATTGGCCGCTTGCAAGGCAAACATGCTGTGCTATCTCTCCAGGCCCTGAAGACACTTAAGAAGCTATGTGTAGGGGCCGGAGAGATAGCATGGAGGTAAGGTGTTTGCCTTGCATGCAAAAGGACAGTGGTTCGAATCCCGGCATCCCATATGGTCCCCCGAGACTGCCAGGAGCGATTTCTGAGCACAGAGCCAGGAGTAACCCCTGAGCACTACCGGGTGTGACTCAAAAACAAAAAAAAAAAAAAAAAAATTTATATATATATATATATATATATAAGAAGCAGCTATGTGTAACAGGTTAGTCACAGAGTACATAACTTTTTTTTAGGGAAGGTGGGTGGATACCTCCATGTAGTGCTGAGGGCTACCAGGAACATACCTTCTGGTGTTTGGGGAACCATATGGTGATATGGTGCTGGGGATTGAATCTGGGGCCCAGTCCTTAAAGTTTTCTTTTTGTTGTTGTTTTGTATTTTGGTTGTCACACCCGGCAGTGCTCAGGGGTTCCTCCTGGCTGTATGCTCAGAAATCACTCCTGCAGGCTTGGGAAACCATATAGAATGCTGGTATTTGAACTGCCGTCCTCTGCATGCAAGGCAAACACCTACCTCCATGCTATCTCTCCAGCCTAAAGTTATTTTCTTAACTCTTTATGATTCTTTACTATAATACTCAAAATAGCAAAACTCAGTGACAGAAAAAACAATAGTTCCCCCCAAAAATGGGATAATGATAACTACTATAGGATACCAGATTTTTTGGAAATATTATTTGAAAATATTCTAGAGTTGATAGGTGAAAACTTGAATTTTCTAAAAATCATTTAATGTTACACTTCAAAAAGGGTGAATAACATCAACAAAAAATAAAAACACTGGGGCCGGAGAGACAGCATGGAGGCAGGGTGTTTGCCTTGCATGCAGAAAGACAGTGGTTCGAATCCCAGCATCCCATTTGGTCCCCTGAGCCTGCCAGGAGTAACCCGAGTGCTGCCAGTATGATCCAAAAAAAAACAAACAAAAAAAAGACTTACTGCTGTTAACTGCAGATTGAATAATGCCATCCATATCACATAAACAAATAATAACTTTTTTTGTTTTTGTTTTTGGGCCACACCCGGTGATGCTCAGGGGTTACCCCTGGCTATGCGCTCAGAAGTCGCTCCTGGCTTGGGGGACCATATGGGATGCCAGGGGATCGAACTGCAGTCCGTCCTAGGCTAACGCTGGCAAGGCAGACACCTTACCTCTAGCACCACTGCGCTGGCCCACAAATAATATCTTTTAACTTGACTAGAGATACAGCTCAATTGGATGAGCATGTGTGTTGCATGTATGAGACCTGAGTTGGATCCCTGACACTGAAAAGGTCTCTAGGCACCTCTGGGGTGAATTCCCCAAGCACAAGAGTTGGGAGGAGCCTCTGAGCACTGAATGTGAGGGGAAAATATCTTAACTTTCCCTCCCACAGTGTTCTAGTATTATGTTATTGTTTTCAGATGCACAGCATATCTAAGGTATCAATAAATGCTCAAGTGATGGACTGTACAAACTTGATAAGTCTGAAAGGGTACAAGATAGAGCAGTCAAGCAGTTATACAATGGAACTTGACAAAGCAGCAGCATCTTTGGCCAAGGAGTACAGCACACTTGTCTGAAGAGAATGAAGAGCTATTTTTCATTAATAGACCGAGAACTGGGAAAACAATACAATTCTTATACTATAAAAGCTGCTGGGAATAACTTTTAAGTATCTAGGTAAAACTATACTTACTGTGGTTGAAAGCTGGGCTTCTTAAACCCAGCTTCAAGCCTTAAGAAGTACAAGATCCCTGAAGCCAATTTATGCATTTGTGCACTTTCTGCAGGGAGTATTCATACCTTAAAAAAATGGCCAATGGGAGGGGCCGGAGAGATAGCATGGAGGTAAGTTATTGGTTCGAATCTCAGCATCCCATATGGTCCCCCGAGCCCGCCAGGAGCGATTTCTGAGCATAGAGCCAGGAGTAACCCCTGAACGCTGCCGGGTATGACCCAAAACAACTAAAAAAGAAAGAAAAAATTCCCAGTGGGACTGACACTCTCTCTCTCTCTCTCTCTCTCTCTCTCTCTCTCTCTCTCTCTCTCTCTCTCCTCTCTCTCTCCCACTCACTCTCTCTCTCACCTCTCTCTCTCCTCTCTCTCACTCTCTCTCTCTCTCTCCTCTCTCTCTCTCTCTCTCTCTGAATAAGAGTAAAAAAATGCTCAATGGATCTTGAAGAGACTTAGTACATTTTGGGTGGGGGGTGGTCACTGGTCACACCTGGTGGCGCTCAAGGGTTACTCCTGGCTTTGTGCTCAGAAATCTCTCCTGGCAGGCACACAGACCATATGGGATACAGGATTTCAAAGCACTGTTTGTCCTGGTTCATCTGTCCTGGTTCAGCTGCCTGTAAGGCAAATGCCCTACCACTGAGCAATCTCTCCGGCCCAACGCTTAGTACTTTTAAAAGGATGATGGGGGGTGGGGCCGATGAGGTGGTGCTAGAGGTAAGGTGTCTGCCTTGCAAGCGCTAGCCAAGAAAGGACCTCGGTTCAATCCCCCAGCGTCCCATGTGGTCGTCGTCCTCCCACCCCATGCCTGCCAGGAGCAATTTCTGAGCACTGCTGGGTGTGACCCAAAAACCACACACACACACACACACACACAAAAAGGATGATGGGCCTGAGAGAGTAAGATAGTACAGTAGGTGGGTATTTGCCTTGCACACAGCTGACCCCAGTTCAATTCTTGGCATCTCGTATGGTCCCGAGGACCTCCAGGACTAATTCTTGAGTGTAGAGCCAGAAGTAACTTCTGAGCATCATTGCTGGGTGTGATGCCTCCCCCCAAAAAAGTATTATGCTCCTTGGGTTGGAGCAATAATAAGTGGGCGGGGCACTTGCCTTACGCGTGGCTGGCCCTAGTTTGAACCTTGGTGTCCCACGTGATTCAAGTTTGATAGGAGTGATCCCTGAGCAAAGAGCCAGGAGTCAGCCCTGAGACCTGCCAGATGTGGCCCCCAAAAAAAACAAACAAAAAATTCTTTTTCAAAAAAAAGAAAAAGGAAAGGAAAGGAAAGAATTATGTTTCTGAAAATGTGACCAACTCTACCTGGAATTTAGAGGGAAATGAGAAAGATTCTCATTGGGATTAGGGAGTTAAATCTATTATTTTATGATGACATCCTAAAATATATGATGGCTATCAGCAGCCCAAGAGAGGATTCCTCCATCTAGGTGAGAAAGAAAGAAACCATGAGCTAAGTTTATACAAACTTTATACTCTTTCCTCAGCTATCTGTGTGCCAGGCAGATACTACTTGGATCATTTACCTCAGTCTCAAGAGAAATGAAATTTTTTTTTTTTTTTGGTTTTTGGGTCACACCCAGCAGTGCTCAGGGATTACTCCTGGCTCTAATGTTCAGAAATCGCCCCTGGCAGACACAGGGGACCATATGGGATGCCGGGATTCGAACCACCCATCCATCTGCATAAAGGCAAACACTTTACCTTCATGCTATCTCTCTGGCTCCAGAAATGAGTTTTTTTTTGTTTTTTTTTTTTGGTTTTTGGGCCACACTCGTTTGACACTCAGGGGTTACTCCTGGTTATGCGCTCAGAAATCGCCCCTGGCTTGGGGGGACCATATGGGACTCCGGGGGATCGAATTGCGGTCCGTCCTATGCTAGCGCTTGCAAGGCAGACACCTTCCTCTAGCGCCACCTTCCCAGCCCCAGAAATGAGTATTTTTAACTTGTCTTCTCACAAAAGACCTTACCAGTAATTATTCCAGAATATAAATCTCCTTTTGGGATATTTTCTTTTTATTTTTTTTTCCTTTTGGGATATTTTCAAAGAAAGCCTTCAACTTTGGCTAAAGACAAAACACTTGGTAAATGCCAATCCTGAGATGGGCATGTTCCTCTCCTTTTAAATATTTCAGTGAGGAATGTGAGATTAGACTTTTGTATTCCAAACACCCACAGGAACGCCCACAAAACTTTTTAGTAAAATAAGCATCTGAATAAGAAAAGAACAAGTTTCTGAGTCCTATTTTGTTATTGCTTTGTTTTTTATTTCAGGCACTGTGACTGAGTCCTACTTTTTGCACAGGTTGCTAAAACCTGAGCCTTAAAGAAAAGTGGCCAATAGCCTAGTCACACACCCGGGGAATTATGAATATCATTTCCCCCCTGTAATAGGGATCAAACCCAGAATCACATACATGTTAGTAAATTCTTTATCCCTGAATCAGATCTCTGGCTCTTTTTTTTTTTTTTGCGGGGGTGGGGGTGTCATTCCCAGGGGCGTGCTCAGAAATCGCTCTTGGGGCCCGGAGAGATAACATGGAGGTAGAACATTTGCCTTGCATGCAGAAGGTTATTGGTTCAAATCCCGGCATCCCATATGGTCCCCTGAGCCCGCCAGGAGTGATTTCTGAGCAAAGAGCCAGGAGTAACCCCTGAGTGCTGACAGGTATGACCCAACCCCCTCCCCAAAAGAAAGATACTGCTGAAATCAGTTTATTAAAAAATACCTGCTAAGATTATTAAATGTAGGGCAGGAGAGTTACTACAGAAAGTAGGATGTTAGCCTTGCACCTGGCTGATCCACGTTCTAACCCCAGTATCCCACAAGGTCCCCTCCCCCAAGATCTTCCAGCAATAATTCCTGAGAACGGAGCCAAACTTGACACCTGAGAATCACTAGGTGTGACCAGAAAACAAAGTTATTTAATATATATCTTTATCATGAAAAACTGACAACCACGGAGAGATAGCACAGCGGCGTTTGCCTTGCAAGCAGCCGATCCAGGACCAAAGGTGGTTGGTTCAAATCCCGGTGTCCCATATGGTCCCCCGTGCCTGCCAGGAGCTATTTCTGAGCAGACAGCCAGGAGTAACCCCTGAGCAATGCCGGGTGTGACCCAAAAACCAAAAAAAAAAAAAAAAAAGAAAAACTGACAACCTAACTGATTTTTTTTTTTAATTTTTGAGCCACTGTATATGTTGTTCCAAGTACTGTCAAGGGTCACTCCTGATCAATACTGGGTATGGTCCCAAATCCAAAAAAAAATTTAAAAAAAGATTTCCTGAAGATAATAATACCAATTCATAAGTCAAGTTAATAAAGAACACCAAGCTCAGGTAATTCTACATTTCAAAATGCATGACTAATGTTTGTCAGTAACAGGTTCAATGTCCTCTTAATTCCTACCCAAATGGCAGGTGGCAGCATTTAATAGGGAGTTAGTGGCAAAAGATCGAAATATGTGGTATAAGAAAAATCAATTTGGGACCGGCGAGACAGCATGGAGGTAAGGGATTTACCTTCCATCCTTCCATGCAGAGGGACGGTAGTTTGAATCCCAGCATCCCATATGGTTCCCCGTGCCTGCCAGGGGCGATTTCTGAGCTTAGAGCCAGGAGTAACCCCTGAGTGCTGCTGGGTGTGACCCATAAACCAAAAAAGAAAATCAATTTGTTGGCTTGCTCTTCAATCCTGTGTTCTCCCTTGAACACATTTTTTTCTGTTTTGGTTTGGTTTTTTGGGGGGCCACACCTGGCAGCGGTACTCAGAGATCACTCCTGGCTCGGCTCTCAGAAACTGCTCCTTGGCAGGCTCGGTGGACCATATGAGATGCTGGGAATTGAACCCAGGTACATCCCAGGTCAGCCGTGTTCAAGGCAAATGCCCTACTGCTGTGCTACCGCTCCAGCCACACTTGAACAAATTTCTTTGCTTGCCTATTTCTATTCTGGAAAAGCCTGTGTTCTTCTTGTACACTTCTTCCTTTCCCTCCCTTCCTCCCTTCTTCCCTACCTTCCTCCCTCCCTCCCTCCCTTCCTTCTGGAAAAGCCTATGTTCTTTCTTGTACACTTTCTTCCTTTCTCTCCCTCCCTTCCTTCCTGCTCAGAAACTGTTCCTGGCAGGAGATCTGGGGACCATATGGGATTTCAGGATTCAAACCACCACCACCAATACTGGGTCAGCTGCATGCAAGGCAAATATCCTACTGCTGTGCTCTCTCTCTGGCCCCCCCTCACATCTTTCTAAGTAAATTTTAGTTAATACTATCTTGCTTCACATCACACGCGCACACACACACACACCCCATTTTATTCACTTAAAGAAAAATCTTGAATCTTAATGCAATGACCTCTACTTTGGAAATCAAGCAGAAGACAGCATCACTACTAATAATGTGCCTCTGGAACTTGCACACAGGAACCTTGATGAAGGTAAGAAAAAGTTGGGTCTCAGAGGCTAGAGAAATAGCACAGCGGAAGGGCATTTGTTTCCCATGCGACAGACTTGGGTTCAATCCCTGGCATCCCATATGGTCTCCAGAGCAATATCAAGAGTACCTTCTGAGTTCGAGCTAGGACTAACCCCTGACTATCACCCAATGTAGCCCAAACCCATCCTCCCAAAAAACTTGAGTCTAAAAGATTTTCCAAATATAAAGCATTACTGCTCCCTATTTCCTAGACAAACTTGACTCAATCAGAATTTCTTAAAGGACTCAAAGTCTGGCTCTGCCTCTAGAATTTCTGATTAGATTACCTTCAATATGAGGCATAAAATTTTTTTTGGACTGGGGGGGGGGGGTTGTTCAGGAGCTCTGGTCCACAATGCTGAGGCTCTCCAGTGCAGGTGGTGGACAGCATGCATCCTACTCACTGTACTATCACCTCAACTGGGCCTTGAGAGTTTCTACTTCCAATAAGTTATCAGATGATGCGAAATTCTAGTTCGGGTACCTTACTGTGAGAATCAAAGTTTTCAGCTACTGATCCATAAGTGTCAAATCCATCCATGGCTTTTAACCACTGATCTAAACCACTTGATCTTTGGGACTACTTATAGTAGGTAGGTGCAGGGGTCTCAAACTCAATTTACCTGGGGGCCGCAGGAGGCAAAGTCGGGGTGATCCTTGAGTGCAAAGTCAGTAGTAAGCCTTGAACACTGGGGAGTGTGACCCAAACAACTAAAACAAAACAAAAAAAGGTTCCTCTAGGACAGGGCCAAAAAATGTTGTACGGACGTGTCTCGAGTTTGAAACCCCTGAGGTAGGGTGTTTGTCATGCATGCAGCAGACCCAGGTTGTATACCAAGCATTCCATATGGTCCTCCACACTCACCAGGAGTAACCGATGAGCATCAAAAGGTGTGACCCCCCCCAAAAACGAACAAACAAACAAAAAAAATAAGCCATTTAATCATTTTTTTGGTTTTTGGTCACACCAGGCATCGCTCAGGGATTACACCTGGCTCTACACTCAGAAATCACTGTTGGCAGGCTCAGGGGACCATATGGGATGCCGGGATTCGAACCACCGACCTTCTTTCTGCATGCAAGGCAAATGCCCTACCTCCATGCTATCTCTCTGGCCCCACCATTTAATCTTTGATTTTTTTTTTTTTTTTTTTTTTTTTTTTTGGTTTTTGGGCCACACCCGTTTGACGCTCAGGGGTTACTCCTGGCTATGTGCTCAGAAATCGCCCCTGGCTTGGGGGGACCATATGGGACGCCGGGGGATCGAACCGTGGTCCTTCCTTGGCTAGCGCTTGCAAGGCAGACACCTTACCTCCAGCGCCACCTACCCGGCCCCTAATCTTTGATTTTTGTTTTGGGATCACAGATGGTGGTGAACCAGACTTACTCCTGCCTGAACTCAGGGGACCAAAAGAAGGTGCCAGAGATCAAACTTGGGTCATGTGTACAAGAGACAAGTGCCCACTGTACTCTCTCCAGCCTCTTGATTTTTTTGTTTTTGTTTTTGAGCTATAACAAGCAGTGATCAGGGGTTACTCCTGGCTCTTCACTCAGAAATCACTCCTGGCAGACTCAGGGGACCAGATGGGATGCCGGGAATCGAACACGGGTCCGTCCTGGTTCGGCCATGTGCAAGGAAAACACCTTACCACTGTGCAATCTCTCTCTAGCCCCTCTATTCTTGATTTTTAAGGTGTGACTTCAACTACTTCTGAGTCCTCTAACTAATCCAATCGTTTTGTAAATCAACATTTAAATATTATTACCAAAACTTAACTTTCAAGCTTATCTCACCTGGCAAAATAGACTTGAAGGAATTTATAAATTAAGGACTCTCCCTGACCGTCCATAAAAGAAAAATTAAAGGTTTAAGACCCTCAGATGGCAGGTGCATATGGTAAGCCCAGTTAGAACCATTCCAATTAGTCATTTCAGAGGCTTAGGGGAGTACCCAGTATGCATCTAAATTTAGTTCCTTAACATAAATGAAAGCATAATGGATACCAGCTGAACTCTGAGAATGGAACATCTGAGCTGCTTGACTTCATTAACACCATATATCAATTTCTCCAAAGATTAAAGTCTTGCTACTTACTACTCACGGAGACCATCAGTAAGGGCACACCTGGGAGTTACCAAAAAAAAAAAAAAAAAATCTCTGAGGCAGGAGAGATAGCACAGCAGCGTTTGCCTAGCAAGCAGCCGATCAAGGACCTAAGGTGGTTGGTTCGAATCCCAGCGTCCTATATGGTCCCCGTGCCTGCCAGGAGCTATTTCTGAGCAGACAGCCAGGAGTAACCCCTGAGCACCGCCGGGTGTGACCCAAAAACCAAAAACCAAAAAAAAAAAAAAAAAAAAAAAAGCAACAATATAATAATATCCAAACATAGTAGAAACCAGGGCCAGGAGGATTGGTTCATGGTAAGAAGCTTACTACGCAATAAAGAAAAAAATAAGAGGGAAATTCTCAAAAAGAGTCTCAGAAAAAAAGTCTATAGATCTTTTTTTGTCAGTGTTAATCAAATTTATTAAAAAACAAACAAACAGGGGCTGGAGAGATAGCATGGAGGTAAAGCGTTTGCCTTTCATGCAAGAGGTCATCGGTTCGAATCCCAGCGTCCCATATGGTCCCCTGTGCCTGCCAGGAGCAATTTCTGAGCATGGAGCCAGGAGTAACCCCTGAGCACTGCCGGGTGTGACCCAAAAACCACAAAAACAAACAAACAAACAAACAAACAACAGCAGTTTCAAGCAAGGAAATAAAATCAAATAGCTGTATGGATTAAGAATATTATTTCTGGGGGCCGGGAAGGTGGCGCTAGAGATAAGGTGTCTGCTTTGTAAGCGCTACCAAGGAACGGACCACGGTTCGATCCCCCGGCGTCCCATATGGTCCCCCCAAGCCAGGGGCGATTTCTGAGCACATAGCCAGGAGTAACCCCTGAGCGTCAAATGGGTGTGGACCAAAAACCAAAAAAAAAAAAAAAAAAAAAAAAAAAAAAATATTATTTCTGGGCTGGTGAGATAGCATGGAGGTAAAGGCATTTGCCTTGCATGCAGGAGGTTGGTGGTTCAAATCCCGGCATCTAATATGGTCCCCCGAGCCTGCCAGGAGCGATTTCTGAGCGTAGAGCCAGGAATAACCCCTGAGCACTGTCGGGTGTGATCCAAAAACCAAAAAAAAAAAAAAGAATATTATTTTCTGGGCCCGAAGCAATAGCACAGCAGTAGTGTTTGCCTCTCCTTGCATGTGGCCTACAAATGACAGACTGGGTTTGATTCCTGGCATATCATATGGTCCCAAAGCTTGCCAGAAGTAACCCTAGTACAACCGGGTGTGGCCCAAAAACAAACAAAAAGTATATTATTTCCTAAAGTATACAGAAATCATAGGAGGAATATTTATCCAGAACAAATAATAAGAATAAATTCTTGGGGCCGGAGAGATAGCATGGAGGTAAGGCATTTGCCTTTCATGCAGAAGGTCATCAGTTCAAATTCCGGCGTCCCATATGGTCCCCTGTGCCTGCCAGGAGCAATTTCTGAGCATGGAGCCAGGAATAACCCCTGAGCACTGCCGGGTGTGACCAAAAAAAAAAAAAAAAAAAAAGAATAAATTCTTGGGCCCGGAGAGATAGCACAGTGGCGTTTGCCTTGCAAGCAGCCGATCCAGGACCAAAGGTGGTTGGTTCGAATCCCAGTGTCCCATATGGTCCCCCGTGCCTGCCAGGAGCTATTTCTGAGCAGACATCCAGGAGTAACCCCTGAGCACCGCCGGGTGTGACCCAAAAACAAAAACAAAAACAAAAAAAGAATAAATTCTTACTCTTAAAAAAAGCTTGACACAGGGCAGGAGATGGGAGAGGGGCTACAAGTGTTCGGTTAGTACCATTATGACAATGATAGCTAGAGATGATCATCCTGGAAAAGAACTGGGTGCTGAAATTAGGTAAAGTGATATGCAAGATACCCTTTCAGTAACAGAATTACTAACCACAGTTCCTAAAAAGAAAAAAGGAGAAAATGGAAAGAGAGAGAAGAAAAAAGTCTGCCACAAAGGCCGCTGGGGAGAGAGGAGGCAGTGGGAGGGAAACTGGGGTCAATGGTGGCAGGAAATGTGCCCTGGTGAAAGGATGGATGTTGGAACACTGCATGACTGAAACTCAACCATGAACAACTTTGTAACTGTATCGCACGGAGATTCAGTTAAGTTTTTAAAAATAAGGATAATTGGGCCGGAGAGATGCATGGGCATTTGCCTTGCATGCAGAAGGATGGTGGTTTGAATCCCGGCATCCTATATGGTCCCCAAGCCTGCCAGGGAGATTTCTGAGTGTAGAGCCAGGAATGATCCCTGAATGCTGTCGGGTGTGACCCAAAAAACAAGCAAACAAAAAAGGACAATTTTCTTCTACAACTAAACTTTCTTAGCCTGTTGTTTTGGTTTTTTTCTTTTTTGTTTCTTGGGCCATACCCAGCAGTGCGCAGGGATTTACTTCCTTGGCTCTGTGCTCAGAAAATCACTCCTGGCAGTGCTCCAGGGACCATATGGGATGCCAAGGATTGAACGTGGGTTGGCAGCGTGCAAGGCAAATGTCCTACAGCTGTACTATCACTTGGGCCCCTGTTGCTTTTGAATGATTTTTTTTTTTTTTGGGCAAAGGGCTGGAGCAATAGTAGAGCAGGTAGGGTATTTACCTTGCATATGGCTATTCTTGGCTATACACTTAAGAATCCCTCCTAATAGTGGTTGGGGACAATATAAGATGCTTAGTGTTGAACCTGTGTCAGCTGTGTGCACAGTAAGCACCAAATCCTGCACCCCTAACTTCTTAAATTGAGTTTTGACCCACATAAGGCAGTGTACCTTCAAAAATGATTTTGGGGGCCCGGAGAGATAGCACAGCGGTGTTTGCCTTGCAAGCAGCCGATCCAGGACCAAAGGTGGTTGGTTCGAATCCCAGTGTCCCATATGGTCCCCCGTGCCTGCCAGGAGCTATTTCTGAGCAGACAGCCAGGAGTAACCCCTGACCACCGCGGGTGTGGCCCAAAAACCAAAAAAACAAAAAACAAAAAACAAAAATAGGGCCGGGCGGTGGCGCTGGAGGTAAGGTGCCTGCCTTACCTGCGCTAGCCTAGGAGACGGACCGCGGTTCGATTCCCCGGCGTCCCATATGGTCCCCCAAGCCAGGAGCGACTTCTGAGCGCATAGCCAGGAGTAACCCCTGAGCGTTACCGGGTGTGGCCCAAAAACCAAAAAAAAAAAAAAAATAAAAAAGAAAATAAAAAATAATTTTGGGTGAGACAGTAGAAAGGTTAAAATGCTTGCTTGGTCAAGGGGACTTCTTCTGAGAAATATGTTATGGGTGATTGTCCTTCCACTATAACTTTACCTTGTCCTCTTTCTTTGCATCTTTGTTTTCATAATTAAAAATAAAAAAATTTAAAAAAAAAATGCTTGCTTGGGGCCAGAGTAAGAGCAGGGTATTTGCTTTGCATGCGGCCAACCTGGGCTCAATCTCTGGCATTAATATGGTCTTTCAAGCCTGCCAGGAGCAATTTCTGAGTACAGATCAAGGAGTAGTCCCAGAGCACCCCAGTAGTCAAAAAAACAAAACAAAACAAAAAGATGTTTGCCTTGCAGGCAGCTGTCCCAAGCACTACTAGGAAAGGCCCACAGAGCCAGAGCAGCCCCTCCCTCCTTTAACACCCAGAGCTAGGTGAGGCATTTCTGGAATTGGAAAGAATAGTACAAGGGTTAAGGCACTTGCTTTGTATGTGGTCAAACCTGGTTTGATATTCAGCGCAGCATTTGATTTCCCCTCATCCCCACCTCCAAGAGTTATCCCTGATGTGGCCTGATAGAGCAAAGCAGGTAGGGTGTGTGCCTTGCACACGGCCAACCCAGGTTTGATCCTGGCATCTCACACGATCCCCAGAGCCTGTCAGGAGTTAATTCTTGAGCGTAGAATCAGGAGCAACCCATTAGCATTGCATGTTTGGGCCTCCCTCTCAAAATATCAAACGAAAATAACCCAAACAATAACAAAGATTAATTATACAAGTCATCATCTAATCAGTGTGAAAGTGATTCTACAATTAATAATCAATGGAGCCTTCTTGACAGTACAGTGGGTAGGATACTTGCATTTCGCATGGCCATCCTAGGTTGATCTCAGCATTACATAGGATCCCCTGAACTCTGCCTAGAGCAATGGTGGGCAACCTTTTTTTTCTTTTTTTTTTCTTTTGGTTTTTGGGCCACACCCGGCATTGCTCAGGGGTGACTCCTGGCTGTCTGCTCAGAAATAGCTCCTGGCAGGCACGGGGGACTATATGGGACACCGGGATTCGAACCAACCACCTTTGGTCCTGGATCGGCTGCAAGGCAAACGCCACTGTGCTATCTCTCCGGGCCCGCAACCTTTTTTTTCAACTGAGCCAAATCTCGCCAAAACCATGATTGAAATTTATTTTTGAGAGCCACACAGGACATGCACTGACAGAGACTAGGAACAGAGTCCTGACTCTTGGAGCAGCCGCCTGGCACACAGAAGAGCTGCATTAAAAAGTGTAAAGAGCCGCAGCTTGTAGACCACTGGCCTAGAGTAATAACCCCTGAGGTCAAAAGCCAGGAGTACCACTATCAGAGATGGCCCGAAAAACAAAAACATAAAAGACTTTCCAATCAAAAAGTGCTAGGAATTTGTTTATTAAACAAATTAAACAGTTTATTAAAACAGTTCAAATCAGTTTCTCTTCATTTGATAAAACTTTTCTCTATTCAGAATTTACTCCTTGCAAAGCGTTAAACAGAGGGTAAGACATTGTTTTGCATGCAGCTGACCCAGGTTCAATCCCTGGCATCTCATATGGTCCCTGAGTACTGCCATAGTTCCTGAGTGCAGAGTCAAGAGTAAGCCCCCTTTATCCCTTCCCGCCAAAAAACCTACCCATCAATGTTTCAGGTAACAAATTTGTTATGAAAACCCTACTCAAGCACTCAACAAGTTGGAAGACCAAACTGAAAGAAACTGCATTTGGAAGAATACTCACATTCCATTATGCTGAAGCAGAATATATTAAGAAAGCAATTAACCACGAACCCTCTTACACCTGAAACCTTACCCATTTCTTTTTCTTTGGAGACAGCTGGCTGTGCTCAAGGGACATACATGGTGCCCGGGATAAAACCCTGGGAGGTTGAGAACAAGGCAAGGGTCTTACTACTGTATTCCAGCCCATTTCCTTTTTATTTTTTTTTGGGGGGGGGGGGATTGGGCAACACCCAGCAGCACTCAGGAGTTACTCCTGGCTCTGCGCTCAAACTTGCTCCTGGAAGGCTCAGGGGACCATATGGGATGTTGGGGATTGGACCAATCAGTCTAGGGTTGGCTACATGCAACGCAAATGCCCTACTGCTATGCTATTGCTTTGGATCCCTCCTTTTTGTCTTTTTTTTTTTTTTTTGGTTTTTTTTTGGGGGCCACATCCGGCAGTGCTCAGGGGTTACTCCTGGCTGTCTGCTCAGAAATAGCTCCTGGCAGGCACTAGGGACCATATGGGACACCGGGATTCGAACCAACCACCTTTGGTCCTGGATCAGCTGCTTGCAAGGCAAACGCCGCTGTGCTATCTCTCCGGGCCCTCCTTTTTGTTTTTTTTAATTTATTATTTTTTCTTTGTTTTGGGGCCACATCCTGAGATGCTTTTTTTTTTTTTTGGTTTTTGGGTCACACCCGGCAGCGGTCAGGGGTTACTCCTGGCTCTATGCTCAGAAATCGCTCCTAGCAGGCTCGGCGGACCATATGAGATGCCTGGATTCAAACAATGACCTTCTGCATGAAAGGCAAACACCTTACCTCCATGTTATCTCTCCAGCCCTGAGATGCTCATTTTTAATGTTCAAAATAAACACTGGGGACCAGAGCAATAGTACAGCGGGTACAGTACTTGCCTTGCACTCAGCTGACCCAGGTTCAATCCCTGGCACCCCTTATGGTTCCCCAAGCCCAGCCAGGAATGAACTCTGAGCACAGAAGTAAGTCCTAAGCACCCACCCCCCAAAAAACATCACCCTTTGGATAGCATTCAATAGTTTATCAAGGGGTTAAGAGTAGTGGCACCAGTATGAAAAGGACTGCCTTTAAAAAATACAAAACAACTCAGTCTCATGGGAAGTCAGGTTCAATAATCACAGAAGAAATCTTCATGGGGGGCCAGAGAGATAGCATGGAGGTAAGGCGTTTGCCTTTCATGCAAAAGGACATCAGTTCGAATCCTGGCATCCCATATCGTCCCCGTGCCTGCCAGGAGCAATTTCTGAGCATGGAGCCAGGAGTATCCCTTGAGCACTGCCAGGTGTGACCCAAAAACCACAAAAAAAAAAAAAAAAAAAAGAATTCTTCATGGGGTCCACACTAAAGAATTTATAATAGACCCAACAGGAAAATAACTTTTCCTGCCAAGAGATCCAAGCACATTCAATGCGCTCCACTCCAATATATTTCAGGAGAAGCAAGAGCCATAATATAGTGGGTAGAGCATTTGCCTTGCACATGTAAGACCCGGGTTTGATCTCCAGTATCCCCTAAGTCCCTCTCCACCTCCCTCTAGCCTGCCAGGAGTAATTTCTGAGCACAGAGCCAGGAGTAACCCCTAAGTGCCATGGGGCGTAGTCCATAAAACCAACCAACCAACACATTTCAGGAACCCAGAAAGGCATTCACAGCTCAGAGCCAACAAGATACTGAAGTTTTGGCCCTACCCTACCCCTTAGAAAACAATATACCTAGACAAGCACTTTAAAACCATACATTTTTTAAGTGGGGCAATATAGGACTAAGGTCCTACTTTCCAGTCTATATACAATTTGTAACAAACAAAAATAAAACACAAAACACAACAAAAACCTAGTTACCCTGACCAAGCACACCCTTGGGAAAAATCCACCTCTCAAGGAAACATCAAATGTTTGGGGGTGGGGGGAAATGACACCCAGCAGTGCTGAGGGATTACTCCTAGAAGGGCTGAGGGAAGCACATGGGGTGCTGGGTATCAAACCCTGGTCAACCATGTGCAAAGCAAATACCCTAACTGCTGTACTGTTGCTCCAGCTCCTCCAATGACAAGATTTTGTGAGGCATCTCAGCTGAAATGATCAATCTACAGCACTTGAGTAAATTCATCAGGTACACTGCTGCAGAACTTGTGAACAACCAAATAGTGGTCCTCATCTTGTACCTAAGCCAAACTCTAACTGGCAGTTCCAGAGGGGGAAAAAAAGATTAAGCGATGCCTTCACAGAACCTAATACTTAAGTTATCATTGCGAGATGGCGAAGATACAGCCAATGAAATACCCACACAATGTTTCAGACCTCCCTACCTATAAAACACTATGTCATTAGTTACAAAAGCCTACTTTTGTATAGCGATGGGGGGATTTGGAGGCCCGCTGCTTCTTCAGGTCCAGGAAAGCATCTCCATTCTCCGTTTCACCCAAACTTTTCCTATCCATGGCTTCTTGGTTTATAATTCTTTGCACCTGGAAGGTAAAGTAACAAAACAAAAATTGTCACTACGAAAGGTCCATATATATATATATATGTATTCTTTTTTTTTTTTTTTTTTCAAAAGCTTCAACTGGTATCAGAAACTGAAACGCAGGCGCTGGAGAGACAGCACAGCGGTAGGGCATTTGCCTTGCATGCGGCCGGCCAGGGAGGAACCCAGTTCGATTCCTAGCATCTCATATGGTCCCCCCCCCAAGCCTGCCAGGGGTGATTTCTGAGTGCAGAGCCAGGAGTAACCCCTGAGCACCGCCGGGTGTGACCCTCAAACCAATCAATCAAGTTCAATTAAAAAAAAAAAACAAAAAACTGAAACGCATCTCTTCAATGACTTAGCTTCCAAAAGCAAGCCCTCAACAAACAATCTTGCTAGAATCCCCTTGGTGGCCGAGGTGGTTCTTTCTCACTTTGAGTCTTCTCAGCCATCAGTGGCGGGGAGGGAAAGTAGAAGTTAGAAGGCCCCGAAGAAGGCTCATGCGGGGCAGCCTCTGAGCAGCTTTAATTTTGCAAGAGAAGCAAAGAGGAGTCGCTGTCATCCAGAGGTGGGGGGAGAAGGACACCCCTCCAGGGAGAGAGGGAAGGAGCGAGCGCGAGTGAGCTAGCAGCGGGGAAGTTTGCAGGAGCTGGGGATCCGAAAAGTCAGGCTCCGGGGAAGTGAGCGCCTGCCTGTCACTCGGCAATGGACGGCGCCAGCTGCCCCTCGTTGCCCAGCGGCCGGCCCGCACCTGTGGCCCGTGTCAGGGGCCCTCCCGGCCCCGGCCCCGGCCCATGCTTCGGCTTCGGCTTCCCGGGGCTCCCCGCGACCCCGGCCAGCCCCCAGGCTGCGGCGCAGGCCCCGACCCGGCGGCCTCCGGAGAAGGAAGGGCGGGGACGGGGACGGGGCGCGGGGAGGCCGAGTCCCCGGGCCGGGCGCTGCGAGCTGGGCACCGAGCGGCGGTGCAGGCCCGGCTCGGACCCCGCCGGCTGCCCGGCCCGAGCTCGGCTCGCGTTCATGCACGCCAGGGCCACCCCGCCAGCAGCGCGCCCGCCGCCCGCCCGCCCGCGCCCCTTCCCTTCCCTTCCCTTCTCGCCGCGCCGCGCCTCCGGGCCCCGGACCCACCCCCGCCGCTGCCGGCCGCTGCTTACTCGGCGCCGCCGCCGCTCCGCGCCGCTCCCCTCCCCGCCGCCCGCTCTGCTCCGCTCCGAGCACTGCTCCGCTCCGCGCGGCCTTCGTTCTCGCCGCCCCTCCCGCCCGGGCAGTCCCTCCTCGGCCGCCGTCTCCCGGGCCCTCCCCCCTAATAACTCCCCGCACGTCCCCCCCAGGCCCCGCGCCGCCTCCGGCGCCTCCAGGCGCGCCCGGATGTGGGGTGTCCGCGGCGCTGCCGGACGGAAAAGACGAACGTCGCAGCGCAGTTCCCTGGAAATTCAGTCCCGGCTCGCACCCTGCGCTGGCAGAAACGGAAGCCCAAAGGGCGGAGAGCAGCGGAGGGCGGCGGACGGGGCGAGCGGAGCGCCGAGCGGCTCTTTGGCAATCAGGCGGCCGCGTGGGGCAGCCCCGAAAAGGACCCCGCGTTCCCACGCGCGCGGCGGGGGCGGGGCGGAGTGGAACGGGACGGGATGGGACAGGGGTGCTGCTGCCCCGCCGCGACACACACACGCCCCTTCCACCCGACTGCTCTCGTGGGAAGGGGTGACGGCTGGGAGGGGGACCCCGGGCCTTCGCTAGTGGGAATCTGCATTAGGCCGATTCGCGGGCTTCCCGACGCTTCCTAGTGCGGACTCGAACCCTTCAAGCTGCTGACATCCCCAATCGGTCGCTCTGTGCTGGGCCCCAATAGGGAGGTCGCAATGCTTTGGCTCCGAACCCCCAGCCGCGATGACGCGTGGGCTGCAGGACGTTGGCTTTTGGCCGCGCTTAGGGCGCCTGGCATTCAATGAAAGGGTTTTTTTGGGGGGTTTTCTTTTTCTTTTTTCTTTTCCCGCTCGTAACCTGAATCTTCTTTAAGTCCGCACGGGAAGGGGAAGTGCGAGTGGGCTGGCAGGAGGATGAAATGGCGAACGTGCAACCTCCCCCGAGCCCCGGGAGGACGGGAAAGAGGGGGCGGGGACCCCGAGACGCATAGTGGACGGGAATTCCCCCACTAGGTGCTCGCTAGTGGAGGGGAGGCCAGGAAAGGTTTGGCGGAGAAGAATGCAATGGGCCTGGCTTGCAGGAATAAATGATCACGACCGATGCAACTGTCAGAGTCGGGGTGAAATGCTGCATGCCGGTTTAGAGGGAAACGTTCGGTTCATTTTCTCCTTTACAGGCCAGTGAGAGAAAGAAGTTACCTCCGAAAGGCCCCGCTTTGTTGAAGCTTCACGTGTAAAAAGAAGTTAAAGGAGTTGTGGCGAATCAAACAAATTATTTTTCTTTGATTCGATTTAGTTAAAAGTTCTGGCAATAGAGAAGACAGGCAAGACTTCCCTTTCGTCTATAATACTGAGTAGAAACCCATTATTTACCTTCTGTAATACCGAGTGAAAAGTGCGACCATCTTTTCAGGCAAAAAGTAGAGAAACATTTCCAAATCGTGTCTATGCTGTAAAGAATTAGATTTGGGGGGGGGGGGCCTACACCTGGCTGTGGTCAGAGCTTTTTCCTGACTCTGTGCTCAAGAGATATTCCGGGAAGTGTTCGAGAGACCATATGTGGTGTGCCTGCAGGCAAGCAACTGACCAGCTCTGGTCCCAAGACCATTCTTGTTTGTTTGGGGGCCACACCAGGCAATACTCTGTACTTCCCGCTCTCAGGACATAATATGGGATACCAGAGATGGAACTCTGAGATGTACTATCGCTTTTTACTCAGATCATTCATTCTCGTGGTTGGTTTTCTCATCTATAAAATTTGAAGATGAAAGCCCATTTGCAGAGCTATTGTCAAGCTTATAAAGGATTAAGTGGGTAGATGATCTCAATTAACTTCTAAAATTCAGTTGGTTTACACTTATACATTGTAGGTGATTAAACAATAGCGATTTTATTATTTTTAAAAAGTAAACTTCTGGGCCCGGAGAGATAGCACAGGGTGTTTGCCTTGCAAGCAGCTGATCCAGGACCAAAGGTGGTTGATTCAAATCCCGGTGTCCCATATGGTCCCCCCGTGCCTGCCAGGAGCTATTTCTGAGCAGACAACCAGGAGTAACCCCCTGAGCACCGCCGGGTGTGACCCAAAAACCAAAAAAAAAAAAAAAAGTAAACTGGGGCCGGAGCGATATAGCACTCTGGTAGGGCGCCGACCCAGGACAGATTCGGGTTCGATTCCCAGCATCCCATATGGTCCCCCAAATCTACCAGCAGGAACCCCTGAGCGCCACAGGGTATGGCCCAAAAACCAAAAATAAATAAAAGCAGGGTTGGGCGCTTGCCATTCACGAGACCCACATGGTTTGAATCCAAGTATCCTAGATCAGTCCCCCTCCCCCAAGCACCGCCTAGATAGGAATAACTTTTGAGCTATGCAAAGTATCACGCTCCCCCCACCGCCCACCTCCCCAAAATCAAACATCTTTTGAAATTCAGGTTGTACTTAACTGGAGGGGTGTGGGGAAGGGGATTCTAATCCTAGAACTGGTTCAAGTCCTGTATTCTTTTTGTTTCTTTTGTGGGGCGGTCTCACCTGGCGGCACTCAGGGTTACTCCTGGTTCTGCGCTCAGAAATGGTTCCTGGGGCCCGAGAGATAGCATGGAGGTAAAGCGTTTGCCTTGCATGCCGAAGGACGGTGGTTCGATTCCCGGCATCCCATATGGTCCCCCAAGCCGATTCCCGGCATCCCATATGGTCCCCCGAGCCGATTTCTGAGCGTAGAGCCAGGAGAAACCCCTGAGCAATGACGGGTGTGACACAAAAACAAAGAAAAAGAAAGAGAGTGAGAGAGAAGAAAGAAAGAAAGAAAGAAAGAAAGAAAGAAAGAAAGAAAGAAAGAAAGAAAGAAAGAAAGAAAGAAAGAAAGAAAGGAAAGAAAGAAAGAAAGAAAGAAAGAAAGAAAGAAAGAAAGAAAGAAAGAAAGAAAGAAAGAAAGAAAGAAAGAAAAGAAAGAAAGAAAGACGAGAGAAAGGAAGGAAGAAGGAAAGAAGGAAGAAAGAGGGCCGGGCGGTGGCGCTGGAGGTAAGGTGCCTGCCTTACCTGCGCTAGCCTAGGAGACGGACCGCGGTTCGATCCCCCGGCGTCCCATATGGTCCCCCAAGCCAGGAGCGACTTCTGAGCGCATAGCCAGGAGTAACCCCTGAGCGTTACCGGGTGTGGCCCAAAAACCAAAAAAAAAAAAAAAAAAAAAAAAAAAAAAAGAAAGAAAGAAAGAAAGAAAAAGAAAAGAGAAAAGAAAAGAAAGAAATTCCTGGCAGGCTCTGGGACCTTCTGGGATGCCTGGAATCCAACCGGGGTCCGTCCTGGGTTGGCCCCTTGCAAGGAAAACGCCCTACCCTGTGGTATCGCTATCGCTCCAGCCCAAGTCTTGTCTTCTTGGAAACTCAAAACTCAAAAACTCTGCCTCTGCCTCATAGTGTGAAACCTGACCTAGTCGTTTCACATTTAGGAATGTTTACTTATCTGTCAAAGGAAATAGTATGTTTTGTTTTGTTTTGTTTTTCAGGCTTTCAAATGTGTAAAGCAACCATCCTACCTACTCAGGGTCCTAGAGATAACATTCTAAACACTTCCAGTTTTCTATTGCTGAAACCATCAACAAAAACATTCCCAAATTGAGTGGCCTAAACTAACATTTATATTGAGCCCAAATCTTTAATTTGGCCAGTTGAGGTGGGCCAGCTGGTGTCTGCTCTCTAGTCGGCATCAGCTGGGGCTGGTGGGGCTGCTGGAATCATCTCAAGACTCGATAAGGGGCATCTTTTCAGATAGAAGTAGAGGAAACGGACCTGAGCATTAGCACAGTGGGTAGGACATTTACCTTGCAGCCCACCCAGATTTAATCCCTGGCATCCCATATGTTACCCCAAGCCTGCCGAGAGTAATTTCTGAGCTCATAACCAGGAGTAACCCCTGAGCACTTCTGGGGGTGGCCCCAAAACCAAAAAAAATGGAGAAGAAACATCCCATATTATTCCCTAGATTCCCCGAAGCCTGCCAAGAATAATTTTATGCAGAGCTAAAGAGAAATCTTCACACCGCAATCCCAGGGTGACTGGGGAACTCCGGTCTAGAAGCAACGCCGACATGGGAAATAATCCGCACCAAATTAGGGAGATGAAACAGGTTCAGGAATTTCCACCACAACCTAGCTGCAAATAGAAAGAGCTGGCATGCAGGCAAGTTGGGAACAAGTCCTGGAAATCTCTCAGACCCGTGGTCTTTACTGGGAAGCGTAGGACCACTCTGGTGGAGAACAAGGATAGGGGCCAATCCAGAGGTTCTTCATGCCCAGGTGGGACAAACAAATGCAAAGAAGAAGTCATCCTAATTAGGGAGAAAGAAACCGGTTAGTAAGCCCAGAACACTGCAGGGTGTGCCTTACCTCCACCCCCCAGAGAAAGACTCAATTACTCACATGTTTGGTGCTTAAAGTTGGTTTATGTTAGCTGCCTACTGCGGACACATTTCTCTCTGAGCTTTCTCACAACATGGCATGGATTCTGAGGTCAAGTGTGCAGAGAAAGAGAGGACTTTAAGTACTTTAAATTACCTCTTGAAGATGTGTCATTTCTGCCATTCCACATTCTATTCTTTGGAAATAGGGGACTTTTCCAGGTTTCAAATAATTTGTGAACTTAGTTTCAATAGACAGGCAATCTATTGTAAAAATACAGGATGTATGAATTGTCATAATTAGGGCCTGACCTATTGATAATTTTCTAGGGTATAGTTCTAGTTAGAACGTATTGACCTACTGTCCTGGCAGGCCCTCTACTATAGAAATTCTACATTACAATCACTTTATTACAGAACTTTGATTTTTGATTACAAAATTTTGATTTTCAGCAGTAGGGCGTTTGCCTTGCACGCAGCAGACCCACGACAGATGGTGGTTTTGAATCCCAGCTTCCCATATGGTCCCCCGAGCCAGCCGAGAGTGATTTCTGAGCGCAGAGCAAGGAGTAACCCCTGAGTGTCAAAAAACAAGCAAACAAAAAAAAGAACTTTAGTTTTCAATTCTTTTGTCTCAAGCCTGTTTATCCATGTAAAAAATAATTATAAAATTTAAATAAAGGTATAATTTACTGAAGAAGACCTCTATAACTTATTTCACCTGTAGGTACTTGAAAATTGTCTCATTATAGCTTCAAATATTACTGTGCCTTGCAGGAATGATCATTTGTAATTCCAAATGCTTCCTTTGCAATTAATAAGCTATTTTAAAATACCAGTACTGGAAAATTCTTTGAGAGTAAAATAAATTATCTCTTTAAATATATATAAGATCTTAGCTTGAATTCATATAAATTTGGACTAAAGGGACTTATATGTTGATTTTGGTTTAAACACTTGATTCAGAGTTAGGCATAAGGTTCAGTTGGGAAAATCAGCAGCCCAAGAACAGAACAAAAGAGATCCAAGTGAATATAACAGAAACTTTTAAATTGGGGCTGGAACGATAGTACAGCGGGTAGAGCTTTTTTCTTGCATGATGGCCAATTAGGGTTCGATCCCCAATATTCCATATGGTCCCCTGAGCCTGCCAGGAGTAATTTCTGAGCATAAAGCCAGGAATAATCCCTGAACGCTGCCTACTGTGGCCCAAAATTAAAAAAAAGAAAGGAAGGAAGGAAGGAAGGAAGGAAGGAAGGAAGGAAGGAAGGAAGGAAGGAAGGAAGGAAGGAAGGAAGGAAGAAAGGAGGGAGGGAGGAAAGAGGGCCAGAACGATGGTGCAGTGGTAGGGCATTTTACCTTGCACGCAGCTGACCCAGGACCGACCACGGGTCGATCCCCTGCGTCCTATATGGTCCCCAAGACAGGAGCGATTTCTGAGCGCATAGCCAGGAGTGGCCCCTGAACGTCACTGAGTGTGGTCCCAAAATTATAGATAGATAGATAGATAGATAGATAGATAGATAGATAGATAGATAGATAGATAGATAGATAGATAGATAGATAGATCCTCTGAGATGGGCCTGAGCGGTAGATAGCCTTGTCCCATATGGTCCCTCAAGCCAGGAGCTATTTCTAAGCGCATAGCCAGGAATTACTCCTGAGCATCACCGTTGTGGCCCCCCCAAAAAAATCCCCCCCCCAAAAAAGGAAAAACTTAAATTAACATGAGCAAACTCTGGGGGCCAGAGAGATAGCATGGAGGTAAGGTGTTTGCCTTTCATACAGAAGGTCAGCGGTTTGAATCCCAGCATCCCATACGGTCTCCTGAGCCTGCCAGGAGTGATTTCTGAGTGGAGAACCAGGAGTAACCCCTGAGCACTGCCGGTGTGACCCAAAATCCAAATAAATAAATAAATAAGCAAACTCTACCATTATTATTATATATTGCTTCCTAACTTTCCCAAATAGGATTATTTTCATTATAATGCAAATTTCTTGGCGGGGGGGGGGGGGGTTGTCACACCCGGTGATGCTCAGGGGTTACTCCTAGCTATGAGATCAGAAGTCTGCTCCTAGCTTGGGGGAATCATATGGGACGCTGGGGATCAAAGCGCACCCGCTCAGGACCCTATAATGCAAATTTAAAAATGTCTTTCATAGGGGCCGGAGAGATAGCATGGAGGTAAGGCATTTGCCTTGCATGCAGAAGGACAGTGGTTCGAATCCCGGCATCCTATATGGTCCCCTGTGCCTGCCAGGGGCAAATTTTGAGCATAGAGCCAGGAGTAACCCCTGAGCACTACTGGGTGTGACCCAAAAGCTAAACAAACAAACAAACAAAAAAAAACCTTGAGTATCACAGCCCAAGCCCCACACCCTGAAAAAAAACATTAGTAAGTTATGTTTTATTTATGGTTTATTCTGGATATATCATAAATAATATATAAACATAGAATGTAGGGGCTGGGCGGTGGCGCTAAAGGTAAGGTGCCTGCCTTGCCTGCGCAAGCCTTGGACGGACCGCGGTTCGATCCCCCGGTGTCCCATATGGTCCCCCAAGCCAGGAGCAACTTCTGAGCACATAGCCAGGAGTAACCCCTGAGCGTTACCGGGTGTGGCCCAAAAAACCAAAAAAAAAAAAAAACAAAAAAAAACATAGAATGTATACAATACTTAGGTTAGCTTTAGAGTAAATAAATGTTACATTATTAGGATTTTTTATTTTTTTGGTTTTTTGGACTCAGGGGACCATATGGGTTGCTGGGATTCGAACCACTGTCCTTCTGCATGCAAGGCAAATGCACTACCTCTATGCTATCTCTCTGGCCCCCATTATTAGGAATTTTATTCTTTTTATTCTTTTTATTTTTTTGGTTTTTGGGGTCACACCCAGAAGCGCTCAGGAGTTACTCCTGGCTCTACACTTAGAAATTGCTCCTGGCGGGGCCAGGCAGTGGCGCTAAAGGTAAGGTGCCTGCCTTGCCTGCACTAGCCTTGGACGGACCGCGGTTCGATCCCCCGGTGTCCCATATGGTCCCCCAAGACAGGAGCAACTTCTGAGCGCATAGCCAGGAGTAACCCCTGAGCGTTACCGGGTGTGGCCCAAAAAACCAAAAAAAAAAAAAAAAAAAAAAAAGAAATTGCTCCTGGCAGGCTCAGAGGACCATATGAAATGCCGGGATTCGACCCACAATCCTTTTGCATGCAAGCAAATGCCCTACCTGCATGCTATCTCTCCGGCCCCATTATTCAAAAAAAAATTTTTTTTTTTTTTTAGTTTTTTAGTTTTTGGGCCACACCCAGCAGTGCTCAGGGGTTACTCCTGGCTGTCTGCTCAGAAATAGCTCCTGGCAGGCACGGGGGACCATATGGGATGCCGGGATTCAAACCTACCACCTTAGGTCCTGAGTCGGCTGCATGCAAGGCAAACACCGCTGTGCTATCTCTTCAGCCCCTCGAAATTTTAACCTATCAAATGATTACTTATGGGCAAAGAGATAATTCAATGAGCCAATTGAAGCTTTATGCTGGCCCTCTACACTCTTATGTTCATCACAGCACTATTTACAATAGACAGTATAAATAGCAACCCAGATGCCTGACAACAGATGAGTGGCTAAAGAAACTATGGTATATCTACACAATGGAATACTATGCAGCCATTAGGAAAAATGAAGTCATGAAATTTGCCTATACATACATGGATGGACATGGACATTATTATGCTGAGTAAAATAAGTCAGAGAGGGATAAAAATAGAATAATATCACTCATCTGTGGGATATAAGAAAAATAAAAGACAGTGTGGGATGATATCCAGAGACAATAGAGATGAGGTTTAAGAGGACCAGTCTATGATAGGAAGCTTGCCACATAGAGTGGAGCGTGCAGTTAGGTAGAGAAGGGGTCTACTAAGAAAGTCATAGTTGGAACTGATCACTCTGGACAAAACTGGGTGCTGAAAAGAGATAAAGTGACTTGCACAGCATCCGTTCATTAGCAGTAGTGTAAACAACAGTGTCAAAAAAAGGGAGGGAGGTTAGGGAGAGAGAGGGGAGGGAGAGAGAGAGACAGAGAAGTAAAATGCCTGCCTCAAAGGCAAGGTGGGTGGGAAGGAAAAGGGCATTGGGCAGATTGAGAGGGAAATTGTTGTCATTGACATTGGTGGCGAGAAATCTGCACTGGTGAAGGTTGTTATACATTTATAACTATAACTTAATCATGAACAACTTTATTTGTAGTATGAACAACCTTGTAACCATGGTATTCAAATTAAAAAATAAAAGAAGGCTTCAATTATATCTCCATCATTCCCTTTACCCTGAATACTGCCAGGAGCTACCCTTAACATTATCAGGTGTGGGCCAAAATTATAAAAATAATATTTAATTTTGTTTTGGAACTTCATGCTATTTTGGGGACTACTCTGGTTCCATATTCCATTTGCTCCAGCAGTGCTCATAGGACCATGCACATCTGGGATCTAATTGGGATCTCAAAGCATACACTCCAGCCCTTTAAGCCATCTCTCCAGGTCAGCTTAAATTATTTTAAAACGGGGGCCGGCGAGGTGGCGCTAGAGATAAGGTGTCTGCCTTGCAAGCGCTAGCCAAGGAAGGACCGTGGTTCGATCCCCCGGCGTCCCATATGGTCCCCCCCAAGCCAGACACAATTTCTGAGCTGAGCGTTTAGCCAGGAATAACCCCTGAGCATCAAATGGGTGTGACCCGAAAAAAAAAAAATAATGTGACCATTTGGGCCGGGCGGTGGCGCTGAAGGTAAGGTGCCTGCCTTGCCTGCGCTAGCCTTGGACGAACCGCGGTTCGATCCCCCGTGTCCCATATGGTCCCCCAAGCCAGGAGCAACTTCTGAGCACATAGCCAGGAGTAACCCCTGAGCGTTACTGGGTGTGGCCCAAAAACCAAAAAAAAAAAAAAATTATTTTAAAACTACCTGGCCATAAAACTACTATTTTTTTGTTTTTTTGCTTGTTTTGGGTCAAACCCAGTGGCGCTCAGGGGTTAGTCCTGGCTCTGTGCTCAGAAATCGCTCCTGGCAGGCACAGGGAACCATATGAGATGCCAGAATTGAAACCACCGTCCTTTCTGGGTCAGCTGTGTGCAAGGCAAACACCCTACCACTGTGCTATTTCTCTGGTCTCATATAACTTCTTTTTTTTTTTTTGTAGGGGGCACACCTGGCAGTGCTCAGGGGATACTCCTGGCTGTCTGATCAGAAATAGCTCCCGGCAGGCATGGGGGACCATATGGGACACCGGGATTCAAACCAACCACCTTTGGTCCTGAATCAGCTGCTTGCAAGGCCAACGGCGCTGTGCTATCTCTCCGGGCCCTCACATAACTTCTTATAAGTGGCAAAAGGTTGGTTCCCTTTTAATGATAAAATGAAATTCCTTTTTCTTTGGGCTGGAGAGCTAGTATGAGGGTTAAACTGCTTGCTCGTCTTGCACATTTCTGACCCTGATTTGAACTGCCGTGTTGGTCTGAACCCCAGCACTACAAGGTCCCCTGAGCATTGTCAGGAGACATCACTCAGCACAGAGTAAGAAGTTAGACCTGAGCACCACTAAGTGGGCCCCAAAACCTTAAAAATTAAACCATAAATTTTAATTGTAAAAAAGTAACATGCAACAAACTAAATAAAAATGCAAGTTACTGGGGCCGGAGAGATAGCACAGTGTAATAGCACAGCGGTAGGGCGTTTGCCTTGCACAAGGCCAACCCAGGAAAAGGTGGTTCGAATCCCCACATCCCATACGGTCCTCTGAGTCTGCCAGGAGCAATTTCTGATCTCAGAGCTAGGAGTAACCTCTGAGCAACTCCGGTTGTGACCCAAAAACCAAAAACAATTGGGCCTGGAGGGATAGCACAGCTGCGTTTGCCTTGCAAGCAGCCAATCCAGGACCAAAGGTGGTTGGTTCGAATCCCGGTGTCCCATATGATCCCCCGTGCCTGCCAGGAGCTATTTCTGAGCAGACAGCCAGGGGTAACCCCTGAGCACCCCGGGTGTGGCCCAAAAACCAAAAAAAAAAAAAAAAAAAACCAAAAAAAAAAAACCCCAAAAACAAAAGTAAATTACCTACATCTAAATTCAATAAATTTGGGCCAGAGAGATAGCATGGAGATAAGGCATTTGCCTTGCAATCAGGTCAGTGGTTCAAATCCTGGTATCCCATATGGTCCCCTGTGCCTGCCAGGGGCGATTTCTGAGCATAGAGCCAGGAGTAACCCCTGAACACTGCCAGGTGTGACCCAAAACCCAAATAAATAAATTTAATACATTTTTCATTTAAACATAAAATACTTTAAAAAGGGGGTTGGGTGGGCTGCAGAGAGATAGTACAGAAAATAAGGCATTTATTTGCCTTTTACCCAGATTGCCTATAGTCAGTTCCCAGCATCAGATATGGTTCTGAGCCCCACCCCAAGTGATCCCAGAGCATAAATAGCACCAGGAGTAAACCTTGGGCACCACTAGATCTGACACAAACAAAAAGCAAAAAAGCAGGGGCTGGAGAAATAGCATGGAGGCAGGGCATTTGCCTTGCATGCAGATGGACGGTGGTTTGAATCCCGACATCCTATATGGTGCCCTGAGCCTGCC